>NC_041392.1:384025989-384097154 GCF_002162155.2 Triticum dicoccoides | reverse complement strand
AGCTCAAACCTCCGCCACCGCAACCACAACTTCAACCACGTCTATGTTTTGCTTGGATCTAGTCAGGTAACCCACCAATCTCTATCACGGCCCTAACCTGATTTCTTAAATGGCACCTGCAAAACATCCTCATGCCTCCAAATCCCTACCTCCAGGAGCTGATGGCGGTCCATGGCGCGATGGCCGTTGTGCGTGTTGACCCGGAGGAACACCTCACCTCTACCGCCGCCGACATGGTGCAGGCTCTGGCCCAGATGAAGTGCCCCAGCGACTACCCCCAGGACCTAACAGGTAAGATCTAACCAGCTAAATCTTACCAATACCACTTGCAACGGCTATGATTTGTACGGTTGATGTATTAAGCATGTTTGTGCCTTGTTTATTTCAGTACTGCACATTGTGATGTTCAAATACTACTGTGCCCAGCTCAATTTCACTAAGACCAGCAACAAACTTACAATACATGACTCAGGATATAACTAGAGATGCTGCCCATTTTCTATTATTAGTGGCTGTTAACCCTGTTGTACATAACATGCTTGTCCATGTACTTACACAGGGTCATAACGGCCGATGTTGTTGTTTGCTGCCGAGGTTAGCTGCATCCCATGTCTTACAGTATTTCCCATCATTTGTGCAATTTCAGTTTAACTTATACTCCCTCCGTAAACTAATATAAGAGCGTTTAGATCACTACTTTAGTGATCAAAATGCTCTTATATTAGTTTACAGAGGGAGTATCATTTACTGGTTTCCTGTAGGTACACATGTCAGTGGCACTGATCTATGCTTCGACCCAGAGGAACAACTCGCCTCTACTTCCTATGACTTTGGGCGGGCTCTGGCCAAGATGTAGTGCCCCAGCAACTACCTCTCATGACTTACCAAGTATGTATTCACCAGTTCAATCTTACCAATACCAGTAGCAATTAATGGCTATGTTCTGTATGGTCCATGTATTATGCATGTTCTAGTAAACATGCCTAACACGTTTTAGCCACTTTCCCTACCTTTTTATAGACAACTGGGTCATTCTCTGGTCTGACAGCACCTGCCTTGTGATGTTTAACTCTGCCAATTGCATTTTTATCAGTACCGGCTTCAATGGCTATTAAGCCTGTTGTAATTAACAGTTGAATCCATTTTTAAATAGTTGTATTTCAATAGCTACAAACTTACAAAACATGACTTAGGATGTTGTTAAGCCTGTTGAAATTAATAGTTGTATCCATTTTTAATCTGTCCCTTTGCTACCATGCTACTCTCCGCAATGAATATATACTAGAGATGCTGCCCATTTGCTATTTTCGGTTGATGCTAACCCTATTGTACTTAACATCCCTGTCCATGTACTTACACAGGGTCATAACGGCCAATGATGTTGTTTGTCGTCGAGGTTGTCGGATTTCGGGTTCGGCAAAACCAACACTGGGGTGCGCACGAAGATCTCCCCCCCTCTCTAGCTCGCACACTCAACGATCTCACAGCCTAGCTTCGACGAACTCAAAGAACATGAGACACACGATTTATACTGGTTCGGGCCGCCATTGTAGTGTAATACCCTACTCCAGTGTGGTCTGGTGGATTGCCTCTTGGGCTGAGGATGAATAGTTACAAGGGAAGAACAGCCTCCTCAGGAGAGGTGTTCTTGTGCTTAGTGAACTGGTGCGAGGCTAAGGATGGAGTGGCTCCGATCCAAGATGGGATCCATCCCCCAGCTGTGCTGGTGGCTAGTCCTATTTATAGAGGACCTGGTCCACTTCCCAAATATTGAGCGGGAAGGGATCCCACAACGGCCAAATTCGAAGGGAGACAACTAGTACTAGTTATCCTGATGAAAGTAGTCTTTGCCTGCAGAAGGCTCTGGTGGTGACACCGTCTTGGGCTCCATGGTGACCTCCGTCCTGCCGTCCTGCTGGTCTTGGTCTTGTTGCACCGATATGGAAACCTTTGCCTTATGCCTTGGGACTCCTCGCCTGCACTTACCTCCTTAGCACCAAAGAAGAAGCGAGGACACTGCGTCTGCTGGCGCCCGCCTGGTCTTGATCGTCATGGCTTACATCATTGGAACCTCACAAGGTTCTCCTTGCCTTGATCTCTCCACCCCTCGTGAGACAGCCTGGTGAGGCCGCCGCTGAGGAGGTCTTGTGACGTCCGCCTCGCGAGGGTCTTGAATGTTTGCTGGTGAAGATGGGTCTTACAGGGCCGCCGGAGGAGCCACGCCGCGGGCCGCGGGCAGACAGGTCTGGGGACCCCCGTTCCCAGAACACCGATAGTAGCCCCCAGGCCCAAGGCGCGCTCGGGCTTGGCTTTGGGGCGAAGCCAAAGGGCAAGTGCGGAGCGCCGCGGGCCCCAACAGCCTGCGGCCTCGGTCGACGCGTGGCGACTTATTGGACGTGGGCGTCTCCGCTTCCCCACGCAGCCTCGGCAACTGCCCCACTTGACGGGTCCTTGCTGCATGCAGGAAAAATATCATTATTACCTTAGATTGTGGAGGCCGGCGGTTGGCCCCCCCTTGGCTATAAATGGGGAGTGGGGGATGGAGCCCCCATCACCCATTTCCTCCTAGATTCTCCTGCTTCTTCTTCTTCCTTGTTCCACTCCTTGCAGCGACGGTCATGGCGCCTCTGAAGAGGCTCTCCGCCCCAGAGAAGGGAAAAGCTCACTAGGAGGGGCTTGGTTCACCACCGCCCAAGAGGGGGCGTGGTCGCCCTTGCAAGCACGCTGTGACCCCTGCCGCGGCCCCTCATAGCTGTGGTGACGCCTCTTTGCGCGGTGGCAGCCGCCCAGGTCGTGTTAGCCCCATTGACGAGGTGAGGCCTGCCATGGTTGCGCGGCCTCCCCGGCCGCGCTTCCATTCGGCGGAGGTGATACCGGAGTTCATCATGTGGTTGGAGAACCCGGCCGGCACTTGGCTTCAGCTCCCGAGGTTCTTTGTCGGCGAACTGCCGTCCGCGGGTCCAAGCGGTCTCTGGCTGCAGGCGGACGGTTGCTGTAGCAGGGCTTCATGGGTCACGGTGGAGATCTCCGCCGCGGGCAATGCGGTCCTGGCCTGCGGCTGGCAGACGTTCGCCCACGCGCGGGCTGGGGAGGCGGTGTGCCCTCCACTTCAAGTATAACGGTGACGCGACCCTCTTCGTGAGTGTGTTCGGGGAAGATGGTCGCCATGCCGGGTGCTACCCCAAGGACAACGATGGCGACGAGGTGCTCGGCCTTGGAGATGGTCGTGATGAGGAGGGAGGCCGGCCCGGCCATGTCTCGTCTAGCTACGGCGACTCTTCCTCAAGTGGCAGCTCCAGCAGCGGTGGCTACGACCAGCCGCCACCCCGCCGCGCCTGCTTCAAAGGTGGCAGCGGGTCGGCTCGTCACTGCGCTTCCGTGAAGCGTGAGGAGGGATCTAACTGAGCTCAGGAGAGCGTCGCGAGCCCGTCCTCACGACCTGTCGCAGGAGCACATCCTGCTTTTGTTTCGTTATTCCTTTCTTCCTGCATTAGAGAAAGACAAGTATGGGGCCCCGTGGGGGCGTGCAGCAAACTATTACTTTCGGGTTGTTATGTTGTGTTTATCTTTCATGTGCTGTGTTGCGACATCATGATTTATGCATGCGCGCGTAGAAGGACTTAGCTCGATTAGCATAGAAGATCCCGCTTCATGAGACGCGCTTTTCTCTGTACCTGACGGGGAAGAACTGCAAAAATTTGCTAGGGGATCCGTACCTGGTCCATGTCATTGTAGCCTGCTGGCTATCGTGCGTCACCTGCGTATGGCCATGACCCAGCGCCTCGTGTCACGGTACCCGAGGTGCACGGATCGAGGGGGTCGCGCCAACTTGCAGCTTGAACAAGGGTGCCTCGCAAAAAAACAGACAAAACGCTCACGAGGGCCTGAGGGGCACCTGTCCAGCCCCCTCGCGAGGGACGCGAGAGAGGGTACTGGCCAAACGAAGAACCGAAGGCAAAAATAAGGGCAGAATCGAAGGAACAAGATCGGCAAGCGAAATCAGAAAGCAAATTTCGATTAAAAAGGGGCAAGCCAACTGCAGAAAGCAAATGAAAAGCCGCATCCGTCACTTAGTCTAGTCTTCTTGTCTTCTCACTAGCGCGGAGCTAAGTGCAGCCACTAGACGTGGGAGGGAGCCCCCGAGGCTCGAGGGCGGCACTCCGGAGACTCCGGGGCGTGTACAACCCCACTCATTCTTATGTGAGAGTGTCACGAGCGGAGATCCTTCACATGCACTGGGCCTCGCTTCACAGGCACCGGGCCTTGCTTCATGGGTAGAACTACCTGAGGTGCTGGATGTTCCAGGTGTTCTGGATGGGGACCCCGTCCTGCGTCTCCAGGCGCACGGCGCCAGGCCTGGAGACGTGGGCCACCCGAAAAAGGCCCTCCAACATGGGCGAGAGCTTGTGCAGCCCTTCCCTGGAGAGCACCTGCCTCAGGACAAGGTCACCCACCTCGAGCGTCCTGGAGCGGACGCTGCGGTTGTGGTACCGCCGCAGCGCCTTCTGGTACCTCGCTGCTCGGAGCGAGGCTTCACGGCGGCGTTCCTTCCCCAGCACGAGATCCATTCCCCGCATGGTGTCCTACCGCGTTTCATCGAATGCCAGGTCCCGCGTGGAGCGATGCTTGATCTCGTGTGGGAGAACCGCTTCTGCTCAGTAGACGAGGAAGAACGGTGTTTTGCCTGTCGTCCTAGTGGCGGTGGTGCGGATGGACCACAACACGGACTGGAGCTCGTCGTGCTAGCCCATGTCGCAGGCCTCGAGCTTCTTCTTGAAGGTCCTAGTCTTGAGACCCCTCAGGACTTCCGCGTTGGCGTGCTCGGCTTGACCGTTGCTCCTAGGGTGTGCCACAGAGGCGTAGAAGATCTGCATCCCAAGGCTAGAACAATACATTTTGAAGAGATTGCTAGTGAATTGCGAACCGTTGTCGGTGATGATGCGGTTAGGGACCCCAAATCGGCTCACAATGCCCTTGATGAACTTGACTACTGACCCGGCTGGGATGGTGCGTACGGCTTCCACTTCCGCCCACTTGGTGAACTTGTCGATGGTGACGTAGAGGTAGCGGTAACCTCCAGGCGCTCGAGGGAATGGACCTAGGATATCCAGCCCCCAGACCGTGAACGGCCATGAGAGTGGGATAGTCTAGAGGCCCTGGGCCAGCTGGTGGATCTGCTTGGCGTGGAATTGGCAAGCCTCGCAGGACCTCACCAGCTCGGCCGCGTCGTTGAGCGTTGTGGGCCAGTATAACCCACTACGGAAAGCCTTACGAACCAGGGTGCGTGATGACGAGTGGTGCCCATAGTCTCCACCATATATATCAGCCAGCAACTCCTTCCCCTGTTCCCTGGAAATGCATCATAGATAAACATCATTTGTCCGCTTCCTGTATAGCTCACCGTCCTGAACGCAGTATGCCGTAGCCTGCCGGGCCACATGTTCCGTGTCTTCTCCTTCTCCGGCAGCGTGCCTTGTGTCAGGTATGCCTTGAATTCTTTGATCTAGCTCCCCTCCTGAGGCTCGAGTGCTAAGAGGAGGCTCGCTCCTGAGGTCGGGCCGCAGGCGGGGGCTCCCGAGACGGGCGGTTGAGGGAGCTCCTCCTGAGGTGGTGCTGGCTCCGCAGGCGGAGGTGCTGCTGAAGGCTTAAAGAGCCGTTCCTCGAACACACCAGGCTCTTGGGGCAGCCGCTTGGATGCTCTTCTGGCGATATCATCGGCCTCTTGGTTGGTGCCACGTGGCATGTGCTGAAGCTCCAGGCCCAACAACTGCTTCTCCATTTTGCGTACCTCCGCGAGATATGCCTCCATGTGCTCGTCCTTTGGCTCATACACCTTGTTGGAGAAGTTGACGAGGACCTGCGAGTCTCCCCTAATGGTGAGCCACTTCACTCCCAGGGCCGCCGTCGCCATAAGGCCAGCGATGAGGCCCTCGTACTCTGCGATGTTGTTGGATACCTTCTCGCCCCGCTGGAAGCAGAGCTGCACGATGTAGTAAAGCTTGTCCTAAGTGGGCAAGATGAGTACGGCTCCAGCCCCTGTGCCCTGGCGCGCGAACGCGCCATCGACATACATGACCCTGCCGTTAATATTGATAGAGGTAAAACCCTACGTCCTGCTTGATTAATATTGATGATATGGGTGTTACAAGAGTAGATCTACCACGAGATCAGAGAGGCGAAACCCTAGAAGCTAGCCTATGGTATGATTGTATGTTGTGATTGTCGCCCTATGGACTAAAACCCTTCGGTTTATATAGACACCAGAGAGGGTTAGGGTTACACAAGGTCGGTTACAAAGGAGGAGATATCTATATACGTATTTCCTAGTTTGCCTTCCACACCAAGTAGAGTCCCATCCGGACATGAGACGAAGTCTTCAATCTTGTATCTTCATAGTCTAACAGTCCAACCAATGGAGATAGTGCAGCTGTCCGGAGACCCCCTAATCCAGACTCCCTCATGCAGCCTTATCCAGCTTGGCGGCTTCATTTGGCGAGCCCTCGACTTGGGGCTCCTCTTTGAGGGCCACTAGCATCGCGCTAGCGGAATGGGGTGTAGCAGACAAGTAAAGTACCAAGGGCTCACGAGGACGAGGCGCCACCATCACCAGCGGGCTGGTCAAGTATCTCTTTAGGTCTTGAAATGCTAGGTTGGCCTCGGGGGTCCACTCGAACGGACTCTTCTTCTTCATCATCTTGAAAAATGGCAAGGTGCGCTCCCCTAGCTTGGAGATGAAGCGCCCCAGCGAAGTCACGCAGCCCGCAAGCTTCTGCATCTCTTTGAGGTTTTGTGGTGGACTCACGTCTTCGATTGCCTTGACCTTCTCCGGCTTGGCCTCGATCCCTCTGTGGGATACGAGGAAGCCCAGCAGCTTACTGAAAGGGACACCAAACACGCATTTCTCCGGATTGAGCCGCGGCTCCACCTGGCGCAGGCTCACGAAGGTCTCCTCCAGGTCCTGAATCAAAGTTCTTGCCTCCCGATATTTTACCACAATGTCGTTGACGTAGGCCTCAGCATTCCTCCCGAGCTGCCGCCCCAAGGCGATGTGCATCAACCGCTGGAAGGTTGCTCCTACGTTGCGCGGTCCGAATGGCATACAGGTGTAGCAGTACACCCCGCATGTTGGTAAGAAAGTTGTCTTCTCCACATCTTCCACTGCCATCTTGATCTGGTGGTATCCTGAGAACGCATCCTGGAAGCACAGCAGGTCACACTCCGCGGTGGAGTCAACAATTTGGTCGATGCGCGGCAGTGGAAATTGGTCCTGAGGGCAGGTGAGGGAGTCCTGGATTAGGGGGTCTCTGGACAGCCGGACTATCTCCATTGGCCGGACTGTTAGACTATGAAGATACAAGATTGAAGACTTTGTCTCGTGTCTGGATGGGACTCTACTTGGCGTGGAAGGCAAGCTAGGCAATACGTATATGGATATCTCCTCCTTTGTAACTGACCTTGTGTAACCCTAACCCTCTCTGGTGTCTATATAAACCGAAGGGTTTTAGTCCGTAGGACGACAATCACAACATACAATCATATCATAGGCTAGCTTCTAGGGTTTAGCCTCTCTGATCTCGTGGTAGATCTAATCTTGTAACACCCATATCATCAATATTAATCAAGAAGGACGTAGGGTTTTACCTCTATCAAGAGGGCCCGAACCTGGATAAAATATCATGTCCCCTGCCTCCTGTTACCATCCGGCCTAGACGCATAGTTCGGGACCCCCTACCCGAGATCCACCGATTTTGACACCATCATTGGTGCTTTCATTGAGAGTTCCTCTGTGTCGTCACTGTTAGGCTAGATGGCTCCTACTATCATCGATAGCGATGCGGTCCAGGGTGAGACTTTTCTCCCCGGACAGATCTTCTATCCGGCGGCTTTGCACTATGGGCTAATTCGCTTGGCCATTTGGAGCAGATTGAAAGCTACGCCCCTGGCCATCAGGTCAAATTTGGAAGTTTGAATTACACGGCCAACATCCGCGGGGACTTGATCTACGATGGATTCGAGCCACAGCCGGGCGCGCCGCACTGTCGCGATGGGTATGACCTAGCTCTGCCACCGGATAGTACCCCAGAGGCCGCGCCCGCATCAGCTCCAACCCTTAGCTCGGAGCCAACTGCGCCAATCGAGGACGGGTGGCTAGACACCGCCTCGGGGGCTGCAGTCTTGAAGGCGATCGAGCCGAACACCAGCATAATCCTCTGTGCATCCCGTGACTCCAAGGTGCCGGACTCTCTTCCGGACCGCGAACCATCCGCGCCCCTGCCAATCGAATCCGATTGGGCGCCGATCATGGAATTCACCGCCGCGGATATCTTTCAGCACTGGCCCTTCAGCGACATTCTGAATTCACTAAGGTCTCTCTCTTTGTCAGGAGAGCCCTGGCCGGATTATGGCCAACAGGATTGGGATGCGGACGACGAAGAAATTCGACGCCCACCCACCACCCACTTTGTAGCCACTGTCAATGATTTAACCGACATGCTCGACTTCGACTCTGAAGACATCGACGGTATGGACGACGATGTAGGAGACGAACATGAACCAGCACCTATAGGGCACTAGAAAGCCACCTCGTCGTATGACATATACATGGTGGATACAGCCAATGAAGGCAATGGCGACGAGATAGCGGAGGATGACCCCTCCAAGAAGCAACCCAAGCGCCGACGTCAACGGTGCCGCTCTAAGTCCCGCCAAAGCAAAAGTGGTGATACCGGCATAGGAGATAATAACACTCCAGATAGCGCCGAAGACAACAACAATCCCCTCCAGCAAGATTTAGAGCAGGAGGATGAAGGAGCTAGCTCTCCTGAGAGAGCGGCTAGCGGAGAGGAGAAGGATGTCAATTACATGCCCCCCTCCGAAGACGAGGAAAGCCTCCGCGATGATGAATTCGTTGTACCAGAGGATCCCGTCGAACAAGAGCGCTTCAAGCGCAGGCTTATGGCCACGGCAAATAGCTTGAAGAAAAAGCAGCAACAGCTTCAAGCTGATCAAGATCTGCTAGCTGACATATGGACTGAAGTCCTCACGGCCAAGGAATATAAACTGGAGCGTCCCTCCAAGAGTTACCCAAGGGGCATGTTACTACCCCGACAGCAGGAAGAAGCATATGATACGGCTGATCAGCCACCTCGTGGCCGCGATAGAGAGGCATTCCAGCTAAAAGCTCAGCCCACACCCCAACGCCATTCAAATAAAAAGGCATGGGAGCTACGCCAGACCTGCGAGACATTTTGGAGGACAAAGCAAAGCATTCAAGATCAATCTACGGATCACGAGGGCGCACCACTCTGCGAGACGGTAAACGTCACGCCAGATATAGTAAAAGCAAATCTGGTCGGGCCGAACACAGCGGGCAAGACCCATTCGAGCTGCGTCGCGATATAGCCCAATACAGAGGCGCCGCACACCCCTTATGCTTCACAGACGAAGTAATGGAACATCAATTCCTAGAAGGTTTCAAACCTATAAACATTGAATCATACAACGGCACAACAGATCCAGCAGTATGGATTGAGGACTTCCTCCTCCACATCCACATGGCCCGCGATGATGACTTACATGCCATCAAATACCTGCCACTATAACTCAAAGGACCAGCGTGGCATTGGCTTAATAGCTTGCTAGCAGACTCCATTAGCAGTTGGGAAGATCTGGAGGCCGCATTCCTCAACAACTTTCAGGGCACTTATGTGCGACCACCAGACGCCGATGATCTAAGCCACATAATCCAGCAACCAGAAGAGTCGGCCAGGCAATTCTGGACTCGATTTCTCACAAAGAAAAATCAAATCGTCGACTGTCCGGATGCGGAGGCCTTAGCAGCTTTCAAGAACAACATCTGAGACGAGTGGCTAGCCCGGCACCTTGGTCAGGAAAAGCCAAAATCAATGGCAGCCCTCACGACGCTCATGACCCGCTTTTGTGCGGGAGAAGACAGCTAGCTGGCTCGCAGTAATAACATATCAAAGAACCATGGTACCTCGGATACCAAGGACGGCAATAGCAGGTCATGTCCCAACAAACATAAGCACCGCATTAACAGCGACAATACTAAGGATACGATAGCCAATGCCGGATTCAAGGGCTCAAAACCTGGTCAGAGCAAAAAGCCATTCAAACACAATACGCCAGGTCCGTCCAGCCTGGACCGTATACTCGATCGCTCGTGTCAAATACACGGCACCCCATTCAAGCCAGCCAATCACACCAACAGGAATTGTTGGGTGTTCAAGCAGGCCGGCAAGTTAATTGCCGAAAACAAGGAAAAGGGGCCGCATAGCGATGACGAGGAAGAACCCCAGCAGCCGGACACTGGAGGACAGAAGAGGTTTCCCCCGCAAGTGCGGACGGTGAACATGATATACGCAACCCACATCCCCAAGAGGGAGCGGCAGCGTGCGCTCAGGGACGTATATGCGTTGGAGCCAGTCGCCCCAAAGTTCAACCCTTGGTCCTCCTGTCCGACCACCTTCGATTGCAGGGACCTGTTGGGGAACATAGTAATTTGAAAAAAAATCCTACGCACACGCAAGATCATGGTGATGCATAGCAACGAGAGGGGAGAGTGTTGTCTACGTACCCTCGTAGACCGATAGAGGAAGCGTTATGACAACGCGGTTGATGTAGTAGTACGTCTTCACAGCCCGACCGATCAAGCACATAAACTATGACACCTCAGAGTTTTAGCACATGTTCAGCTCGATTACGATCCCCGGACTCCAATCCAGCAATGTGTCGGGGAAGAGTTCCGTCAGCATGATGGCGTGGTGACAATCTTGATGTTCTATCGTCGCAGGGCTTCGCCTAAGCACCACTACAATATTATCGAGGAGTATGGTGGAAGGGGGCACCGCACATGGCTAAGAAAACGATCACGAGGATCAACTTGTGTGTCTAGAGGTGCCCCCTTGCCCCCGTATATAGAGGAGCAAGGGGGGGTGCGGCCGGCCCTAGGAGGAGGCACGCTGGAGGAGTCCTATTCCTACCGGGAGTAAGACTGCCCCCTTTCCCTAGTTGGATTAGGACTTGGGGGGAAGGAGGAGAGGGAAGAAAGGAAAGGGGGGGCCCTCCTTGTCCAATTCGGACTTGGGGGGGAGGGGCCCGCGGAAGCCCCTAGGCCTCCTCTCCTCTTCCTCCACTAGGCCCATTAAGGCCCATTAGGTTACCGGGGGGTTCCGGTAACCTCCCGGTACTCCGGTAAAATGCCGATTTCACCCGGAACACTTCCGATGTCCAAACATAGGCTTCCAATATATCAATCTTTATGTCCCGACCATTCCGAGACTCCTCGTCATGTCCGTGATCACATCCGAGACTCCAAACAAACTTCGGTACATCAAAATATATAAACTCATAATGAAACTGTCATCGTAACGTTAAGCGTGCGGACCCTACGGGTTCGAGAACAATGTAGACATGACCGAGACATGTCTCCGGTCAATAACCAATAGCGGAACCTAGATGCTCATATTGGCTCCCACATATTCTATGAAGATCTTTTATCGGTTAGACCGCATAACCACATACTTTGTTCCCTTTGTCATGGTATGTTACTTGCCCGAGATTCGATCGTCGGTATCTCAATACCTAGTTCAATCTCGTTACCGGCAAGTCTCTTTACTCGTTTCGTAATACATCATCTCGCAACTAACTCATTAGTTGCAATGCTTGCAAGGCTTATGTGATGTGCATTACCGAGAGGGCCCAGAGATACCTCTCCGACAATCGGAGTGACAAATCCTAATCTCGAAATACGCCAACCCAACATGTACCTTTGGAGACATCTGTAGAGCTCCTTTATAATCACCTAGTTACGTTGTGATGTTTGGTAGCACACAAAGTGTTCCTCTGGCAAACGGGAGTTGCATAATCCCATAGTCATAGGAACATGTATAAGTCATGAAGAAAGCAATAGCAACATACTAAACGATCGGGTGCTAAGCTAATGGAATGGGTCATGTCAATCACATCATTGTCCTAATGATGTGATCCCGTTAATCAAATGACAACACATGTCTATGGTTAGGAAACATAACCATCTTTGATTAACGAGCTAGTCAAGTAGAGGCACACTAGTGACGTTTAGTTTGTCTATGTATTCACACAAGTATTATGTTTCCGGATAATACAATTCTAGCATGAATAATAAACATTTATCATGATATAAGGAAATAAAATAATAACTTTATTATTGCCTCTAGGGCATATTTCCTTCAGTATCCCACTTGCACTAGAGTCAATAATCTAGATTACACAGTAATGATTCTAACACCCATGGAGCTTTGGTGATGATCATGTTTTGCTCGTGGAAGAGGCTTAGTCAACGGGTCTGCTACATTCAGATCCGTATGTATCTTGCAAATCTCTATGTCTCCCACCTGGACTAGATCCCGGATGGAATTGAAGCGTCTCTTGATGTGCTTGGTTCTCTTGTGAAATCTGGATTCCTTTGCCAAGGCAATTGCACCAGTATTGTCACAAAAGATTTTCATTGGACCCGATGCACTAGGTATGACACCTAGATCGGATATGAACTCTTTCATCCAGACTCCTTCGTTTGCTGCTTCTAAAGCAGCTATGTACTCCGCTTCACATGTATATCCCGCCACAATGCTTTGTTTAGAACTGCACCAACTGACAGCTCCACCGTTTAATGTAAACACGTATCCGGTTTGTGATTTAGAATCGTCTGGATCAGTGTCAAAGCTTGCATCAACGTAACCATTTACGATGAGCTCTTTGTCACCTCCATATACGAGAAACATATCCTTAGTCCTTTTCAGGTATTTCAGGATGTTCTTGACCGCTGTCTAGTGAACCACTCCTGGATTACTTTGGTACCTCCCTGCTAGGCTTATAGCAAGACACACATCAAGTCTGGTACACAACATTGCATACATGATAGAGCCTATGGATGAAGCATAGGAAACATCTTTAATTTTCTCTCTATCTTCTGCAGTGGTCGGGCATTGAGTCTTACTCAATTTCACATCTTGTAACTCATGCTAGAATCCTTTCTTTACTTGATCCATTTTGAACTTCTTCAAAATTTTGTCAAGGTATGTGCTTTGTGAAAGTCCAATTATGCGTCTTGATCTATCTCTATAGATCTTAATGCCCAATATGTAAGCAGCTTCACCGAGGTCTTTCATTGAAAAACTCTTATTCAAGTATCCCTTTATGCTATCCAGAAATTCTATATCATTTCCGATTAGTAATATATCATCTACATATAATATCAGAAATGCTACAGAGCTCCCACTCACTTTCTTGTAAATACAGGCTTCTCCAAAAGTCTGTACAAAACCAAATGCTTTGATCACACTATCAAAGCGTTTATTCCAACTCCGAGAGGCTTGCACCAGTCCATAAATGGATCGCTGGAGCTTGCACACTTTGTTAGCTCCCTTTGGATCGACAAAACCTTCTGGTTGCATCATATACAACTCTTCTTCCAGAAATCCATTCAGGAATGTAGTTTTGACATCCATCTGCCAAATTTCATAATCATAAAATGCGGCAATTGCTAACATGATTCGGACAGACTTAAGCATCGCTACGGGTGAGAAGGTCTCATCATAGTCAATCCCTTGAACTTGTCGAAAACCTTTTGCGACAAGTCGAGCTTTGTAGACAGTAACATTACCGTCAGCGTCAGTCTTCTTCTTGAAGATCCATTTATTCTCAATTGCTTGCTGATCATTGGACAAGTCAACCAAAGTCCACACTTTCTTCTCATACATGGATCCCATCTCAGATTTCATGGCTTCAAGCCATTTTGCGGAATCTGGGCTCACCATCGCTTCTTCATAGTTCGTAGGTTCATCATGATCTAGTAGCATGAATTCCAGAATAGGATTACCGTACCACTCTAGTGCGGATCTTACTCTGGTTGATCTACGAGGTTCAGTAGTATCTTGTTCTGAAGTTTCATGATCATTATCATTAGCTTCCTCACTAATTGGTGTAGGTGTCACAGAAACCGGTTCCTATGATGTACTACTTTCCAATAAGGGAGCAGGTACAGTTATCTCATCAAGTTCTACTTTCCTCCCACTCACTTCTTTCGAGAGAAACTCCTTCTCTAGAAAGTTTCTGAATTTAGCAACAAAAGTCTTGCCTTCAGATCTGTGATAGAAGGTGTATCCAGTAGTTTCCTTTGGATATCCTATGAAGACACATTTCTCCGATTTGGGTTCGAGCTTATCAGGTTGAAGCTTTTTCACATAAGCATCGCAGCCCCAAACTTTCAGAAACGACAACTTTGGTTTCTTGCCAAACCACAGTTCATAAGGCGTCGTCTCAACGGATTTTGATGGTGCCCTATTTAACGTGAATGCGACCGTCTCTAAAGCATAACCCCAAAACGATAGCGGTAAATCAGTAAGAGATATCATAGATCGCACCATATCTAGTAAAGTACGATTACGACGTTCGGACACACCATTACGCTGTGGTGTTCCGGGTGGCGTGAGTTGCGAAACTATTCCGCATTGTTTCAAATGTACACCAAACTCATAACTCAAATATTCTCCTCCATGATCAGATCGTAGGAATTTTATTTTCTTGTTACGATGATTTTCAACTTCACTCTGAAATTCTTTGAACTTTTCAAATGTTTCAGACTTATGTTTTATTAAGTAGATATACCCATATCTGCTTAAGTCATCTGTGAAGGTGAGAAAATAACGATATCCGCCACGAGCCTCAACATTCATCGGACCACATACATCTGTATGTATGATTTCCAACAAATCTGTTGCTCTCTCCACACTACTGAAGAACGGTGTTTTGGTCATCTTGCCCATAAGGCACGGTTCGCAAGTACCAAGTGATTCATAATCAAGTGGTTCCAAAAGTCCATCAGTATGGAGTTTCTTCATGCGCTTTATACCGATATGACCTAAACGGCAGTGCCACAAATAAGTTGCACTATCATTATCAACTCTGCATCTTTTGGTTTCAACTTTATGAATATGTGTGTCACTACTATCGAGATTTAATCAGAATAGACCACTCTTCAAGGGTGCATGACCATAAAAGATATTACTCATATAAATAGAACAACCATTATTCTCTGATTTAAATGAATAACCGTCTCGCATCAAACAAGATCCAGATATAATGTTCATGCTCAATGCTGGCACCAAATAACAATTATTTAGGTCTAATACTAATCCCGAAGGTAGATGTAGAGGTAGCGTGCCGACCGCGATCACATTGACTGTGGAACCATTTCGCACGCGCATCGTCACCTCGTCCTTAGCCAATCTTCGCTTAATCCGTAGTCCCTGTTTCGAGTTGCAAATATTAGCAACAGAACCAGTATCAAATACCCAGGTGCTACTGCGAGCATTAGTAAGGTACACATCAATAACATGTATATCATATATACCTTTGTTCACCTTGCCATCCTTCTTATCCGCCAAATACTTGGGGCAGTTCCGCTTCCAGTGACCAGTCTGCTTGCAGTAGAAGCACTCAGTTTCAGGCTTAGGTCCAGATTTGGGTTTCTTCTCCTGAGCAGCAACTTGCTTGCTGTTCTTTTTGAAGTTCCCCTTCTTCTTCCCTTTGCCCTTTTTCTTGAAACTAGTGGTCTTGTTGACCATCAACACTTGATGCTCCTTTTTGATTTCTACCTCCTCAGCTTTCAGCATTGCGAAGAGCTCGGTAATTGTCTTATTCATCCCTTACATATTATAGTTCATCACGAAGCTCTTGTAGCTAGGTGGAAGTGATTGGAGAATTCTGTCAATGACGCAATCATCTGGAAGATTAACTCCCAATTGAATCAAGTGATTATTATACCCAGACATTATGAGTATATGCTCAATGACAGAACTGTTCTCCTCCATCTTGCAGCTATAGAACTTATTAGAGACTTCATATCTCTCAATCCGGGCATTTGCTTGAAATATTAACTTCAACTCCTGGAACATCTCATATGCTCCATGACGTTCAAAATGTCGTTGAAGTCCTGATTCTAAGCCGTAAAGCATGGCACACTGAACTATCGAGTAGCCATCAGCTTTGCTCTGCCAGGCGTTCATAACATCTGGTGTTGCTCCAGCAGCAGGCCTCGCACCCAGCGGTGCTTCCAGGACGTAATTCTTCTGTGCAACAATGAGGATAATCCTCAAGTTACGGACACAGTCCGTGTAATTGCTACCATCATCTTTCAACTTTGCTTTCTCAAAGAACGCATTAAAATTCAATGGAACAACAGCACGGGCCATCTATCTACAATCAAACATAAACAAGAAAGATACTATCAGGTACTAAGTTCAATTAATCATATTACTAAAGAACTCCCACTTAGATAGACATCCCTCTAATCCTCCAAGTGATCACGTGATCCAAATCAACTAAACCATGTCCGATCATCACGTGAGATGGAGTAGTTTCATTGGTGAACATCACTATGTTGATCATATCTACTATATGATTCACGCTCGACCTTTCGGTCTCCGTGTTCCGAGGCCATATCTATATATGCTTGGCTCATAAAGTATAACCTCAGTATTCCGCGTGTGCAACTGTTTTGCACCCGTTGTATTTGAATGTAGAGCCTATCACACCCGATCATCACATGGTGTCTCAACATGAAGAACTTTCGCAACGGTGCATACTCAGGGAGAACACTTATTGATAATTAGTGAGAGATCATCTTAAAATGCTACCGTCAATCAAAGCAAGATAAGATGCATAAAAGATAAACATCACATGCAATCAATATAAGTGATATGATATGGCCATCATCATCTTGTGCTTGTGATCTCCATCTTCGAAGCACTGTCATGATCACCATCGTCACCGGCACGACACCTTGATCACCATTGTAGCATCGTTGTCGTCTCGCCAATCTCATGCTTCCACGAGTATCGCTACCGCTTAGTGATAAAGTAAAGCATTACAGCGCAATTGCATTGCATACAATAAAGCGACAACCATATGGCTCCTGCCAGTTGCCGATAACTCAGTTACAAAACATGATCATCTCATCCAATAAAATTTAGCATCATGTCTTGACCATATCACATCACAACATGCCCTACAAAAACAAGTTAGACGTCCTCTACTTTGTTGTTGCAAGTTTTACGTGGCTGCTACGGGCTTAAGAAAGAACCAATCTTACCTACGCATCAAAACCACAACGATAGTTTGTCAAGTTGGTGCTATTTTAACCTTCACAAGGACCGGGCGTAGCCACACATGGTTCAACTAAAGTTGAAACTGACACCCGCCAGCCACCTGTGTGCAAAGCACGTCGGTAGAACCAGTCTCGCGTAAGCGTACGCGTAATGTCGGTCTGGGCCGCTTCATCCAACAATACCGCCGAACCAAAGTATGACATGCTCGTAAGCAGTATGACTTATATCGCCCACAACTCACTTGTGTTCTACTCGTGCATATAACATCAACACATAAAACCTAGGCTCGGATGCCACTGTTGGGGAACGTAGTAATTTCAAAAAAAATCCTACGCACACGCAAGATCATGGTGATGCATAGCAACGAGAGGGGAGAGTGTTATCTATGTACCCTCATAGACCGATAGCGGAAGCGTTATGACAACGCGGTTGATGTAGTCGTACGTCTTCACGGCCCGACCGATCAAGCACCGAAACTACGACACCTCCGAGTTTTAGCACACGTTCAACTCGATGATGATCCCCGGACTCCGATCCAGCAAAGTGTCGAGGAAGAGTTCCGTCAGCATGATGGCGTGGTGACGATCTTGATGTTCTATCGTCGCAGGGATTCGCCTAAGCACTGCTACAATATTATTGAGGAGTATGGTGGAAGGGGGCACCGCACATGGCTAAGAAAATGATCACGAGGATCAACTTGTGTGTCTAGAGGTGCCCCCTTGCCCCGTATATAAAGGAGCAAGGGGGGGGGTGCGGCCGGCCCTAGGAGGAGGCACGCTGGAGGAGTCCTACTCCTACCGGGAGTAGGACTCCCCCTTTCCCTAGTTGGATTAGGACTTGGGGGGAAGGAGGAGAGGGAAGAAAGGAAAGGGGGGGCTGCCCCCCCTCCTTGTACAATTCGGACTTGGGGGGGAGGGGCCTGCGGAAGCCCCTAGGCCTCCTCTCCTCTTCCTCCACTAGGCCCATTAAGGCCCATTAGGTTACCGGGGGGTTTCGGTAATCTCCCGGTACTCCGGTAAAATGCCGATTTCACCCGGAACACTTCCGATGTCCAAACATAGGCTTCCAATATATCAATCTTTATGTCTCGACCATTCCGAGACTCCTTGTCATGTCCGTGATCACATCCGGGACTCTGAACAAACTTCGGTACATCAAAATATATAAACTCATAATGAAACTGTCATCGTAACGTTAAGCGTGCGGACCCTACGGGTTCGAGAACAATGTAGACATGACCGAGACATGTCTCCAGTCAATAACCAATAGCGGAACCTGGATGCTCATATTGCCTCCCACATATTCTACGAAGATCTTTTATCGGTCAGACCGCATAACAACATACTTTGTTCCCTTTGTCATCAGTATGTTACTTGCCCGAGATTCGATCGTAGGTATCTCAATACCTAGTTCAATCTCGTTACCGGCAAGTCTCTTTACTCGTTTTGTAATACATCATCTCGCAACTAACTCATTAGTTGAAATGCTTGCAAGGCCTATGTGATGTGCATTACCGAGAGGGCCCAAAGATACCTCTTCGATAATCGGAGTGACAAATCCTAATCTCGAAATACGCCAACCCAACATGTACCTTTGGAGACACCTGTAGAGCTCCTTTATAATCACCCAGTTACGTTGTGACGTTTGGTAGCACATAAAGTGTTCCTCCGGCAAACGGGAGTTGCATAATCTCATAGTCATATGAACATGTATAAGTCATGAAGAAAGCAATGGCAACATACTAAACGATCGGGTGCTAAGCTAATGGAATGGGTCTTGTCAATCACATCATTCTCCTAATGATGTGATCCCGTTAATCAAATGACAACACATGTCTATGGTTAGGAAACATAACCATCTTTGATTAACGAGCTAGTCAAGTAGAGGCACACTAGTGACGTTTAGTTTGTCTATGTATTCACACAAGTATTATGTTTCCGGATAATACAATTCTAGCATGAATAATAAACATTTATCATGATATCAGGAAATAAAATAATAACTTTATTATTGCCTCTAGGGCATATTTCCTTCAGGACCACCCCACTATTATCCGTCATGGTGGATTCGCCACACTAGTCCTAGACCCAATCATCGACGGATTCCACCTCACTCGAGTTCTTATGGACGGCGGCAGCAGCTTGAACCTGCTTTATCAGGACACAGTGCGCAAAATGGGTCTAGACTCCACAAGGATCAAACCCACAAAAACGACCTTTAAGGGCGTCATTCCAAGCGTAGAGGCCCATTGCACAGGTTCAATTACACTGGAAGTGGTCTTCGGATCCCCGGATAATTTCCGAAGCGAAGAGTTAATCTTCGATATAGTACCGTTCCGCAGTGGTTATCGCACGCTGCTCGGACGAACCGCTTTTGCTAGATTCAATGCGGTACCACATTATGCATACCTCAAGCTCAAGATGCCAGGACCTCGCGGAGTTATTACAGTCAATGGAAACACAGAGCGCTCTCTCCGAACAGAGGAGAACACCGCGGCCCTTGCAGCAGAAGCGCAAAGCAACCTCTCAAGGTAACCTACCAGTTTGGCGTTTCAAAGCATGGACACCTTCAAGCGCGCTTGGGGCAATCGGCAAATAGACCACCTGGCGCGATCTGAGCTCGCGTAGCAATACGGCGGCCACCCCAATCCCAGCCCAACGGCGATATTCGTGCCGTGCGTACATAATTACGCATTAAAAAATACCATGGGCATAGGTGGGGAGAGGGGGCACAACTGCGGCATGCCCCAAAATGCGGCCTAAACTGCACTAGGGGCTTCCCGTTTGGTTATTTTTCTTTTTCTTTCAGGACTTTAATCTCTAGAAACACTATCCGGCAGCTCTATTGCCAAACACATGATACAACAACCAAGGAGGCAGACAACTACGTTATACAACAGAATTCCCAGGTTGATTACAGATTTCATATCATTCCTCAGCTCTCCCTTGGAAGGGACATAGTCCTACTCTTTTGCTTATTGCACCGTCTGTATCACTCTGCTTTAATGCAAATTTTTAATAAACAATGCATGACATTACGACTATTATTGCATTTTTGTTATACATATATCTATGTGTTCATTAACGATACCTTGCAACCGTACACTCTGGTATGGCCAATGCACCAGGGGCTTACGTACCCGCAATATGGTGTGAAAAGTCCAAACACTTTCACAAGTGCGGCACCCCGAACTTATAGCATTATATGCATCAGCTCCGAATCATGTCTTTGGTCAAATGTTGGGTTTGCCCGGCTCCTATGTTTTGGTACCTTACGTTCCACTCTATCGGCTAAGGTAGCGCTAGGAGAACTACTGCGATTGTGCCCCGGTTCTGCCGGGCTGAGCACCTCAGTAGAGAAAGCTAAAACTGACTGTCATGATAAGGCGAGAGACTGGTCGCTGTTCGGCAAGGTTTTTCGAGTCCTTAAAGACTTATGCCGCTTAGGGCGAGGGGCCTTCTCTGCCCGGCTTACAGGCGTGTATCGCGCCCCGAATTCGGCCTTCCAAACACCAGGGGCTTCACCGAAATTTAAAATTATAGAATTCTATGGCTAAGTGAGAGTAATAAAACAATATTAGCCCAGTGGCCCTGTTCGTTGTGCTGAGCACCTCCCTCGAAGGACCCAAATATGGGAACAAGAGTGCTCAGGTTTATCCCGAACACCCCAGCACTAGCGGCATTGGGGCAGAAGCCGAGGACTAGCCATCTCTCAGATTGGATAAACAACCAAATAGAAGGTAATATTTTAAATTCAAACAAGTGTTGCATGGCGCATATGAAACAAGTTTTCATACATGCAGGACAACACGAGCAAGTCTCATTCAAATATTACATTTTGCGAACACTCATAAATGATAAGACGGGCACCCGATAGGACATTCTCGTAGTACATCTCGGGGTGGCCGTGCTCCTTGCCCTCCGGTGGCCCCTCCTTGATCAGCTTCACGGTGTCTAGCTTGACCCACTACATTTTTACACGGGCAAAAGCCTGGCGTGCACCTTCTATGCAGACGAATCGCTTGACGACCTCCAGCCGGGGGCAGGCATCCACAAGCCACCTCACCAGGCCGAAGAAGCTGTTCGGAAGGGCTTCGCCAGGCCACAACCGGACTATGAAGCCCTTCATGGCCTAATCGGCCGCCTTATGTAGCTCGGCCATCTGCTTCAGCTGGTCGCTCATTGGCACCAGATGTTCAGCCTCAGCATACTGAGACCAGAACAGCTTCTCCGTCGAGCTTCTGTCCTCGGCCTGGTAGAATTGTGCGACATCGGACACACTGCGGGGCAAATCTGCGAATGCTCCTGAAGAGCTCCGGATTCGGGTAAGTGATCGGTAATTCACCTTTACATGCTTGCTTTGCATATACAAAGCCTTACCCGCCGCTATCTTCTTCATCGCGTCAATCTCCTGAAGGGCCTTCTGGGCCTCGGCCTTGGTAGTCTTCGCGTTCTCACGGGCCACGGCAAACTCAGACTCTCGCGTCTTCAAGTCAAGCTCCAACGCCTCGTGCTTCGTCATGAGAGCCTGGAGCTCTTGCTGCACCTCGCCCACCCGAGCCTCGTGCCTCTCTCGCTCGGTGTGCTCCTTGGCCGCTGTATCTTTGGCCTTTGTCAGCTCTAGCTTCAGGGTCGCCACCTCGGTCATGGCCCCGGGCAAAACATACAATGATCCTGTCATTTTGCAATCGTGTCCTTTTTATATACATATATCTATAGACGGGGTGTTACTTACCCTCGTTCTCCTTGAGCTGCCTCTTGACAAGGCCGAGCTCTTTCTTGGATCCATCGAGGTGCTGCTTTAGTACGGCTACTTCCGCAGTTAGTGCGGCAGACGCCAGTAGCGAAGCCTGCATATGCATATTGACATACTTATATTAGACTCCTGCGATATTATTTGATCCTCTGTTCGGCTTTTCTTTGTGAACACCGAACAAAGCATCAGGGGCTACTGTATATGCAGTAATACTTCTACTATATTTTAAAACACTTACCTCGAAGCCTGTTAGAAGGCTAGTACAGGATTCAGTCAATCCGCTCTTGGCGGACTAAACCTTCTGGATCACCGCACTCATGATAGTGCGGTGCTCCTCCTCGATGGAAGCACTGCGAAGCGCTTCCAACAGATTGTCCGGCACCTCTGGATGGACAGAGGTCGCTGGCACAGGCGTCTCACCCCTCTTAGAAGGAGACAACCTGCCCGAGCCCGGAACTTCTGGAGGTTCCGGCGTGGTGTTCGGCTAAGGGCCGAACTCGGAGCTCTCAGGGGCCCCGTCCCCTCTGCTCCCGGAGTCCGGAAGGTCGCCTTGAGGCGCCTCCGGGACTGTCTCCCCTTGATCCGGTGCCTCTTGAGACAACACCTCTGCGTTGTTGGCAGGATGAGGGGAGGTGGCAGTCAGGACTGGATCGCTATCCATGTCCAACGAGCCCAGGGAGCCGTCCGAGGATACCTCGATATTGGCTCGGGGCGGCCTGCACAATTGAGTTCAGCATTAGGAAAAGTAATGCGACAGAGGAACCCTATGGGTAACTTTGGTATTTGAATACTTACGATCTCCCGAGGGCTTGGCCCTGGGCAACCACTCGTCTTCACTTTCGTCGGTGGTGGTGGAGCTGTCCGGAAGGAGAGTCCTTCCCTTCTTGGACCCTCTGGCCTCCCCAGTTGGGGCGGCTTTCCTTTTCTTGTCTCCCCCAGTCGGTGGGGGAGCCTCTTCTTCCTCTTCCTCGTCCTCGGGGGAAGAGTGCGCCGCAGTGTCATCGGACGGTGAGTCCGACAACGCCTGGCGTCGGGAACTCTTTCGAGCTCCCTTGGCCTTCTTGGTCTTCTCCCGCACCTTATAAGGGGCCGGAGTCAACATCTTCGCCAGAAGGGCGTCTGCAGGGCCTTCGGGCAAGGGAGCCGGACAGTCGGTTTGTCCGGCCATCTTCTGCCAGTCCTGTTAAAGGCAGGGGAGTTTAGATCCTACATAAAGTCAATCTATATAAAAATAAGTATCATGTGAAAGGTAAAACAACTTACGCACTAGCGTGGCGCTTCGCGCTGAATCCGCGATCCTCAGTGATGGGGGGAGGGACCTCGGCGCTCTTGAACAGCACCCTCCAGGCATCTTCATGAGTCGTATCGAAGAGCCTGCTCAGAGTTCGGTGTTGCGCCGGATTGAACTCCCATAAGGTGAACTCCCTTTGTTGGCACGGGACTATGTTGACGAGCTTGAGCTTCTTGTCCACCATGTTTTGAATACATGTCTGGAGTCCGGTCAGCTCTTTTGAATTACCCCAGGACAGGCCCTTCTCCTTCCAGGAGGTGAGCCGCATGGGGGCGCCAGATCGGAACTCGGGGGCCGCTACCCATGCGGGGTCGCGCGGCTCGGTGATATAGAACCACCCCGATTGCCACCCCTTTATGGTTTCCACAAAGGAGCCCTCGAGCCATGTTATGTTGGGCATCTTGCCCACCATGGCGCCTCCGCATTGCGCCTGGTGGCCACCCACCACCTTCAGCTTGACGTTGAAGGTCTTCAGCCATAGGCTGAAGTGCGGTTTGATGCGGAGGAAGGCCTCGCACACGACTATAAATGCCGAGATGTTGAGGATGAGGTTCGGGGCCAGATCGTGGAAATCCAGGCAGTAATAAAAGATAAGCCCCTGGACGAAGGGATTGAGAGGGAATCCTAGTCCGCGGAAGAAATGGGTGAGGAATACCACCCTCTCATGGGGCCTGGGGTGGGGATGAGTTGCCCCTCATCTGGGAGCCGGTGCGCGATGTCAGCGGGCAGGTATCCGGCTCTCCTCAGTTTCTTGACGTCTCCCTCCATGACGGAGGAGACCATCCACTTGCCTCCCGCTCCGGACATGGTTGAAGAAGGTTGAGATGGAAGTGAGGACTTGGGCGCTAGAGCTCGAGTGTGCGGGAGCGGATGAGCAGAGGAGGAAGAAGGCGTGGATAGTAAGGTGAATCCTTATCCCTTTATATGGGCGGACGAAACTAAGCGTCCCCACTTGCCTGGTAAAACTCGCTTATCCCCCAAGTGCCGTAATTGATGGCACGGTTGGGTTACCCACGCCTGTATTGATGAGAATCCCGTAATAAGGGGACACGATCTCTGCTTTGACAAGTCGTGTCAAAAAACTGCCTCGCATTATGTCCGGGGTTGATTAAAAGAAATGGTTCGAATAATAACCGGGCCATGACGTAACGTTATGCAGCCGAAACAAGCTAGCGAATTAGATCTGTGAAAACATTATTCTCTCTATGGTGGAATGTGGAACTTATTTTGCAGGGTGGGACACTATCCTCGTATTCAAATTCTTCTGTGATGTATTCGGAGAAGGAACCCGCCTTGCAATGCCGAAGACAACTGCGTGTCGGACTCATCGTCATTGAAGCCCGGTTCAAGGGCTACTGAGGGAGTCCTGGATTAGGGGGTCTCCGGACAGCCGGACTATCTCCATTGGCCCGACTATTAGACTATGAAGATACAAGATTGAAGACTTCATCTCGTGTTAGGATGGGACTCTACTTGGCGTGGAAGGCAAGATAGGCAATACGTATATGGATATCTTCTCCTTTGTAACCGACCTTGTGTAACCCTAACCCTCTCCGGTGTCTATATAAACCGAAGGGTTTTAGTCCGTAGGACGACAATCACAACATACAATCATACCATAGACTAGCTTCTAGGGTTTAACCTATCTGATCTCATGGTAGTCTACTCTTGTAACACCCATATCATCAATATTAATCAAGCAGGACGTAGGGTTTTACCTCCATCAAGAGGGCCCGTGTCAGGACCCCGATTCCAAGTCACATCGATCTAGCCGGTAACACCTCATATCACTTTGTGGCCTCACGCATGGTATTCCCATGGGTGTCGCCTTACCATGGCCCGGGACCGTTTGCGCCTTTTGGCTCACGTATATGATAGTGTCGCTAGCATCCATATGACAGAGAACCCAGGCCGACATGGCTAGTCGTTAACCCAAAGCGGCACCAACCTATGGGGACAGGCATACATGAATCACATCGAGCATGTCGGTCAGCAGCGTGTGAATCCGGGCTGTAGCACTGGGCTAACAGGACTCCGAATGTCACCGTGTGACATTTCCCCGAAGGGACAGACACAGGAACAAAGTGAAACACATGCCGGCCAGTCAAGTGTCCTGAGCAGTTGTGCTGGGCTAGCAGGACTCCGGTGAACCGAGCTATAGCGGACTACTATGGATCATGGAAGCACAAGACTACATTTCCCCATAAGAGAGGCTACCAAGGATAAACAACTATATTGTCGGATCCCACACATACCAAGCATTTCAATCATACACACAATATGCTTGATATGTGTAAATACAACATGGCATCACAACATAACTCTACGACTCAAGCATTTATTCATTAGGCTCCGAGGAGCGAGATATTACAAACATGGGTCTCATGACCCAACAATCATAGCATACAAATCAAAGCACATGCGGAAGCTTAACATGTCTGAGTACAGACATCTACAAATGAAAGAGGCTAAGAAGCCTGGCTATCTACCAGATCCTGCCGAGGGCACAAGATCATAACTGAGGTATCAAGCTAAACGTCGAAGTCCACACGGAACTACTAGCGAGACTGACGTCTCTCTTCAAAACATAAAATAGGCAAACTTGAGTACAAAGGTACTCAGCAAGACTTACATCAGAACTAGCTACATATGCATCGGTATCAACAAGGGGGGGGGGTGGAGTTTAACTGCAGCAAGCCAGCTTTGACTCAGTGGCTAACTTGAACTACGACTGCAAGCAACTCTTTTGAGGTGGTGCACACGAGTCCACATATTCACCATTCAATACACCACTATGGATCCGCCCCCGTCTCCCTACAAGAAGGCCATCCATAGCACTCACACTTATCTTGCGAGTTTTAGAGTATCCACTTTCACTTGTTTACGAACTGTTATAGGCAACCCAGAAGTCCTTTACCGCGGACACGGCTATTCGAATAGATCATTTATAACCCTGCAGGGGTGTACTTCTTCACACACGCTCTCGCCACTTACCACCAGGTACACGTCGTGTATCTCGGCAACCTTCAAGCGGAAGCCTGGCGAGGGAGTCGGCCACGACCTGACTAACCACACAAGTCTCTAGTCTAGGTTTATCGCCTATTTACATTCCATCCGCGAGGAGATCCGGACGGAGTTTCGCTCACAGCCCCAAACGATGTGTGCAGGGTTCCCAAGACACCAAACGGGCGCCCGGTACACCGTGCCATGGTGTATCTACCGCATCATAGCCCACCCCTAGGGTCAGCGCTATGCACGGCCGCCAACACATATCCTACAAACACCAGAAACTAGTTGCAACTCCTGGACAGAGGATAAGGGCAGTTAATAAGTCGAGATGGTCCATTGGTTTCGGGCCCAATGCGTGGTAGTAGCTGGTCATGGATCACAAACACAGAACTCAGTTCCTATGAACGGTTTCAATGAGACAACCCACCATGTACTCCTACATGGCCTCTCACCGCTACCTTTACCAAATCGTGTCCACACACTTAGCTCACACACAGTAGGACATGTTCATCACTGTTCCAATTCATCCCCGATGAATCAGACCTGACTCAACTCTAAGCGGTAGCAGGCATGACAAATAAGCATGAATGAGTAGGCACATCAGGGTTCAAACAACTCCTACTCATGCTAGTGGGTTTCATCTATTTATTGTGGCAATGACAGGTCATGCAGAGGAAAGGGGTTCAACTACCGCAACATGTAACAGTTGAATCGTTGTTGTCCTAATGCAGTAAAAGAGAGGAGGAGCGAGAGAGTGGGATTGTATCGGGATGAACAAGGGGGTTTTGCTTGCCTGGCACTTCTGAAGATATCATTGGGTCTTCATCAGTGTCAACGATCACAGCGTCGGTACAACGTCTACCGAGAGGGGACAACCACCGGCAACAGAGAAGGAACACAATCAATGCAATGCACAGCATGATGCATGATAATGACATGGCAATATGTTGCTGATTGATCTAATGCAACTAGCAACACAATTAAATGAAGTTGGTTTGAATACAAGATTCAAATTCAAACTCCATATATGATTAGTTAAATGCCATTTATTTGTTTTGTCCAAAACAGAGGACAAACATTGTTCAAACATGCATGAAAATGGTACATATGGATTCCTTGATTTTTTTTGATAATTTTTCATATATAATTTATTTCATTTGGAGTTACGGTTGATTTACTATGAATTTTTGAAGTTTAGGCAATTTTCTGGAATTTTCTGAATTATTTTTAATCTAGAAATGACTTATTGCGTCAGCACTGCATCATTCCTGCGTCAGCAAGTCAATAGCAGCAGTCTAGGTCAAACCTGACCAGTGGGGTCCACTAGTCAGTGACACAATGTTGTTCAGTGTCAATGACAGGTGGGGCCTGGTCAACGGTGACGTGGCCAGCTCAAAATGACCTGTGGGCCCGTGGGGTTGGTTTAGTCTAAACAGGAGCTAAGCAGTGTTAATTAGGCCGTGGGGCCCAGTAGTCAGTGGCTCTGGGGAGGGTTAGCTGGCGGTGATTAGCGCTAATCTACAGCGGTGGCGACCAAATCTACGGCAGAAGCTCGCCGGGGCTGCACTATAGGCGGCGTATGGACACGCGAAGGCCACCAGAAGGTAGCCCGAGCATGCCCGCATCTAGCTAGCCGCGCGGTCGCCGGAATCGACGACGGCGAGCGCATCCGCGGTGGAAGGGGTCGACGCTACAGTGCACTAGAGGGGAAACCGAAGGGTGCTGCGGGCTCCTAGGAGTGCAGCGAACACGGTGACGTGCTCAGGCGCAAGCTGGGGTGGTCCTGGCCACGGCGGTGAGGAACTACGGCGGCGATGAGCTCTCGGGTCCGGTGGTTAGTGCGGCTACGGCACGCAAACGAGGAAGAGAGGAGAGGGGAAACGACGAGGTGCTCACGGCGAGGCCGTCGGGGTGCTCGGCAGGCTCGGGGGAGGTCCGGTGCAGGCGGAACGGCGGTGACGATCTCGGCGGACCGATGTTGAAGAAGACGGCGTGGTCGGCGTTTGAGGGCGTTCGGGCTTGCGCTTGTTGAGGGGGAAGCTTCACGGCGTCGAGGCGGACAGCGGGGATAGCACGGAGAGGCGTGGGGACGGCTGTGGCCGCGGTGGTCGGCGATGGTGGCGAGGGTGGCATTCGGCCGTAAGAGGGAGAGAGAGCAAAGGAGGGGGAATGAGCTCGAGAGGGACTGAGAGGTGTAGGGGGCGCGTGGCACTCGGGAGAGATCCAGGGCGATGGGGACAGAGGCAGGCAGGCTGGAGGTGGCCGGGGCGCGTGTTGGCGCGCTGCGGCCACGCGCTCTGCGTACTGGCCTTGGGAGGAAGACGATAGGAAAGAGGAGGTGGGCTGGGCCGAAACTGCTGGGCCACCAGGTAAGTGGGCCTCAGGTAAGTCTGTGCTTCCTTTTTTTATTTGTTTCTGTTTTCTATTTTTCTGACATTTGTTTCTGATTTAGTAAAATACTAAATCAATTTTAAACTTCATGAAAATAATTGTGTCAACTAAGTGGACTTATACAAAGCCACACAACAATTTTCAGGATTATTGAACATATATTTATACATATAATAAATATAAATCCAATTCAAATAGTTATTGAATTAATTCCAAATGCCCAAAATAAATATTTCTGAGACTCCAAAAATATTGGTTTGAGTTTAACCTCTTGACAATATTTTTATAGCTTGACAGGAACATTTTCTTGAGTTTATTTGAAACAATTTTTAGTGTTGATCATTTCTATAAAAGACTTCTAAGGCTTTCCACTTTCCCCAATTCAACTTTCATAAATATATACATGATGCATGAGTGCTTGTGCAACTAGTTACAACCAATTCTAGGGCTGTGACAGCCCGAACCTGGGTAAAACATCGTGTCCCCTGCCTCCTGTTACCATCCGGCCTAGACGCACAGTTCGGGACCCCCTACCCGAGATCCGCCGGTTTTGACACCGACAGCAGGCCTTGTTGAGGATGGTGAAGTCGACACACATGCGTTCCTTTCCTCCTTTCTTCGGCGCAACGACCGGATTTGCTAGCCACTCCGGGTACCAGACCTCGCGAATGACACCTGCTGCCTCCAGCTTTCGGGTTTCCTGAACGATAAAAGACTGCTTCTCTGTGGATTGTAGCCATGCCTTCTGCTTCACAGGGCGCATATTGGGGCACAACCTCAGATGATGTTTGATTACTCCTCTCGGAACCCCAACTAGCTGCTTGGGCTCCCAGGCGAATACTTCCTTGTTCGCTCGCAGGAAGTCCACCAACTCCTTCTCTTGAGCTGGGGCGAGGTCGGCGCCTATGATAAAGGTAGCGCCGGAGGCCCCGTCCACGTCGACTGGTATCTGCTTCGTCTTGGCTTGACCTTGAGTGAATAGTTGTTTCTTCTTGGATGGCGAAGCCCCCTTGGCCTTGGGCATGTCCTTGTCGGCCGGTCAAGCTGTCGCCGTGGCCCTGAAGGCTAGCTTAAGGGCCGCCACAGCTTCCTTGGTGTCCCCTGCCACGGAAAGGACGCCATTGCTTCTGGGCATCTTCATGAGGTTGTAGGCAGGATGGGTCGCCGCCATGAACTGGGCCAGCGCCGGGTACCCGAGGATGCGTTATACGACAAACCAATGCGAGCGATGTCGAAGTCGATTAGCTCGGTGCGGTAGTTGCCGCGTGTGCCGAAAGTCACGGGGAGATGGATCTGCCCAGTGGGTTGGAGGAGCCGCCACCGACTCCGGAGAAAGACCGGCTAGGGCAGAGCCGCTTGAGCGGTACGTGAAGGTGACTGAAGGCCTCCACAGAGAGCACGTTGAGGCCAGCGCCGCTGTCGATGAGGGTCTTGGTGACGGCTACACTGCATATGGTCGGTGTGCAAAGCATCGGGAGCACACCCGAATCGACGGCGTTGACTGGGTGATCTCCTAAGTCGAAGATCAGGTCGGGCTTGGGCGCCGCTCACCCCGGGGGAGTCCCCTACCACATGGAGGCGGCGCCGATCTGGCGAATGAAAGGCTTGATGGGACGGTCCGAGGGTGGCGCCTGCGAGCCACCAAGGAGAGCCGCGATGACCGGGGGTGTTGGTCCCCCGAACCGCGCGATGAAGAGGTCACGCAGCTCCTCCCAAGAGGCCATGGAATATTCTGGCAGATGGAGTAGCCAGGCGTGCGGCATGCCAGCGAGGGCCATCGAGAACAAGTTGGCCATGATGTTGTCATCGCCTCCGGCCTGCAGGACAGCCACATCATACGCCAGTAGAAAGGCCGCCGGATCCGCCGCACCATCGTAATGGGGAGGCATCTCTGCCTTGAACTTGTGCGGCCACTTCACCCGCCGCAAGGCGGGGGTGAAGGCCCGGAGCCCCCCAGCGCCGCAGAGGGCACCAGTCGATCCAGTCGGGTGAGAGGCGGCGTCCATGAGAGTCGGTTGGAGAGGAGAGGCCGACGAGGGGCGAAGCTTCGGCGCACCCCTACCTAGCGCGCCAAATGTCGGATTTCGGGTTCCAGCAAAACCATTGAGGGTCGAACACTAGGGTGCGCACAAAGATCTCCCTCTTCTCTAGCTCACACACTCAACGATCTCACGGCCTAGCTTCGACGGACTCAAAGAACACGAGACACAAGATTTATACTAGTTCGAACCATCGTTGTGGTGTAATACCCTACTCCAGTGTGGTGTGGTGGATTGCCTCTTGGGCTGAGGATGAATAGTTATAAGGAAAGAACAGCCTCCTCAGGAGAGGTGTTCTTGTGCTTAGTGAACTGGTGTGAGGCTAAGGATGGAGTGGCTCCGATCCAAGATGAGATCCATCCCCCAACTGTGATGGTGGCTAGTCCTATTTATAGAGGCCCTAGTCCTCTTCCCAAATATTGAGCGGGAAGGGATCCCACAACGGCAAAATTTGAAGAGAGACAACTAGTACAAGTTATTCAGACGAAATTAGTCTTCGCCTGCAAAAGGCTCTGGTGGTGATGCCGTCTTGGGCTCCATGATGACCTCCGTCCTGCCGTCCTGCTAGTCTTGGTCTTGTTGCACCGATATGGAAACCTTTGCTTGATGCCTTGGGACTCCTCGCCTGCGCTTGACTCCTTAGCACCAAATAGGAAGCGAGGACACTGCGCCTGCTGGCACCTGCCTGGTCTTGATCGTCATTGGAACGTCGCGAGGTTTGCCTTTCCTTGATCACTCCGCCCCTCGTGAGCCAGCCTGGTGAGGCCGCCCCTGAGGAGGTCTTACAACGTCCGCCTCGCGAGCCTTAGCCCCTCGCGAGGGTCTTGAATGTTTGGTGGTGAAGATGGGCCATACAGGACCACCGAAGGAGCCACGCCACGGGTCGCAGGCATGCCGGTCTTGGGACCCCCATTCCCAGAACGGCGACAGAGGTTAGCTGCATCCCATGTCTTACAGTATTTCACATCATTTGTGCAATTGCAGTTTAACTTCTACCATTTACTGGTTGCCTGTAGGTACACTTGTCAGTGGCACTGATCCACTCTTCGACCTGGAGGAACAGCTCGCCTCCACCATCGCTGACTATGGGCGGGCTCTGGCCAAGATGAAGTGCCCCAAAACTACCTCCCAGGACTTACCAAGTATGTTCTCACCAGTTCAATCTTACCAATACCAGTTGCAATTAATGGCTATGTTTTGTATGGTTGATGTATTAAGCATGTTGTAGTAAACATGTCTAACACATTTTAGCTATTTCCCTACCTTTTTGTAGACAACTGGGCCATTATCTGCTTAGGCAGCACTTGCCTTGTGATGTTTAACTCTGCTAATCGCATTTTTATCAGTACCGGTTTCAATGGTCATTAAGCCTATTGCAATTAACAATTGTATACACTTTTAAAGAGTTTTATTTCAATGGCTACAAACTTACAAAACATGAATTAGGATGTTGTTAAGCCTGTTGCAATTAACAGTTGTATCCATTTTTTAATCCGTCCCTTTGCTACCGTTCTACTCTTTTGCAATGAAGATATCACTACGGATGCTGCCGTTTTGTTACCTTTTGCTATTTTTGGTGGATGTTAACCCTATTGTAGCTAACATTGGCTTTCCATGTACTTACATAGGGCTACAATGGGCGAAGCTGTTGTTTGCCGTTGAGGTTAGCTGCATCCCATGTCTTATACACCATCTATTCCTAAATATAAGTATTTTTAGAGATTCCAATATAGACTACATAAGGAGCAAAATTAGTGAATCTAGATTCTAATCTAAACTATATCTATAATTTTATATACATCCGTATGTAGTTCATATTGAAATCTCTAAAAATACATGTACTTAGGAACATAGGTAGTTGTATTTTACATCATTTGTGCAATCTCAGTTTAGCTTGCAACATCTACTGGTTGCTTCTATGTACATATATGAGCGGTACTGATCCACGCTTTGATCCCTTTTGCGTGTGGGGCAATGAGATATTCATGAACAAGCATCAAGTGAGGAAACTAAGAAAGATTGTTAGGCGAAAGAAACGGGTGATTGGAATTAAGCTCTTTATTCACACTTTGTCCAAGACAATAGTGAACTTTAGGATGGTAAGTAATGTGTTGCCTTTTCCCCTGGCCACAACAAGTTACTCTATTAGACCTTAGTATCTGATATTTTTATCTTTTCAGTGGTTTCCAAAGCTACTTACTGATGATTAACTTGCAAACTACATGATCGGAGTGGAGGCAACTAAGGTTAAAGTATATAATTCATGCTACCATGATAATGCTCTAGAAGTCTTCCTGAAGGCGGTGAAGGATGGGCGGGCGATCGTAACAAGGGGTTGGACAAAAGTGGTTCATGCCTATGTGATCGTAACAAGAAGTCTTCCATGTACACTCAAGCATATGCCTTTGGACCTAAGGTGAACTCGCTCCTTTCCAAATCTTCCCTTACTGCATGTAAGACATGGATGTTACTTCAAGCACGGACCTTGTGCATACTCAGGTACACCTGAGGAGACCATGGAGAGACCAATGACCAAGGCTAAGCGTGCATGGAAGTGAAGGAAGGAGAAGGAAGAAGGGGCAGCTGTTACAACAGCCGGACATACCGCCCCAGCCTGGACATCCGGTCTAGCCAGGACATCCGGCCCTTGCCCCGGAAATCCGGAATCGGCTATCCAGAGAACACTGGAAAGGACCAGTGCAGCCCGGACATCCGGCCACCATGCCCCGGACATCCGGCTCCTCCCGAAGCCCCAGACATCTGGCCCCTTCGCCCGGAAATCTGGCCCCTCATCACGGAATGCTACCGAAGCCGGCCAAGTTCAGCCCAAACATCCGGCTCTTCGTGAGCTACCGGACATCCAGCCCCCAGCCTGGACATCCAGCACCAGCCTGTGCGCAGAGATCGGGCCAAGGGCCCATGTATCCCCCCTCTCACTTACCCCTTCATGGGCTAGCACTATATATACTCCACCACCTCCTCCTACTTAGGGTTAGCGTTGTGATAGCTCAGTTGAGAGATAGAGCCTCGCTCATCCACATCGGATCTACTCCATGAGAGAGACCGCGGCCCCTCCTCGAAGAAGATCCCTTTGGATTCAAGACCTCCTTGCGGAGAAGACCCCCATCAAGACCTCCTCATGAAGAAGAACCAGTTACCTCTTGTATCGTCCTTTGTTGGTCATGGATCTTGTATCTCCTCTCGTGCTTTGAGGATCTAGCACATGTGTGACTTAATGTTGTTGGTTTGAGTGTGTCTCTTTGTGCCCCTTTGTGATTTCCCCTCGCATCTCCCCTCGTGTTCTTCGTGTTCATCGCGAGATCTACTCCTTTCATGAAAGATCGGCCATCTAGGGTTCCAACCTACATCATCTTGGTATCATGAGCCACGTTGATCACGATTTCGGAGCCTCCCCTCTTTGTTTCTAGCTTGATTTTGTTGTGTTCTTCTCCAATTTTGAAAATCCCCACCAAAAATAGCCTCAATTTTTTTGTGATTTGTGGGTTTGATGAAGTTTTGTTGATTTTGATCCGTGGATTCGTTGTGTCTTGAGTAGATCTATCTTTCCCCTGAGTTTCCCCACTTTCCATCCATGAAATCCATCAAATTTTGCCCCTGAAATCATCAATTTCCGCCCCAAATCGAGTTTCAAAGTCCAAATCCCGATCTGGAATCGTCCTGCCGGACATCCACCCCATTTTCGCGCGCGGTACTAGACATCAGGTCCCAGAAATCCGGCACGAGCCCCAGATGTCGGGCCCCTATAACTTCAGCCATCACCGTTTCACCGCTTTGACCATAACAAATTCATCCAGAATCCGTTTTTGACGTTCTTTAGCTCGTTTTGAAGGTATTGACATCCCCCATCCCACAAAAATACTACCATCACCATTTGACTCTATAAATTTTTTGGAACTGTAGCATCTTTGCCTAGCGCTTCCACCATATCATCCGCATAACCACCACCAACTTCCGCAACCCAACCAATATTGATCCCCATAGCATTAGAGATTGTTTGAGTTGTGATTTGAGTCTCCTAAGGTGTTTAGGCTCCTTAGGGACGATTGCTTCTTCATCAACCACCACCATAACTTCCAAATAGGCTTGACCACTATACACTTCCGCCACCCCAACTTAACCCAATTTTGTTTCTGTTGTGAGTTGTGCCTCCTAAGGTGTTTCAGCTACTTAGGGACCGCGCTTACAACTCCGACACCATGTATAGTCCACCAACTTACCCTCCATTTCCGCATTTCTTACTCCACAACCCATCATTGCCTTTCCGCAATTCCATTGAGCTTCCACAAAACCACCACCGCTTTCCCGCTACCACCATTTGACATTTGTCTTTTGAGATTATGAGTTCGCGGTTTTTCTGTTTCCTAAGCTGTTTTGGCTACTTAGGGACAAGTCTCCATCATCTTGGTATCTACATCAAGAACACCGCCACTCATCATCACCACGGACGGTAACCTCCATATCATCTTAGTATTGTGGTATCCCTCCATTGTATATTCCCTTGCAATTGCATTGTTAACCCCTAGCCTATTTTGCATCACTTGCCTATCGAGACTAACCATTTGAGTATTGCCGGCAACGTTACTTGTGCACATTAGTGGTCTACACCTTACATTGCATACATACCATATCATATTGGTATCATATCATCACTTGTGCCACAAGTTTGTTCCCGCATATATATATAATTGCTATCTTGGTTTGTGCATTGTGCAAAAGTGGCCATACACATACAAAAAAATAGAATAAGCTTTTAAGCAAAAGAGAAAGTGCAAATAAGCTTGTAAGCAAGTGCCATAGCACCATACCACATTGCATATAAGATTGTCATAACCGATCATCTTGGATCATAACATTGGAACATCATACATATATAGCATACTTGGGATAGAAGTCATTGCATTTTTGTCTCCTATAGGTTGTGCACAAGTGTCGTATCCGCCTATTGAGCAATCGTGCTAGCATCTCTCTAGAATTGTGCGACAAGAGCATTTTCCGTGGATTCCATATTTTGTGCTCATCCTTGGTTGCACGACCCCATTTATCTATCCGTGTGTGCGTTTCCATGTGCCATTGATTGCTATTGGTCAACTTGTTACACTTGCGAATTTGTGAATCTCTTTCAACATTATTTACTCTTGCTAACATTTTGCATCAAATTTTTGTGCCACTATCCTCACCGAGCTCCACCATAAGCCTTATTTGTGTAGGTGTGAGAAACCGACAAGAATTGGTACCAATTGTGCTATTTCCTTGTTACATCATTGAGTGATCATTGATCCATCTTCAACATCGGTCAAGGTACCTTTCTCCACTCATATTTGCTCAAGTATTGTGATGGATAGGCAAGGCATTTCATCTCCGGTCTTCCACAACAATGACGGCGTGAACAACTACATCACCAAAGCGTCAATCTTCGATCTACAACGACAAATGCAAGGCGCACAATCGAGATTGCAAGAGCACATCGAGATCCTCTCCATCAACATTCGTCACTCCGAAGAAAGGAAAAGGGCCTACATCGACAACAAGCTTTCCGCCCAAAAGGAGGAGCTAGATGCAAGGATGGAGGAGATTCAGACTTTGTTGGCCAAACGTTCTTCCCCTTCATCATCCTCAAGGCGACGGAGAGCAAATCGATCAAATTGGGAGCGCAAAAATGATGCAAGCGCAAGTCGTCCACGTGCACATCTCCATGGAGACCACCATCACGTTTGTGATCCACATCGTCATGAAGGGCAAGTCACCTCCAAGCATCATGTGCACGATGACGACGAACGCCATCGAGCTCAAGCACAACAACGACACCAACATCATGAAGATGCTCGCCAAGCGCAAATGCACAAGTCCCAATAAGCCCTACTTCACGCCAACGCCAACCTTCATGAGCATAAGAGAAGACCACGAGACGAGCACCACCAAGACAGAGCTATGGCTATACCAACCACTTCGGCATCTTCGCCAAGTGCTATCAAGGCATCTTCTCCTTTGGACGTACGACATCTTCGCCTACTTCCCATGAGTTCGCCTACATCGACATCTTCAACTACAAGGTGACCACCTACGAGCGAGGGTGACACTTCCATCTTCGGAAGCCCCTCAAGGAAGATGGTCGACCATGGGAATTTCCCTTCGATCATGGAGATGAGCTATGAGGTGCCACATCATATGGGCCGCCAACAACAAGACGGCGACAAGAAGGTCGAGCAAGGACCATCCCCTTCGACCACGGCGACGAGGATGAACCTCTTCAACAACATGAAGACGATGCCCATATTGGACTCATACTCCGATTCAAGCTACGAGACCGCACATGAGACCTTATCTTTGGTCTTAGAGGAGAGTGATGATGTGCCATCTTCGGCCTTCGTCCACGGCTATGACTACGACATGATTGAGCATGGAGACATTTGCACATACATCTCTCCGACACCCACATATGACGAGATGCCCTAATTTCCATGTGAGGAGGGCCACCACCCCATGAGTGAGATGAGTGATTCCACCATATATGACATTGAGTGCATTTTCTATGAGAGGATGACTTTGACCACCACTAGCCCCACACATGAGAGCATTCCACACATCCTATGTGAGGTTGAGAGCCATTTGAGTGACTCCACCAACCATATGAGTGAGAGCATCCGAGAGGAAATGAGTAAGCCACAACACTTAGTGAGAGAGGTACTTGACACGGCATGTGAGGCCACTATGATTTCTAACGACTTAACCTCTACTCCGAGTGTGTTTTCTTCTTTGGTGCTAGGTCTCCTACATGACGACACGCCTATCCTCAATGAGTCCGTACCTCCAACGATGACGATGGCCATGGTGGAAGAAGATGCACCACCCACATGGTTCCATCAAGATGAATATGACCATGACTTCGTCTTTGACACCTCACCTACAACACATGAGCGATGCCCAAAGGTAACATAGGTGATGGTGCTTCTCTTATCCCACTAGTGGACTATCTCACCAATGATTTCTTGCATGATGTTGATCCACCTATTCCCATGCTTCATGCTAGTGCAACTTCCTCATGTCATGACTACCCAATTTATGATGAATATGATGATGAGCATGTTGATTTGCCTAGTTGTGATGCTATGCTACATAGGATTTCATGTGAAAATTCTTTTGGTCACATCATGTTCGACAATCCTTTAAACTTGTCATATGCTATGAGTGAGATCTCCCATATTGCATCATTTCAATCTCAACATAGTAGCTATGCATGCCCCGTTAACATAAATCCCATTTGCACTTATGGCATAGATGACGAGATGATGGTCATTGGCTTTTGTTTTCATGTGATGATATTGCCATCCTTCCTTTACATGATTTGCGCAACTCATCTACTATGCCATGCCATCATCACATAGGACCAAATATGCTTTGTTTTGGATGTTGTCAATATTCTCCGTGTGATGTTTCCATTAATGCTAATTAGGAGACCCCCATAATTTCCTCATACATATGAGGAGAGTTTGATGCATTCCATACTTTGCATGATTCTCATAATTTCTTGCACCATATGCATTCCATGCATAACAATGCTCTAAATATTTCCCATGATGCATTACATAATTTGAGTCTCCATTATGCTATGCATAAAAACAAACCTATCATGATGGATGACATGTTTCTATATCATGCATCCCATTTATTTGAGCATTGGATATTTTGTGCTAACCGACACAAGGACGTGCGCATCATAATGGATGATGTGCACATATACCACGCACACACAAGTTTCCCTTTGTCTTTTTTTTGTGTAGGTACTCACGTATACTCATCAACCTCTCAATACCAAGAGTTGACGAAATGAGCTCTTGAGAGCAACGACGATTTGGGATCGATCCTGTGGATTATCCTTCCCACCGTTCTCTTCTCGCAACGACTACACGCATCTCTTCTACTTGGCTCTCACACGACTACGGGCTATTTACCACTTGCTACATTATGCCCATTATATCGTGTTCACTTCGCATGTTATGCCTCTTTCTATGATTTTGCCATGCAATTTTGACCCTTGCGTGCATTTACCCATGATTCATCATTAGACTATTTCTATGTGTATTTGCATGCTTGGTGGAGATCCTTGTTGCTATTGCCATGTTTACCATGTGCCTCATGCTATTGTTGCTTGTTGTGTTGGGAGAGTCATGATGTCCCATTGGTATTCACATATGGCCTCTCACCAATACATTGATGAGATTTTGCTCATATCTTGCTTTCATGCTTGTGCTATGTCATGTGAATTATTCATGACCACTATTTGCACCCTTGACATGCTTGCCATGATTCCTTCTAGTATGTTGTATCTTCGCACTAGTAGCTTCCTTGACTTGATCACTATGATTACTTACTTTATCGCATCACCCATGTTCCACTATTACTCGCTTTCTTGGGTTGATGACATATATGTTCGTTCCTCTCCCATGATACATATTGTTCATTGTCGCTTGCCTCCAATTGTTGCATCTATGCTCATTGATCCTGGAGACTTGGACATATTGTGATGCATGCTTGTTTACTTGAGCCTATTGTCTTTGGTTGTAGTCGCATCTTATGCTTTCATACCATGCCACATATTATCCTTTCTTATGATAAGCATGATGAAAACACTTGTTGGGTATCTCACCATTCGAATGATAGGTGTTGCATTTGCACTAACCTCATTTGTTTTTCTGAGTGTTTGTCATGTTCTTTCGTTTTGAAGGATTCACAAGGTGGCACCATCATGAAACACCTTGGTGATGTGAAGGCATATATGCTGCACAACACCAACATTTTCGACATCCTCATAGAGCTCATTCCCTTTGAGACATCCTCAAATACGCATATTGGATGGGTCACTCTTTCATTGTTGTCTCCTTCTTGTTGTCTACATGAAACATCTCACGGACGGAAGAGTGAACTTGAAGATTGGCTCTATGGACCTTCACATTGACGAGTGCTCGGACTTATTGGATGCACCTTCGAACCTCCACTCATGCCACGACATTGATAATTGGTACACCAACACCTCCATTTGTTGATTGTGCTCACACATGTCATGCTCGATGGACATATCATACACATGACAAATTTGCTTCTTATGCATGGATTGACTCACATTATGATTGCCTTGTTGCATCTTGTAATCCCATGTCATCCATGATATATGAGCTTGTACATTTCCTTAGCACATTTGTTGTGATCTTCCTTGATGGCATATTCATACATCATGATCTTATTGCCTACCATTAATTACATGATCACGTCACATTGAGCATCCATTACCATATTCATGCTATTGATAAACCGTCTCACTATGACATCATTTTGCACCGTGGTTGCATTGATCATATTCACAACACATTGTGTGCATAATGAATGTTTTTGCCCCCATAAATGCTTTGGATACCATTCCATATCTTTTGGATAAGCTTCATGCACCTTGTCATGATCAATCTTGTCGCACAGACTCATTCTTACATGATGGACACTTTGTGTGCGCTAAACATTGTATTTCCGAGTGTTGTTTGTGTTTGCTCTTTTTGCATGTGTACCACTCCGGAGACACCTTGGAGTACTTGGATTGTGCCATGTCTTCGACTTCATCCAACTACAGGTCTGTCCACAATAACCATTTTCAAGGTGATGAGGTTTTCGATCCGAGGTCGGATCTTTCCCAAGGGAGGGGAGATGATGCGGAGCATCCTACGATCATCCCCATATACACTCAAGCATACGCCTTTAGACCTAAGGTGAACTTGCTCCTTTCCGAATCTTCCCTTTCCGCATGTAAGACATGGATGCTACTTCAAGCGCGGACCTTGTGCATACTCAGGTACACCCGAGGAGACCATGGAGAGCCCAAGGACCAAGCCCAAGTATGCACGGAAGTGAAGGAAGGAGAAGGAAGAAGGGCCAGCTGCTACAGCAGCTGGACATCCGGCCCCAGCCCGGACATCCAGCCCTTGCCCCGGAAATCCGGCATCAGCTATCTAGAGAACACCGGAAAGGACCAGCGCAGCCCGCACATCCGGTCCAGCCCGAACATCCAGCCCTTGCCCCGGAAATCCGGCATTGGCTATCTAGAGAACATCGGAAAGGACCAACGCAGCCCGGACATCTAGGCACCATGCCCGGGACATCCGGCTCCTCCCGAAGCCCCGGACATCCGGCCCCTTCGCCCGGAAATCCGGCCCGTCATCACAGAATGCTACCGAAGCTAGCCAAGTTTAGCCCGGACATCCGGCTCTTCATGAGCCGCCGGACATCCGGCCCCCAGCCTGGACATCCAGCACCTGCCGGTGCGCAGAGATCGGGCCAAGGGCCCATGTATCCCCCTCTCACTTACCCCTTCATGGGCTAGCACTATATATACTCCACCACCTCCTCCTAGTTAGGGTTAGCGTTGTGATAGCTCAGTTGAGAGCTAGAGCCTTGCTCATCCACATCGGATCTACTCCATGACAGAGACCGCGGCCCCTCCTCGGAAAATATCCCTTTGGATTCAAGACCTCCTTGCGGAGAAGACCCCCATCAAGACCTCCTCACGGAGAAGAACCGGTTACCTCTTGTATCGTCCTTTGTTGATCATGGATCTTGTATCTCCTCTTGTGCTTCGAGGATCTAGCACATGTGTGACTTAATCTTGTTGGTTTGAGTGTTTCTCTTTGTGCCCCTTTGTGATTTCCCCTCGTGTCTCCCCTCGTGTTCTTCATGTTCATCGCGGGATCCGCTCCTTTCATGAAAGATCGGCCATCTAGGGTTCCACCCTACATCACTACGGCATGGAGGAAGGCACATTATGGGCATTCTGTTTCTTCAACACCATCGGTAGTCAAAATGGTTTAAACTTGTCTCTTCACCTTTACAGCCTTTTAATATTGTGGTTCATCATAGTTAATTGTTGTCTAATCCTGTAATTATTGAACATATTATACTGACAATTTTATTTATGGATTTGTTGTTGAACCATTATGATGAGAATTTGAATTGCATGTTCCATATTTCAAAATTTCCAATTCGAATAATAAAGTACAGGAAAAAATAAAAATATACAGGAGCTAATAAAATAATGTGCACATGGTTAGAAAGAAAACAGCATGTGCGATGTAAAAAGAGAACACACGGTCATGGAACTTTGCAAACGGTTCTGGCAGTAAAAGCGCTTGTGATGGATAGCCCAATGCCACACAATTTTCTTCACCAAATCGTGTGTGATGTAGTTGATAAAAGCAAACTATTAACCAAGGCAGAGTGTGTGTGATAGTTACACCTTTCACACACGAGCCTATACATAAAAACTGTGTGGGATGTGCATACGAACGGAAGCGTTTTCCCTAGATTGACTGTGTGGGATGTACATAAGAACGGAAACATATTCCCTGGATTGACTGTGTGTGATATAAATACTAACGGAAACGTTTCCCCTGGATTGACTGTGTGGGATGTACATAAGAACGGAAATGTATTCGTTGGATTGACTGTGTGTGATATAGATAAGAACGGAAATGTTTTTCTAGGATTCACCGTGTGGGATGTACATACGAACGGAAACGATTGGGTTTCGATGCCTCGCCCGATCGCACACGAGCTCATTTTGCCACAGCCTGTGTGCCAGGAGGGCCTATCCCCGGTAGTTTCTGGGTCGTGTGGGAAGGACCCCCCTATCACCCACACTCACTTGGCGACGGTTCCAAATGTCATCGCGGAAAGGGGTAAAAAAACCATTTGTATAGCACCGACGCGAAGCAGTGATAGTCTTTTCAGAGTTTTGCATTGTTGAATTTTCGGTTGCATCGTCGTGTCGAGTTGCTAGTCTTACCATCTAGTCCCTTAGAGTTTCAAGTTTTGTTCATAGGTTGTCACGCCGCCGCCGCCGCACCATCGTCATCATCGCTGCCATATACCACCATTGTCATCACCACTGACATATACCACATATCCACCGCCATCACGATAATCCGAGTCCACCTCCATCATAGATTCATCACCAGTCCGTGTTCCTACATATATCCACCACCAGTCCGAGTTTCCATCAGATTCATCTCCGCCACTAGTCCTAGTCCGAGTCCAGTATTTGTTTATTTGTTTTCGATTTCCAGATCATGCCATACTCCGAGTCGTAGCCTAGTCTGGAAAATTCTGGCTAGGTAGTTTTTGGACCATGTGTAGACTTTTTCGAAAAAAATTGTTGCGGAGCAAAAAAAGTGCAATAAAAAGTGAAAAAAGAAAAAAAATCAGAGCATGCTCCTCCCTTTTTTACATGCAGTGCCATGATTTTGTTAGTGTTCTAGGCTTGTGTCTCTAGTACGGTCTAGCCTAGTACCAGCACAGTACTGTCGTTGAGCGTTTATTCAACTTTGCATCTCTGAATTGATTATTGCTGACTCTTTTCGCTACCATATTATAAGCCTTCCTAGCTCCACATACATCTACATAGTGCATTTGACTCTCCCTGGTAATCGCTCTATCCAAGCTTTGGGAATTTTGACTACAATGGTTGCGGATCACCACTTGCTGCTGGGTAAGAACTGGTAAGAATTTGATATTTGCTTGATGGATTTGTGACACATTGCCACTTTCTAGTAGTATGTAGGATCATATTCTTGTGTGTTTCTATTGCTGCTAACCATGGCAGCACCACAAGCCGACGAGATTGACTGGGAGAACTTGACAAAGAAGGAGCTTCATGATAAATTTCAGCAAATGTTGAGTCAACAGGTAGAAGACATCATGACCAGCTTTGGAAAGGCACTGGAGAGGATTGATGACATTGAGAAGACAATGGACACCAAGTTGGATGCCAAGTTTGATAAAGTACTTGCGCGTCTTCTACAACCACCACCTACATGTGCTACACCATTACAACAACAACCACCTCCAAGTCGCGAAACAGCCCTCCGCCAAGCGGGCCGTGTTCATCTTGAACTAGGACAAAATTCTGGTGTCGCTACTACTGTTGTTGATGATTCTGTAGCTCCTACTAGTACTGCAGAGGTGGAGGACTATTACGAGGATGAGGTCGATCAAAATCAAAACTATGTGCAACCACCAACATCACCACCAGCAGGTCCACCTCAGGCATATAATCACAATGGTAGGGCTGCAGCACCACCTCAGGTATGAGATTATGACCATATTCCTAAACTAAAATTGAATATTCCACCATTTGAGGGTAGATACATTCCTGATGTATATCTTACTTGGGAGTTAGAAACTAGACAATGTTTCACATGCTTAGAATATCCTAAGGAGAGACGTCTTGCTGCTGCTATTTGTGAATTCACAAGTTTTACTTCTGTTTTGTGGTCTGAACATTGTAGATTATATCATGATAATATCCCTACTACTTGGGCTGCTTTGAAAACTGCTATGCGTACTCGTTGGGTTCCACCATATTATCAATGTGAATTGCTTCAAAAACTGCAGCGTTTGAGACAAGGAAAAAATTCAGTAGAGGAGTATTATCAAGAATTACAAACTGGCATGATTAGATGTGGTGTTGTTGTGGATAATGAGGCTATGCTTGCACGTTTTGTATGTGGATTCAATAGAGAGGTTCAGACCATTTTAGAGTATAAGGAGTATTACACTATCACTCGTTTATTCCATCTTGCTAGCAAAACTGAACGTGAAGTGCAGGATCGATAGGCATTGGCGCGGACTAACTTTTCTAAAGGTCGACCTTCATCATGGACACCGCGTGCATCCTCTATGTCCACACATTCTGCTGCACCGGCACCCCGTCAGTTGCCACCTCCAGCCATGACACGAGAAAGTAGGCACAACCACCACTACCTGCCAAGTGCACACCTTCTGGGCCTGCATAGAGCTCTTCTTCATCCATGGCATCAACAGGGCAAACAAATGATATTATTTGTCGTCGTTGCAAGGGTGGAGGCCATTATGCGAGAGAATGCCCATCTAAGCGTGTGATGATTTCTACTGAGGATGGTCGGTATGAGTCCACTAGTGACTATGATGAGGAGACTTTGGCTCTTATTACAAGTGAAGAACACAGTGGAGATGATTCTGATAATGAGACGCAATACATGGCTGCTGAAGATGCTGACATGTATCAAAGTTTAGTTACTCAACATGTTTTGAGTGTGCAGGTCACAGGTCACCCAAGCTGGGGAAAATCAGAGGCATAATTTATTCCATACAAAGGAAGCTGTGAAGGAACATTATGTTTGCATCATCATAGATGGAGGGATTGCAACAACTTGGCTACCATGGAGATGGTGGAGAAGCTCTCTCACCACAAGACCACATCTGCATCCTTACTACATCCAATGGTTCAACAATAGTGGCAACGTTAAGGTAACACGTATTGTCCGTGTGCATTTTCGTTTTGCTACATATGTTGATTATGTTGATTGTGATGTGGTACCCATGTAAGAATGTTCCTTATTACTTGTTAGACCATACAATTTGATAAAAAATATGTATGCCATGGTAGAAACAATCGCAATATTCTTGTTCATAAGGATCACATATTACTTTGCTTCCTATGACCCCTGATTCCATTTTGGAAGATGATATTAATCGAGCTAGTAAAGCAAACTAGGAGCAAAATAAGAGTGAAAATCAATTAGTGGCAAAAGAATTCGAGCAACAAATGAAACCTAATAATAAACCATCTAGTGTTGCTTCTGAAATTAAATTGAGAAGTGGATGTTTACTTGCCACCAAATATGATATTGATGATCTAGATTGCAGAAAATCTGTTTGCTATGCTTTTGTGTGCAAAGAGGCGTTATTTTCATTCGAGGGTGTGCCTTCCTCTTTGCCTCCCGCTGTCACTAAAATCTTGCAAGAGTTTGCTGACATCTTTCCACAAGACGTGCCACCGGGATTACCACCTATTCGAGGGATTGAGCATCAGATTGATTTAATTCCTAGTGCATCACTACACAACCATGCACCATACCGTACCAATCAAGAGGAGACGAAGGAGATTATGCATCAAGTACAAGAGCTGCTCGACAAAGGTTATATACGTGAATCTCTTAGTCCTTGTGTTGTTCCTATTATACTAGTGCCAAAAAAGGATGGTACGTCGCGTATGTGTGTTGATTGTAGAGGCATTAATAATATTACTAGTCGTTATCGTCATCCTATTCCTAGGCTAGATGATATGCTTGATTATTGAGTGGCTCTACAATATTGTCCAAAGTTGATTTGCATAGTGGATACCATCAAATTCGTATGAAATTGGGAGATGAATGGAAAACATCATTTAAAACTAAGTTTGGATTACATGAGTGGTTAGTCATGCCTTTTGGGTTAACTAATGCACCTAGTACTTGCATGAGATTAATGAACGAAGTTTTACATGCTTTCATTGGACGATTTCTGGCAGTCTATTTTGATGGTATACTGATTTATAGCAGATCTTTGGAGGAACATTTGGAACATTTACATGCTATTTTTATTGCTCTACATGATGCAAATTTGTTTGGTAACCTTGGGAAGTGCATCTTTTCACCGACCGAGTATCTCTTCTTTGTTATGTTGTTACTCCACAGGGAATTGAAGTTGATAAAGCCAAGATTGAAGCTATTGAGAGTTGGCTGCAACCTAAAACAGTCACATGGGTGAGGAGTTTTGATGTAGGCGGAAACCATAGGGTCGATCTTTCACGATGGAGCGGATCCTACGAAGAACACAAGGGGATAATGTGGGGGAAACACGAGAGATATCACTCAAACCAACAAGATTCGGTCACACATATGCTAGATCCTCGAAACATAAAGAGATACAAGATCCACGATCAACAAGGGACGATACAAGTAGCACGTTCTTCTCCGTGAGGAGGTCTTGAGGGTCTTCCCGTTAGGGGTCTTGTATCCACCTGGGGGATCTTCTCCGTAGAGGTCGTGAACTCCTAAGGAGAAGGGGACCAAGTGGAGAGCAAAGCTTCTCAAATGAGCTACTACTTTGCTAACCCTAGAAAGTGGGAGGAGGAAGTCTATTTATAGTCTTAGTGGATGAAGGGGTACATGGGCCTCGGCCCAAAATGCACACAGGTGTCGGACGTTCGACAGTCACCGGTGCTCCGAAGGCTCGTGAGGGTTCAGACGTCCGGTACTTGTCGGATGTCCAATGTTTTGACTTTGATCAGGTTTTTTCGGTCGTCCGGTCGACGTCGGACATCCAAGGCATCAGTCGTCCGGAGGCTTCCATACTTCCGACGTTTTGCCTCAGTGATGGTGGTGTCAGTCGTCCGGAGGGGGGGTCGGCTGTCTGGGACCTGGAGTGCGTCAGACGTCCGATCACTGGAGCGTCTTCTGGCTGGGACTTGGTCTGCTGGCTGATACTCTAGGTGTCGGACATCTGAAAAGCTTCGGTCGTCCGAAGGCTGGAGGTTCCTTGGCAGCTCTACTTCTTGTTCCTTGTACTTTATGTGCTCGTCGCCTTGTCCGTTGAGTGTAGCTATTTTGTGGCCTTCCTCCAAGTATCTGATCATAGATATGGTCTCTGCTTGAGGTAGTAACCATGTCTCATGTGAAGAAAGTGGTAGTTTGGAGAGGAGCGAGTTCACCTTATCTTCGATACCCTTTGCTCGAGCTCTTGTCATTGGTCCAAGTGGTGTCATGGGAGACATAGTAGGTCCATGGGGATGACCTTGGGATGCTCCGCATCAAGTTTTATCTGCCTCGCTGGATTCTATAGGCGTTTTGTGAGAGATTTCAGCACCATTGTTGCACCTCTCCATGAGCTTACAAGGAAGGGCGTGCCTTTTGTTTGGGGTACTGCACAGGAAGAAGCCTTCATGGTATTGAAAGATAAGTTGACACATGCTCCTTTACTCCAACTTCCTGATTTCAGTAAGACTTTTGAGCTTGAATGTGATGCTAGTAGAATTGGATTAGGAGGTGTGTTATTACAAGATGGAAACCATTGCATACTTTTCTGAAAAATTGAGTGGGCCTAGTCTGAACTATTCTACTTATGATAAAGAATTATATGCTCTTGTTCGGACTTTAGAAACATGGCAACATTATTTATGGCCTAAAGAATTTGTTATACATTCTGATCATGAATCTTTGAAACATATTAAAAGTCAAGCCAAACTGAATCATAGACATGCTAAATGGGTTGAATTCATAGACTTTTCCTTATGTTATTAAACATAAGAAGGGTAACCACAATGTTATTGCTGATGCATTGTCTCATCGCTATACTATGCTTCCACAACTTGACTTTAAAATATTTGGTTTGGAGACCATCAAAGATCAACATGTGCATGATGCTGATTTTAGATACGTAATGCAGAATTGTAAAGAAGGAAGAACATGGAACAAGTTTGTCATTAATGATGGATTTGTGCTCCGTGCTAACAAGCTATGCATTCCAGCTAGCTCCATTGGTCTTTTGTTGTTGCAGGAGGCGCATGGAGGAGGATTAATGAGACATTTTGGCATGAAAAATTGGAGGATATACTTGCTACACATTTCTTTTGGCCAAAGTTGCAATGGGATGTTGAGCGTTTTGTTGCTCGCTGCACTACATGTCAAAAAGCTAAGTCACGACTCAATCCTGATGCTTTATATATGCCTTTGCCTGTACCTAGTGTTCCTTGGGAGGATATATCTATGGATTTTGTTTTGGGATTATCTCGAACAAAGAAGGGGAGGGATAGCATATTTGTTTTTGTGGATAGATTTTATAAAATGGCACACTTTATACCATGTCATAAAAGCGATGATGCTGCTAATGTTGCTGATTTATTTGTTTCGTGAAATTATTCGCTTGCATGATGTGCTAAATACTATTCTTTCAGACCGTGATACTAAATTTCTTAGCCACTTTTGGAGATGTTTATGGGCTAAGTTGGGGACTAAATTACTTTTTAGTACTACATGTCACCCCCAAACTGATGGACAAACTGAAGTAGTCAATAGGACATTGTCTACTATGCTTAGGGTTGTTTTGAAGAATAATAAGAAAATGTGGGAAGAATGCTTGCCTCATATTGAATTTGCTTATAATCGTTCACTGCATTCTACTACTAAGATGTGTCCTTTTGAAATTGTGTATGGTTCCCTACCTCCTGCACCTATTGATTTGTTACCTCTTCCATCTTCAGAGAAGGTTAATTTTGATGCTAAACAACGTATTGAATTGATCTTAAAAATGTACGAGTTAACAAAGGAAAACATTGAGCGTATGAATGCTAAATATAAACTTGCTGGAGATAAAGGTAGAAAACATGTTGTGTTTGGACCTGGAGATCTTCTTTGGTTACATTTGCATAGGGATATATTTCCTAATTTGCGCAAAGCAAACCTAATGCCACATGTTGATGGTCCCTTTAAGGTGTTAGAAAAAATAAGTGATAATGCATAGAAACTTGAGCTGCATGCAGATTTTGGGGTTAGTCCCACTTTTAACATTGCAGATTTGAAGGCTTATTCGGGTGAGGAAGATGAGCTTTCATCCAGGACGACTTCATTTCAAGAAGGGGAAGATGATGATGACATCAATATCATTGTTACACCGAAAGCCCCTACTACTATACATACTGGACCAATTACTAGAGCTCACGCACACCAATTAAATTACCAGGTACTTTCATTTCATGGTAATGATTCTAATGTTCATGATAATATGTTGCTGCCTAAATTAGATACATTTGTCTTCCTTACAAATTAAGGTCCTAGCTTGGACAAGAAGGATGGATATTGGAGCAAGACCAAGCATAGAGATGATGGCATGCGCCAGGGGAACAAGAACGGAGTTACAAGTGATGATTTCAGGACTTTAAAGCCACCATAATGAGTGCATGAATCCTTGGACGAAATATACAAGACGTCACTTCAAAAAAATTGTCCAGAGGCTATTCTAGGTGTTGCGTCACCTTATTATTGGGCCAGGCCCATGTAATTTCGAAATACTTGAATATAGGTTGTTTTTAGAGTCCGTATGTGTGGGGAACAAGAGTTATTGTTGGTTTCGGACCCCTCCTCCAAGGGCCACAAAATTCCCCCCTCTTCCTCCATATATACAACCCTTAGGGCATCGTTTAGACTTTGGGTTTTGTTTAGATTAAAAGTTCGCCATAGCTGCAACTTCGCGTACTTCGTTTGTGTTCAACGACCAGACCAAGGCGCCACAGAACCCCACCTTGATCAATATAGCTTTCATGTTATATTCGCAATATTTAGATTGCAATCTTAGTTTATTGCTTGTTCTTCATTTGCTTGCAGGAAATATACCTTCATGGACAGGCTGATTGTGCTCCAGCGTGGTCAATAATGTCTTGGAGTTGGTTTAGCGATTGCTAAGGCACGATGTCCTCGCACGTTCGTAGTCGCGTCGTCAAAGTCAACTCCACCAAAAACGATAGCCACCATCTCTTCGAAAGACGGGACACCTATGCCAGGAATGCCCTCTTGTTATTGGCTGTCACACACGTACGTTACGTCATGCCACATGTCAAAAATAAGGAGAATAAGGCTTATAAGTGCCGCAGTTTTTTGAATTGAAAAAACAAAATGGGATTCCCCGGATCATAGAGCATGTTTAGAATGCAACGGTTGTCCTTACTAGGAGGAATAATGTTACAGTCACCATAATCTCTCGGATTTCCCACCAAAGGAGTGCCAATGGGTTAAGAAACTTGTCTGTAAAGCAGCGGTGAATGACACTCTTTCACTTTCAGGGGCAATAATTCTGCTAAGGGACCGCATTTGAGGACCCTCCGGATCTACTGGCGCCAGTAGGTAGTACTTTCTAGATTCTGATGCTCGTTGTGAGCATTTTGAGTACTTGTGGATCCAATACGGATTCCGAATGACAAAGTTATGACCGTTTTAGTGAACCCCAGTCCTTTATATGTCAGTCCTTGAAAAAGCTTCATTTTCCCGTTACACGTTCTGGTGCGCCGCCCCAAAATTTTGTGTCGTCCATAGTGGAGATATTGTTTTGACATATGTATTAACCGATGCAAGGAATGCCCTCTTGTTATTGGCTGTCACACACGTATGTTACGACATGCCACACAACGAAAACAAAGAGACTAAGGCTTATAGTCGAAGTATTTTTTTTTAATTTACAACCAAATGGGATGCCCCGAATCATAGAGCATGTGCAGAATGCAATGTTTGTCCTTACAAGGCGGACTAATGTTTACACTCGCCGTAATCTCTCAAATTTCCTTCCAAAGGAGTGCCAATGGGTTCAAAAACTTGTCTGAAAAGCAGTGGTGAATGATGTTCTTTGACTTTCAGGGGCAATAATTCCTGCGTATGGGCCGAATTTGAGGGTCCTCGGGTCCTCCTGGTGCAAGCCGGGAGTATTTTCTAGATTTCCATGCTCGTTGTGGGAATTTTGAGTACTTATGGGTTCAAAACGGACTATAAATCACATAGTTATGACCGTTTAGTAAACACCGGTCCTTTATATGGCAGTCCTTGAAAGAACTTCATTTTTCCCGTGACGCATTCTGGCGCGCCGCCTCGAAATTTTGTGTCCTCCATAATGGAGATATTGTTTCCACATATATGTTGAATGATACCACCAATTCCCTCTTGTTGTTGGCTGTCTCACATGCACGGTACGATGTGACACATGGAAAAAACAAGGAGAATAAGGCCTATAGTTGTCGTATTTTTTTGAATTTACAACCAAATGCGATTCTGCGAAACATAGAGCATGTTCGAAATGCAACATTTGTCCTTACAAGGTGGACTAATGTTTACACTCACCATGATCTCTCGGATTTCCTTCCAAAGGAGTGCCAATGGGTTCAGAAACTTGGCTGAAAAGCAGCGGCGAATGATATTCTTTGACTTTCAGGGGCAATAACTCCCGCTTAGGGGCTGAATTTGAGGGTCCTTCGGGCCTCCTAGGGCAAGCCGGGAGTATTTTCTTGATTTGCATGCTCTTTACATGCATTTTGAGTACTTGTGGGTTTGAAACGGACTACAAATGACAAAGTTATGGCCGTTTAGTGAAGATCGGACCTTTATATGGGAGTCCTTGAAAAAGTTCATTATCCCGTGATGCATTCTAGTGCGCTGCCCCAAAATTTTGTGTCCTCCATGGTGGAGATATTGTTTCCACATATATGTTGACCGATCCCAGGAATGCCCTCTTGTTATTGGCTGTCACACATGCACGGTACGGCATGACACACGACAAAAACAAGGAGAATAAGGCCTACAGGTGCCATATTTTTTTGAATTTACAACGAAATGGTATACCCCGGATCATAGAGCATGTGCAGAATGCAGCATTAGTCCTTACAGGTGGACTAATGTTTAAACTCATCATAATCTCTCAGATTTCCTTGCAAAGGAGTGCCAATGGGTTAAGAAACTTGTCTGAAATGCAGCGGCGAATGATGTTCTTTGAATTTTAGGGGCAATAATTCCGGCTTAGGGGCCGAACTTGAGGGTCCTCTGGGCCTCCTGGTGCAAGACGGGTGCATTTTGTAGATTATCACGCTCGTCGGGAGCATTTTGAGTACTTGTGGGTCCGAAACGGACTACAAATGACAAAGTAATGATCGTTTTAGTGAACACTGGTCATTTATATGGCAGTCCTTGAAAGAACATCATTTTTCCATGACGCGTTCTGGCACCGCCCCAAAATTTTGTGTCCTCCATAGTGGAGATATTGTTTCCACATATATTTTGACCGATGACTGGAATGCCCTCTGGTTATTGGTGGTCACACATGTACGTTATGGCATTTCACATGGTAACAACAAAGAGAATAAGGCCAATAGTCGCCGTATTTTTTGGAATTTACAGCCAAATGGAATTTCCCGGATCACGGAGCACGTGGAGAATGCAACGTTTGTCCTTACCAGGCGGACTAATGTTTACATTTGCCATAATCTCTCAGATTTCCTTAGAAAGGAGTGTCAATGGGTTCAGAAACTTGTCTGAAAAGCAGCGGCGAATGATATTCTTTGACTTTTAGGGGCAATAATTCCTGCGTAGGGGCCGAATTTGAGGGTGTTCGAGGCCTCTTGGCTCAAGATGGGAGTATTTTCTAGATTCCCATGCTCGTCGTAGGCATTTTGAGTAAATGTGGGTCCGAAACAGACTACAAATGACAAAGTTATGACCGCTTTAGGGAACACCAATACTTTATATGGAAGTCCTTGAAACAATTTCATTTTCCTATGATGCGTTCTGGCGCGCCACCCTGAAATTTTGTGTCCTCCATAGTGGAGATATTGTTTCCACATATATGTCCGCCCTGGAATGCACTCTTGTTATTGGTTGTCACACACGTACGTAATGGCATGCCACACGGCGAAAAAAAGGAGAATAAGGCTTATAGTCACCGAAGTTTCTTTAATTTACTACCAAATGGGATTCCTCAGATCATAGAGCATGTGCAGAATGCAACATTTTTCCTAACCAGGTGGACTTATGTTTACACTTACCACTATCTCTCGCATTTCCATCCAAAGGCGTCTCAACCTTGTTTGAAAAGCAGCGGCAAATTAGGATCTTTGACTTTCATGGGCAATAATTATTGCTTAGTGACCGTATTTGAGGATCCTCCGGGTCTACTATCACAAGCGGGGAGCTCTTTCTAGATTCTGATGCTCATCTTGAGCATTTTGAGTACTTGTGGATCCGAAACAGACTCTGAATGACAAAGTTATGACCGTTTTAGTGAACACTACTCCTTTATATGTCAGTCCTTGAAAGAACTTCATTTTTCGTTAAGCGTTTTGGCGCGCCGCCCCAAAATTTTGTGTTCTCCGTAGTGGAGATATTGTTTCGCCACACGTACATTACGGCATGCGACATGGCGAAAACAAGGAGAATAAGGTCATAGTTGAATTATTGATTTTGAATTTAAAACCAAATGTGATTACCCGGATGATAGAGTTTGTGCGGAATGCAACGTTTGTCCTTACAAGGCAGACTTATGTTTACACTCGCCATAATCTCTTGGATTTCCTTCCAAAGGAGTGCCAATGGGTTCAGAAACTTGTCTAAAAAGCAGCGGTGAATGATGTTTTTTGACATTTAGAGGCAATAATTCGTTCTTAGGGGTCGAATTTGATGGTCCTCCGGGCCTCTTGGCGCAAGCCAAGAGTATTTTCTATATTCCCATGATCGTCGTGGGCATTTTGAGTACTTGTGGGTCCAAAACATACCACGAATGACAAAGTTTATACCGTTTTAGTGAACACCGGTACTTTATATGGCAGTCCTTGAAATAACTTCATTTTCCTGTGACGCTTTGTGGCGCGCCGCCCCGAAATTATGTGTCCTCCATAGTGGAGATATTGTTTCCACATAGATGTTGACCGATGCTAGGAATGCCCTCTTGTTATTCGCGGTGACACACGCACGTTATGGCATGACACACGGCAAAAACAAGGAGAATTAGGCCTATAGTTGTCGTATATTTCTTGAATTTACAAACGAATGGGATTCCCGGATCATAGAGCATGTTCAGAATGCAACGTTTGTCCTTACAAGGCAGACTAATGTTGACACTCAGATAATCTCTCAGGTTTCCTTCCAAAGGAGTGCGAATGGGTTTAGAGACTTGTCTGAAAACTAGCAGCGAATGATGTTCTTTGGCTTTCAGGGGAAATAATTCCAGATTAGGGGCCAAATTTGAGGGTCCTTCACGCCTTCGGGTGCAAGCCGGGACTATTTTCTAGATCCCCATACTCGTCGCGAGCATTTTGAGTACTTGTGGGTCCAAAATAGAGTACGAATGACAAAGTTTATACCGTTTTAGTGAACACCGGTCCTTTATATGGCAGTCCTTGATAGAACTTCATTTTCCCGTGAAGCTTTCTGGCGCGCCGCCTCAAAATTTTGTGTCCTCCATAGTGGAGATATTGTTTCCACACATAAGCTGACCGATGCAAGGAATGCCCTCTTGTTATTGGTTGTCACACACGCACGTTACGGCATGCCACACGGCGAAAACAAGGAGAATAAGGCTTATAGTCACTGTATTTTCTTGAATTTGCAACCAAATGGGATTCCCCAGATCATAGAGCATGTGCAGAATGCAACGTTTGCCCTTACCAGGTGGACTAATGTTTACACTCACCATATACTCTCGGATTTCTTTCCAAAGGAGTGCCAACGGGTTTAGAAACTTGTCTGAAAAGCTGTGGCGAATGATGTTCTTTATTTTCAGGGGCAATAGTTCCTACTTAGGGGCCGAATTTGAGCGTCCGCTGGGCATCCTGGTCCAAGCAGGGAGTACTTTCTAGATTCCCACTCTCATCGCAAGCATTTTGAGTACTTGTGGGTCAAAAACAGACTCCGAATGACAAAGTTATGACCGTTTTAGTGAACACCGGTCCTTTATATGGTCCTCCTTGAAAGAACTTCAGTTTTCCCATGATACATTCTGGCGCGCCGCCGGGAAATTTTTTCTCCTCCTTAGTGGAGATATTGTTTCCACATATATATTGACCGGTGCATGGAATGCCCTCTTGTTATTGGCTGTCACAAACGCACGTTACGGCTTGCCACACGGCGAAAACAAGGAGAATAAGGCTTATAGTCGCTGTATTTTTTTGAATTTATAACCAAATGGGATTCCCCAGATCATAGAGCATGTGCAGAATGCAACGTTTGTCTTTACAAGGCGGACTAAAGTTTACACTCACCATAATCTCTCAGATTTCCTTCCAAAGGAGTGCCAATGGGTTTAGAAACTTGTCTGAAATGTAGCGGTGAATTATATTCTTTGATTTTCATGGGCAATAATTTCTACTTGGGGGGCGAATTTGAGGCTCCACCGGGCCTCCTAGCACAAGAGGGGAGTACTTTCTAGATTCCCACCCTCATCATGAGCTTTTTGAGTTCTTTTGGGTCCGAAGCGGACTCCGAATGACAAAGTTATGACCATTTTAGTGAACACTAGTCCTTTATATGGCAGTCCTAGAAAGAACTTCATTTTCCGTGACACGTTCAGGTGCGCCGCCCCAAAAATTTGTATCCTCCATAGTGGCGATATTGTTTCAACATATATATTGACCGATTCTATGAATGCCCTCTTGTTATTGGCTGTCACACACGTACGTTACAGCATGCCACACGGCGAAAACAAGGAGAATAAGATATAGAGTCGGCGTAGTTTTTTCATTTTTGAATTTACAATCAAATGGGATTCCCCGGATCATAGAGCATGTGTAGAATGCAACATTTCTCCTTACCAGGAGGATTAATGTTTACAGTCAACATAATCTCTCCGATTTCCTTCCAAAGGAGTGCCAATGGGTTTAGAAACTTGTCTGAAAAGCAGCGGTGAATTCTGATCTTTGACTTTCAGGGCAATCATTCCTCTGTAGGGACCTAATTTGAGGATCCTCCGGGTCCACTCGCACAAGCGGGGAGTACTTTCTAGATTCCTACGTTATCGCGAGCATTTTGAGTTACAATCGCTTTAGTGAACACTGGTACTTTATATTGCAGTCCTTGAAAGAATTTCGTTTTCCCGTGATGTGTTCTGGCGAGCCGGCCCGAAATTTTGTGTCCTCCATATTGGAGATATTGGTTCAACATATATATTGACCGATGCTAGGAACGCCCTCTTGTGATTGGCTGTCACACACGTACGTTACGGCATGCCAAATGGCGAAAACAAGGATAATAAGGCTTATAGTTGAAGTACTTTTTTGGAATTTACAACCAAATGGGATTCTCCGGATCATAGAGCATGTGCATAATGCAGTGTTTGTCCTCACAAGGTGGACTAATGTTTACACTTGCCATAATATCTCGGATTTCCTTCCAAAGGAGTGCCAATGGGTTCAGAAACGTGTGTGGAAAGCAGGGGCAATAATTCCTGCTTAACAACAGAATTTGAGGGTCCTTCAGGCCTCCTAGCGCAAGCCGAGAATATTTTCTTGATTCCCATGCTCGTTATAGGAATTTTGAGTACTTGTGGGTCCAAGACAGACTACGAATGACAAAGTTATGACCGTTTTAGTGAACATTGGTCCTTGATATGGCAGTCCTTAAAAGAACTTCATTTTCCCGTAATCCATTCTGACGCACTGCCCCGAAATTTGTGTCCTCCATAGTGGAGATATTGTTTCCAGATATATGTTGACCGATGCAAGGAATGCCCTCTTGTTATTGGCTGTCACGCACGCACGTTATGGCATGCCACACGGCGAAAACAAGGAGAATAAGGCTTATAGTCACTGTATTTTCATGAATTTAAAACTAAATGGGATTCCCTGGATCAAAGAGCATGTGCAGAATGCAACGTTTGTCCTTACCAGGTGGACTAATGTTTACAGTCACCATAATATCTCGGATTTCCTTCCAAAGGAGTGGAAATGGGCTTTGAAACTTGTGAGAAAAGCAGCGGCGAATGACGTTCTATGACCTTCAGGCGCAATAATTCTGCTTAGGGGCCGAATTTGAGGGCCCTCCGGGAATCCTGGTGCAACCGGGGAATATTTTCTAGATTCCCATGCTCGTCGCAAGCAGTTTGAGTATTGTTGGGTCCGAAACAGACTCTGAATGACAAAGTTATGATCGTTTTAGTGAACATATGTCCTTTATATGGCAGTCCTTGAAAGAACTTCAGTTTTGTTGTGACGTGTTCTGGCGCACCGCCATGAGATTTTGTTTACTCCATAGTGGAGATATTGTTTCCGCATACATATTGACCTATGCTAGGAATGCCCTCTTGTTATTGGTTGTCACACACGTACGTTACGGCATGCCACACGGCGAAAACAAGGAGAATAAGGCTTATAGTCGTCGTATTTATTTGAGTTTACAACCAAATTGGATTCCCCAGATCATAGGGCATGTACAGAATGGAACGTTTGTACTTACAAGGTGGACTAGTGTTTATACTCACAATAATCTCTCGGATTTCCTCCCAAAGAATTGCCCAACTTGTCAGAAAAGCAGCTGCGAATGATGTTCTTTGTTTTTCAGGGGAAATAATTCCTGCCTAGCGGCTGAATTTGAGGGTATTCTGAGTGTCTTTGCTCAAACCGCGAGTATTTTCTATATTCCCAAGCTCATCGCGGGCATTTTGAGTACTTGTGGGTACGAAACATACTACAAATGACAAAGTTATGACCGCTTTAGTGAACACTCGTACTTTGTATGGCAGTCCTTGAAAGAAAATCATTTTCCCGTGACACGTTCTGGCGCGCAGCCCTGAAATTTTGTGTCCTCCATGGTGGAGATATTATTTCCACATATATGTTGTCCAATGCAGGGAATGGCCTCTTGTTATTGGCTATCACACACGTGCGTTACGGCATGCTATACAGTGAAAACAAGGAGAATAATGCATATTCGTCATATTTTCTTGAATTTATAACCAAATGGGATTTGACCGATCATAGAGCATGTGTAGAATGCAAGACTTATCCTTACCAGGCATACTAATGTGATGCGAAGCATCCTATGGTCATGCCCATGGACCTATCATCGTCTCACCAAGTGCCAAGAGGACCTATGACACGAGCTAGAGCTAGAGCTCTCGAGACCGAGGTGACTTCCTTAGTGATATCCCATATGATCCACTCGCGACATAGCTACAACCTAAGTTCGGAATGTTGTGCATGATTAGGTACCAAGAGGACCCTCCCGAAGATGCATGTGAAGACGGATAAGTCCCCAAGTTCACGGATGATGAGAACCAACAGAAGGAGTCAAGAGCAGCTTCCAAGACCCGGACATCCGGCCCCTGGAGCATCCACCACGACAGCCGCCAAGTATCTACAGGCCCCGGACATCCGGCCTCAGCCCGGAAATCCGTACGACACCCGGAAATCTGGTGCCCTCCATCCCGAATGCATCGAGGCCAACTCTGCCAGCCCGGACATTCGGCCCCTCGCGAAAGATCGGACATTCGGCCTGACACCCGCACATTTGTCCTCCCTTGTCTTTGCATAGTGTAGGGCCGAGCCCCATGTACCCCTTCGCTCCCCTAGACTATATAAACTCATCCTCCTCCCTCTTTCTAGGGTTAGCATTGGTTTTAGCTCATTTGAGATAGAGCTTTGCTCATCCATCCGGATCTACTCATCCGAGAGAGACCACGACCTCTTCGGAGAAGATCCATCTTGGATTCAAGACCCCTCACGGGAACATCCCTCGCGGATTCAAGGCCTCCTCATGGAGAAGAATCTGTTATCCTATGTGTCGTCCCTTGTTGGATCTGGACCATGTGATCTCTATGTGTACCCGGATCTAGCATATGTGTGACCTAATCTCGTTGGTTTGATGATTCTGTTGTGTTTCCCTTTGTGTTTTCCCCTTGTGTTCTTCGTGGGATCCGCTCATTTCGTGAAATATTGGCCGTATATGGTTCCACCCTACATCATCTTGGTATCATGAGCCACATTGATCATGATTTCGGAGCCTCCCCTCTTTGTTTTGTAGCCTTGTTTTGTTGATTTTTCCCAAATTCAAAAATTCCCCACAAAAATAGCCCCCAATTTTTTTTGTGATTTGTTAGTGTGATGAAGTTTTATTGGATTTGATCCATGGATTTCATGTGTTGCAGGCTGATCAAGCTTTCCACCATCTTTTCCCTAATTTCCATCCACAAAATCTCCTGAATTTTGCCCCGAATTTGCCTCTTCCACGTGGAGTTCCTCGAGTTCGTCACGGATCCAGAGCCCGAACATCCAGCCCGACCCCCCGGACATCCGGCCACCCCGGACATCGGGCCCTCAAGCCCGGACATCCGACCCCTGACAGCAACATCTCCATCCACCGCCCCATTTTCCGCCTAACTTTCACCAACTTTTGCTCGAATTCCCACATTTCACTTCCCCATTGTCGGTGTCAAAACCGGCGGATCTCGGGTAGGGGTCCCGAACTGTGCGTCTAGGCCGGATGGTAACAGGAGGCAAGGGACATGAAGTTTTACCCAGGTTCGGGCCCTCTCGATGGAGGTAAAACCCTATGTCCTGCTTGATTAATATTGATGATATGGGTAGTACAAGAGTAGATCTACCAAGAGATCGGAGAGGCTAAACCCTAGAAGCTAGCCTATGGTATGATTGTTGTTGTGTATGTTGTCCTATGGACTAAAACCCTCCGGTTTATATAGACACCGGAGAGGGTTAGGGTTACACAAAGTCGGTTACAATGGTAGGAGATCTGCACCTCCGTATCGCCAAGCTTGCCTTGCACACCAAGGAAAGTCCCTTCTGGACAAGGGACGAAGTCTCCAATCTTGTATCTTCATAGTCCAGGAGTCCGGCTGACGGTATAGTCCAGCCATCCGAACACCCCCTAATCCAGGACTCCCTCAGTAGCCCCTGAACCAGGCTTGAATGAAGACGAGTCCGGCGCGCAGATTGTCTTCGGCATTGCAAGGCGGGTTCCTCCTCCAAGTACTTCATAGAAGATTTTGAACACAAAGATTGTGTCCGGCTCTGCAAAATAAGTTTCCACATATTGCCATAGACAGAATAATATTTACACAAATCTAATCTGCTGACGTATTCCGTAGTGTGACACACCACGGCCAAGCCATTATCCGAGTCGTTTCATTATCCCACCTCAGCGCGTCATGCGAGGCGGTTTCCTTGGCATGTCTTGTTAAAGCAGAGATCGTGTCCCCTTATTGCAGGATTCTCATCAATACGGGCGTGGGTAACCCAACCGCGCCATTGATTATGGCGCTTGGAGATAAGCGAGTTTTACCAGACTGGTGGGGACACGTAGTTGCGTCCACCCATATAAGGGGATAAGGATCCACCTTTTCACCTACACCTTCTTCCTCCCTTGCTTATCCATTCTCGCGCACTCGAGCTCCAGCACCCAAGTCTGCACTCCCCACCTCAACCTTCTCCAGCCATGTCCGGAGCGGGAGGCAAGTGGATGGTATCCTCCGTCACGGAGGGACACATCAAACAATTGAGGAAGGCCGGATACTTGTCTAATGACATTGCGTACCGGCTTCCCGAAAAGGGGCAGCTCATCCCCACCCCTAGGCCCCATGAGAGGGTGGTGTTCCTCCCCCATTTCCTCCATGGACTGGGCTTCCCTCTTCACCCATTTGTCCGGGGGCTCATGTTCTACTATGGCCTGGATTTCCACGATCTGGCCCCGAACTTTGTCCTCAACATCTCGGCGTTTATCGCCGTGTGCGAGGCTTTCCTCCGCATCCGCCCCCATTTCGACCTATGGCTCAAGACTTCCAATTTCAAGCCGAAGGTGGTGCGCGGAAACCAGGCGGAGTGCGGAGGCGCCATGGTGGGCAAGATGGTCAACGTCTTATGGCTCGAAGGCTCCTTTGTGGAGACCCTGAAGGGGTGGCAATCGGGGTGGTTTTACATCACCGAGCCGCGCGACCCCGAGTGGGTCGCAGCCCCCAAGTTTCGATCCGGACCCCCTACGCGGCTCACCTCCTGGAAGGAGACGGGCCTGTCGTGGGGTAAAAAAGGAGAGTTGACCGGACTCCAAACATGCGTCCAAACCCTGGTGGACAAGAAGCTCAAAATTGTCAACGTAGTCCAGGTTATGCTCATCCGCCTGATCCTCCCGTGTCAACAACGGGCTTTCAACTTGTGGGAGTTCGACCCGGCACGGCACCAAACTCTAAGCAGGCTCTTCGACACGATGTACGAAGATGCCTGGAAGGTGCTTTTCAAGGGCGCCGAGGCCCCCGCATCCGCTACCGAGGATCGCGGATTCAGTACGCGGCGTCACGCTCATGCGGTAAGTTGTTTTTTTCCTTTTACAGGGTATCCGTTTTTCATAGTTTGACTCCACGCGGGATCTAAGCTCCCTTACCTATGACAGGATTGGCAGGTGACATCCGGACAGATCAACTGTCCAGCTCCTTTGCCCGAAGGCCCAGCGAATGCTCGCTTGGCAAAGCTGCTGGTTCCGGCACCCTATGTGGTGCCGGAGAAGAAGACCGCGAAAAAGGCCACGGGGACTCGAAAGAGTGCCCGGCGCCAGGAGGTGTCGGATCCATCATCTGACAGTTCCGAGGCGCATTCCTCCTATGAAGATGAGGAGGAAGAAGAAGAGACCTCTCCCCCTCCATCGAGAGGAGAGAAGAAAAGGAGGGCCGCCCTCTCTGGGGAGGCCGGAGGGTCCAAGAAGGGGAAAACCCTTCCTCCGGACTACTGCACCAACGCCGACGACGGCGGAGAGGAGTGGCCGCCCAGGGCCAAGCCCCTGGCAAAATCGTAAGTATCTAGATACCAGAGTAATTCATAGTATTCGTTTATTGCACAGCTTTCCCTTATGTCGAATATGTTGATGCATCCCACCCAAAGACCAGCTCGACGCGTCGTCGAGCGGCTTACTGGACTCGTCGGATGTGAACTCGCTTCCGACGGCTTCCTCCCCCCGCCCTACGGACGAGACCGAAGTGTTATCCCAACAGGTTCCAAGCCGGGAGGAGGTGGTCCTGGAGGTGGTCCTGGAGTAAAGGGGATGAAACCCCCCAGGGCTCCAAGTCCGGCTCTAGGCCGGACACCGCTCCGGAACCTTCAAAGGTTCCAGAGTCCGGCGGGGGACCTCCTTCCAAGAGGAGCAAGCCCATCGTGCCGGTGACCCCCGTCCAACCGGAGGCACCGGACAATCTGTTGGAGGCGCTCCAAGGCGCCTCCATCGACGAGGAGCACTACACCATTATGAGTGCGGTGGTCCAGAAGGTTCAGTCCGCCAAGAGCAGACTGACTGAAGCTTGTACTAGCCTTTTAACAGGCTTTGAGGTAAGTAAAGAATGTGTAAATAATATTACCGCATAGACAGTAGCCCCTGATGCTCTGTTTGGCGTTCGGGAAGAAAAGCAGAATAGAGGATCAAATAAAATTCGCAGGAGTCTAACAAAAAGGAGTCAATATGCGTAGGCAGGCTTCTCTGCTTGCGCCCGCCGCACTGACTGCGGAAGTGGACACGCTAAAGCAGAACCTCGAGCGGTCCGAGCAAGAGCTCGGGCGTGCCAAGAAGCAGCTCGAGGACAATGAAGGTAAGAAATACCTTGTTTAAATATATATAAAAAGGTGCAATTGCAAAAAATGACAGGATTATAGTGGCTATTGTAGGGGCCACGTCTGAGGTGGCGACCCTTAAGCAAGCGCTGGTCGAGGCCGAGAAGAGGGCGGCCACGGAGCGCACCGAGCGGGAGAAGTATGAGGCCGAGGTTGGCAAGGTATGGCAAGAGCTCCAGGCTCTCATGCAAAAACATGAGAGTTTGGAGCTTGACTCAAAGACGCGAGCGTCCGAGCTCGCGGTGTCTATTGAAAATGCCAAGTCTGCCAAGGCCGAATCCCAGAAGACCCTCCAGGAGTTGGATGAGGTGAAGAAGATAGCGGCGGGTAAGGCATTCTTTATGCAAAGCAAACACATAAACATGAGTTACTTGTTACTTACCCAAATCCGGAGCTCTCCAGGAGCGTTCGCAGATCTTCCCCGGAGTGTGTCCGATGCCGCTGCATTCTATCGAGCCGAGGAGGGCAGCTCGACAGAGAAGGTGTTCTGGTCTCAGTATGCTGAGGCCGGACACCCCGTGCCCCTGAGCGACCAGATAAAGCAACTGGTAGAGCTCCACAAGATGGTCGAATAGGCCATGAAGGGCCTCATAGTTCGGCTGTGGCCTAGAGGGGCTCTGCCTGGGAGCTATTTCGGGCTGGTGCGGCGGCTGGTGGAGGCCTGTCCAAGGCTCGAAGTCATCAAGCGCTCCGTCTGCATTGAAGGTGCCTGTAGGGCCCTTGCCCGTGCTAAGGTGCACTGGGGCAAGCTGGATGCTGAGAAGCTTGTGAAGGACGGGCCACCGCCGGGGAAAGAGCATCGCAAGCCCGAGAATTATTATAAGGATGTTCTGAAGGGTTCCTGCCTTGTGGCAGATGAATGTTCTAGGGATGTAATTTTTGAGTGAAACTTGCTCGTTTTGTCCTGTGCGCTGAAAACTTGTTCATATGCGCTAAGCAATGCTGTTGGAATTTAAAATATTACCTTCTCTGCGGCTGTTTATCAATTCTGAGAGATGGCAAGTCGTCGACTTCTGCCCCCGTGCCGCTAGTGCTGGGGTGTTCGGGGATAAACTTGAGCGCTCTTTTTCCCATGTTTGGGTCCTTCGAGGGAGGCGCTCAGCCCAACGAACAAGGCAATCGGACTATAATGCGTGAACACTCTCACTTAGCCATAGAATTCTATAATCTTAAATTTCGGCGAAGCCCTTGGTATTCGGAAGACCGAGTTCGGGGCGCTATCCACGCCTTGGCCGGACAGAGCCGGCTCCTCGCTCTAAGCGGCATAAGTCTTTAGGGACTCGAAAAACCTCTCGAACAGCGACCACCTCTCGCTTCATGATGACAGTCAGTTTTAGCTTTCTCCACTGAGGTGCTCGACCCAGCTTAACTGGGGCACAATCGCAGTGGTTCTCCTAGTGCTACCTTAGCTGATATAGCGGAACATAAGGCACCAAAACATAGGAGCCGGGCAAACCCAACTATTGACCCAACACATGATTCGGAGCCGATGCATATAATGCTATAAGTTCCGGGTGCCGCACTTGTTAAAGTGTTCGGACTTCTCACACCATATTGAGGGGTACTAAAGCCCCTGGCGTATTTTGGTCGTACCAAAGTGTACGGATGCAGCATGTCGTTAAGGAACATATATTAAAAAAGAGTAATGCAAAAATAGACAAAAGCTATGCATTGTTTATTAAAGAGGGCTGTGATCAAAGCAGAATGATACAAATAATGCGATAAGCAAAAGGTTGGACTATTTAACGTGTCCGTTCCAGGGGCAAGCTGCAGAATAGTATGCGAAACAGGTATACTACTCGTGATAGAGACCACCTGGGAGTTCCGCAATGCGGCGTGGCTTGTCTGCTTCCCTGGTTCTTGCATCGTTTGTTCGGCAATTGAACTGCCAAACGGGCCTTCCGAAGAGTGGAGTCCTGAAAGTAAGAGAAAATCAAAAAATCGGCAGCCCCTGCGGCGGTTTAAGCCGTGTTTCGGGCGTGCCGTGATGGTGCCCCTCCCCCTGTACCCATGGTATTTCTCGAGCGTAGTTATGTACGCGAAGTACTGGTATCGCATTTTTGCGAGGGCTGGGGTTGGGGCCGCATTGCTATGCCTGCTCGGGTCGTGCCAGGCGGTCTTGTTGTAGGTTACTCCGGGCGCGCTTGACGGTGTCCGGTCGTTTAATGGCCGGACTAGAGAACTGCCTAGAGAGGCTGCTTTGTACTTCTGCTGCAAGGGCCGCTGTGTGCTCCTCTGTTCGGAGGGAGCGTTCGGTGTTTCCGTTGACCATAATTACTCCTCGAGGGCCTGGCATTTTGAGCTTAAGGTATGCGTAGTGCGGTACCGCATTGAACTTGGCAAATGCGGTTCGCCCGAGCAGTGCATGATAGCCACTGCGGAAATGGGACTATGTCGAAGATTAACTCCTCGCTTCGGAAATTATCCGGAGATCCGAAGACCACGTCAAGTGTGACTGAGCCTGTACAGTTGGCCTCTACACCTGGTATTATGCCTTTAAAGGTCGTTTTGGTGGGCTTAATCCTCGAGGGATCTATGCCCATTTTCCGCACTGTATCCTGGTAAAGCAGGTTCAGGCTGCTGCCGCCGTCCATAAGGACTCTAGTGAGATGAAATCCGTTAATAATTGGGTCTAGAACCAATGCGGCGAATCCGCCATGACGGATGCTAGTGGGATGGTCCCTTCGATCAAAGGTGATCGGGCAGGAGGACCATGGGTTGAACTTTGGGGCAACTGGCTCTACAGCGTATACGTCCCTTAACGCACGCTTCCGCTCCCTTTTGGGGACGTGGGTTGCGTATATCATGATCACCGTCCGCACTTGTGGGGGAAAACCCTTCTGTCCATTGTTGTTCGGCGGCCGGGGCTCCTCGTCGTCATCGCTATGCAGCCCCTTGTCTTCATTTTCAGTGTTTAACTTGCCTGCCTGCTTGAACACCCAAGAATCCCTGTTGGTGTGATTGGCCGGCTTTTCGGGGGTGCCATGTATCTGGCACAAGCGGTCGAGTATTCGGTGCAAACTGGACGGGCCCCTAGGATTCCTTTTGAATGCCTTTTTCCGCTGACCGGATTTAGAGCCTCTGAATCCGGCATTAACGGCCATATCCTCAGCATTGTCGCCGTTAATGCGGCGCTTCTGCTTGTTGCGACGCGGCCTGCCACTACTGTCCCTGGTATCCGAATTACCAGGGTTCTTGGTCATATTGTTGCTACGAGCAAGCCAGTTGTCTTCTCCCGCGCAAAAGCGGGTCATGAGTGTCGTGAGTGCTACCATAGACTTCAGCTTTTCCTGTCCAAGGTGCCGGGCAAGCCACTCGTCACGGATATTGTGCTTGAAGGCTGCTAGGGCCTCAGTGTCCGGACAGTCGACTATTTGATTTTTCTTTGTTAAGAACCGTGTCCAGAATTGCCAGGCCGATTCCTCTGGCTGCTGAATTACGTGACTTAGGTCATCGGCGTCTGGGGGTCGCACATAAGTGCCCTGGAAATTGTCGAGGAATGTGGCTTCCAGGTCCTCCCAACAACTGATTGATCCTGTTGGCAAGCTGTTAAGCCAATGCCGAGCTGGTCCTTTAAGCTTGAGTGGGAGGTATTTGATGGCGTGGAAATCATCGCCGCGGGCCATGTGGACATGAAGGAGATAATCCTCGATCCATACCGCAGGATCGTTGTGCCATCATATGATTCGATATTTATGGGTTTGAAACCCTCGGGGATTTGATGATCCATTATTTCGTCTGTGAAGCATAGTGGGTGTGCGGCGCCTCTGTACTGGGCTATATCACGACGTAGCTCCAATGAGCTTTGTCTATTGTGTTCGGCCCTGCCGAATTTGTGGCCGGCGTGACGGTTACCGTCTCAAGCCGTGGGGTGCCCACGTGATCCGTAGATCGATCTTGTTTGCCTTGCCTTGTCCTCCAACATATCTCGTAAGTCCGGCGCATATTCCCGTGCCTTGGTACGGGGTGCGGCTTGAGTGGAGGGCTGAGAGGCCTCTCTGTCGCGGCCACGAGGTGGCCGGTCGGCCGCATCAAGTGCTTCATCCTCTAATCCGGGTAGCAACCTCCGCTTTGGGTAGCTCTTGGAGGGGCGTTCGAGTTTATGCTCTTCGGCCGCAAGGACTTCAGTCCATCTATCGACTAGCAAATCTTGATCAGCTCTAAGCCGTTGCTGTTTTTTCTTGAGGCTTCTTGCCGTGGCCATAAGCCTGCGTTGAAAACGCTCTTGCTTGACGGGATCCTCTGGCACGACAAATTCGTCATCGTCGAGGCTTGCCTCGTCTTCGGAGGGAGGCATATTATTATCGTCCTCGACCTCTCTGTCTGCCGCTCTCTCATGAGGGCTGGTTTCTCCATCCTCCTGTGCTAAATCTTGTTGGAGGGGGTTTTCTTAGGCACTTTCCGGAGTATTATTATCTCCCGTGCTGGAATCACCGTATTTGTTTTGGCGGGATTTTGAGCGGCGGCACTGACGCTGACGCTTAGGCTGTTTCTTGGAGGGTTCATCCTCCGCTGTACCATCGCCATCTCCTTCTTTTGGGGTGTCCACCATGTATATATCATATGACGAGGTGGCTTTCCAGGGCCTGATAGGTGCTGGTTCTTCATTGTCTCCTTCATCGGCGTCCATACCATCGATGTCTTCGAAGTCGAAGTCGAGCATGTCGGTTAAGTCGTCGACAGTGGCTACAAAGTGGGTGGTGGGTGGGCTTTGAATTTCTTCATCGTCCGAATCCCAACCTTGCTGACCGTAGTCCGGCCAGGGCTCTCCTGATAAACTCCATAATCGGCGCCCAATCGGATTCGATCGGCAGGGGCGTGGAGGGTTCAGAGTCCAGCTACTTGGAGTCACGAGTCTCGCAGAGTGCGGGGCTGGTGTTCGGCTCGATCGCTGTTGGGATCACAGCCCTGAGTTTGCGTCCAACCACCCATCCTCGATCGGCGCAGTTGGCTCCGAATTAAGGGTCGGAGCCGATGCGGGTGCGGCCTCTAGGGCACTGTTCGGTGGCAGAGCTAGATCATGCTCGTCGTGACAGTGCGGCATGCTCGGCAGTGGCTCGAAAACGTCGAAGATCAAGTCCCCGCGGATGTCAGTCGTGTAGTTTAAACTTCCAAATCTGACCTGACGGCCAGGGGCATAGCTTTCGATCTGCTCCAGATGGCCAAGTGAATTGGCCCGCAGTGCGAAGCCACTGAAGACGAAGATCTGTCCGGGGAGGAAGGTCTCACCCTGGACTGCATCGCCATTGATGATCGTAGGAGCCATCAAGACTTACAGCGATGACACAGAGGAACTCTCAATGAAAGCACCAATGTCAGTGTCAAAACCGGAAGATCTCGGGCAGGGGGTCCCGAACTGTGCGTCTAGGCCGGATGGTAATAGGAGGCAAGGGACACGAAATTTTACCCAGGTTCGGGCCCTCTCGATGGAGGTAAAATCCTACGTCCTACTTGATTAATATTGATGATATGGGTAGTACAAGAGTAGATCTACCACGAGATTGGAGAGGCTAAACCCTAGAAGCTAGCCTATGGTATGATTGTTGTTGTGTATGTTGTCCTACGGACTAAAACCATCCGGTTTATATAGACACTGGAGAGGGTTAGGGTTACACAAAGTCGGTTACAATGGTAGGAGATATGCATATCCGTATCGCCAAGCTTGCCTTCCACGCCAAGGAAAGTCCCTTCCGAACACGGGACGAAATCTTCAATCCTGTATCTTCATAGTCCAGGAGTCCGGCTGACGGTATAGTCCGGCCATCCGGACACCCCCTAATCCAGGACTCCCTCACCCATACCACCATCACTTCTGCGTAGCACCACCATTTCCCGCAAACACCACCATCTCTTAACCGCTACCAATTCCATCATTTTTGTCACGCTTTGCTTTGAGAATTTGAGTTACGGTTCCTTGTCCTATTGGGTTTTGGCTATTCAGGTATGGTTCAACATCAACATCACCGCAGCTCATCTTTTCCATGGACTCATCATCAGCAACGACCACTCCACCATTTTGACACCATACCATAAGTAAGAACGGCAACCTCATCATGTTATCGTGATACCCCATCATCATACACTCTTGCCATTACATTGATAACCACCATAGCCCAATTTTGCATATCTAACCCGTCAAGACTAGCCTTTGAGTATTGCCATCAAGGTCACTTGTGCACATTAGTGGCAATACTTCACATTCCATACTTACCATATCATTTTGGTACATATCTTTGTATCATCTTTTGTGTCACAAAGTTGTCATTGCATACACAATTGCCATCTTGGTTCGTGAAGCATTGCATGAGAAAAGAGCTCAAAAGGGAAAGAGCCAAACAAGCTTTTAAGCAAAAGGAAAAGATAAGGAAAGAGCTGTTAAGCAAGAACCATAGCATCATACTACATTAAGTTTGTCATACTCGATCATTTTGGATCATATCATCAGAATACCATACATATAACATACTTGGGATATAATTGTTGCATTTTTTTGCTTAGTAGGTTGTGCACAAGTCTTCATATCTGCCTATTGTGCAATCGTGCTAGAGTCTCTCTGGTGTTGTGCAACAAGAGCATTTTCGTGGATCCCACATTTTGGCTCATTCCTTGGTTGCACGACCCCACTTATCTATTTGCCTGTTTGTTTCCGTGTACCACATTTTGCTATTGGTCTACTTGTTGCATTTGCAAATTTCCGAATCTTTTCCAACATTATTGAATCTCACTAACAATTGCATCAAATTTTGTGCCACCATTCTAACCGAGCTCCACTATAAGCTTTTACTTATGTAGGTGTGAGAAACCGACAAGAATTGGTACCAATTGTGCAATTTCCTTGTTCCACATTTGAGTGATCACTCATCCATCTTCAACATCGGTCAAGGTACATTTGGTATAAGTTCTTCTCTTTCTCCCACTCACATATTTCCTTGAAATGATGGATAGGCCAAGTACTTATACCAACCCACTCTTCATCGAGCAAGACGACGACATGTCCTCCTATGTGACAAAGAGCCACCTCTTTGGTGCACAACGAGCTTTGCATCAAGAGCAACAAGCAAAGAACGAACACATCGAAAACCTCGTCGCCGACTTGCGACTCTTCGACTGCAAGCTCGACGACCACAAACAAGAGAATGACGCAAGAATGGATGAGATTCGTGCTTTGTGGCTCAATCGTTCTTCTTCCACTTCGTCCTCCTCAAGACAGAGCCGCTCGAGTCGACACTCCGGCGACACCATCTCCTGCTCAAGTACACCGACATCGAACACTCTTCGACGTGCCGCGCGCCAAGACCGTCAAGCAAACCGCAACCTTCTACATGACAACGCCTCTCAAGAGCAACGACACCGTCAAAACCAAGCTACTTTTGCGCAAGCACGAGAACGGCAACGCAAACGCCAACAAGAAGAGGAAGAACGAGTGTGACTACACCAAGATGCACAAGATGCCGAGGCACAACATCAAGAACAACAACTACGTGAAGCTCAAGCACTTGAGGCGCAACGCAGTCTCCGAGATTCAAGTCGAACTGTAGCCACGCGCAACCGCCAAGCTTGTGAGCAACAATAAGCGCTTTGTGAATAAGTTCAAGAGAGGAACTATCAAGCTCGAGTGCATCATCAAGGCCCACAAGCTCACCAAGAACATCAAGTTCATCAAGAAGAAGATAATGGAAATCCTCCAAGAGGAGAGCAAGTTGAGGGAGACAATCCTCCTCGTCAAGGACGTCATCATCCCAGACCCCAACACAATGAAGAGCAACGCTACGACAAGCTAAAGTTCACCATGCCCAAGTTCAATGGAAGCAATGATCCCAAAGAGTACCTTTCATGGGCATTGAAGGTTGATAAAATCTTCCGCTTGCACAACTATGAGGAAGAGAAGAAGGTCATGATGGCATCGCTTGAGTTCCAAGATTACGTCCTCATTTGCTGGAAACAAGTCATTGAGTGCCCAGTGGCAAGAGGTGAACCACCTATCACAATGTGGGTGCAAATGAAGGATGTCATGAGAGAACGATCCGTGCCAACCTACTACAACCGCGATCTTTTCAAGAAAATCCAACTCCTCAAGCAAGGAACCAAGAGCGTTGAAGAATAGTACAAGGAAATGGAGATTGCAATGATACGAGCCAATGTCACGGAAGATGATGAGCAAACTATGGCAAATTTTTTGAATGGACCACTACTAGGAAAAGGGCTATAGATGAAATTGACACTAATGGCGCACCAGACACGTGGTGCGCCACTACTATATACTAATGGCGCACCATGTGCTGGTGCGCCATTAGTGTGGAAGACACTAATGGCGCACAAGACACATGGTGCGCCACTAGTAACAAAAACTTTTTTTTCATTTTTCCAAACATACTAATGGCGCATCCAGGCACAATGCGCCATTACTAGTTCTAACTAGTAATGGCGCACCAACAACCAAGTGCACCACTACTGTATTTTTTTAATTTTTTTTGCAAAACTACTAATGGCGCACTGTGGCAGAGTGCGCCATTACTAGTTTAAACTAGTAATGGCGC
>NC_041392.1:384008385-384025660 GCF_002162155.2 Triticum dicoccoides | reverse complement strand
AACCTACTAATGGCGCACCACCAGCAGGTGCGCCATTAGTATGTAGGGTTACTAATGGCGCATGAGTGGGTGGTGCGCCATTAGTAACCTGGGACCAGGTAGATATTTTGGACAACCACACCTACACACTCACTTTCCCCACTTCATTCCCTCCACCTCCTTCTCCAAGCTTGTGTCGGTTGCCTCCTCCTGCTCACCTCATTTGCACCATAGATTCATCAAAATTAAGTGGTTAAATGGCCTTTTTTTGATAGGTAAGTAAGGGGAAAGCTATCTTTATGTTGTAGATCTACTTTTTTTCTCCCTAGCTTGCTCCAACAACGTGCACATGCACTTTTTGTGGCCTAGCTAGATCTATGTATGTTTGTGGTGTTGCATATGTTTGTGGTGTTGCATATATGTTTGTGTTTGCATGTACCGGTATTTGAAATGCGATAGTGTCAGGACCCCGACTCAATGCCACATCGATCTAGCATGTAACACCTCATATCACTTTGCGGCCTCACGCACGGTATTCCCACGGGTGTCGCCTTACCTTTGCCCGGGACCATTTGCGCCTTTTGGCACACGTATATGACAGTGTCGCTAGCATCCATATGATAAGGAGCCCGGGCTGACATGGCTAGTCGTAAACCCAAAGTGGCACAGACTTACAGGGACAGGCATCCATGACCCAGCATCGAACGTGTCGGTCATCAGCGAGTGAATCCAGGCTGTAGCACTGGGCTAGCAGGACTCCGGTGAACCGGGCTGTAGCGGGCTAACAGGACTCCGGTATTCATCGCGTGACATTTCCCCGAAGGGACAGACACAGGAACGAAGAAGGACACATGCCGGCCAGCCTAAGTGTTCCGGAGCAATAGCAAGCTACCATGGCTCGGTGGAAACACTAGGAGACATTTCCCGGTAAGAGAGGCTACTAAAGATAAACAACTAGATGGTCAGATCCCACACATACCAAGCATTTCAATAGCATACACACAATATGCTCGATATGTGCAAATACAACATGGCATCACAACATGACTCTACGACTCAAGTAATTTATTCAATAGGCTCCAAGGAGCGAGATATTACAAACATGGGTCTCATGACCCAACAATCAGAGCATACAAATCAAAGCACAAGCTGAAGCTATCATGTCTGAGTACAGACATCTATAAATGAAAAAGGCTGAGGAGCCTGACTATCTACCAAATCCTGCCGAGGCACAAGATCGTAGCTGAGGTAACAAGCTAAATGTCGAAGACCACGCGGAAATACTAGTGAGACTGAAGTCTCTCTGCAAAAACATAAATTAAGCAACGTGAGTACAAATGTACCCAGCAAGACTTACATCAGAACTAACTACATATGCATCATTATCAACAAAGGGGATGGTGGGGTTTAACTGCAGCAAGCCAGCTTTGACTCGGTGGCTATCCTGAACTACGACTGCAATGTAACTCTTTTGAGGTGGCGCACACGAGTCCACATATTCACCATATCAATACACCACTATGGATCCGCTCCCGTCTCCCTACGAGAGCGCCATCCATAGCACTCACGCTTATCTTGCGTATTTTAGAGTATCCACTTTCACTTGTCTATGAACTGATATAAGCAACCCAGAAGTCCTTTTCCGCGGACACGGCTATTCGAATAGATTAGGTTAACCCTGCAGGGGTGTACTTCTTCACACACGCTCTCACCACTTACCGCCGTTTACATGACATGTACTCGGCAACCTTCAAGCGGAAGCCCAACGTGGGTGTCGGCCACGACCTACCTAATCACCTAAGTCTCTAGTCCAGGTTTATCGCCTATTCGGGTTCCATCCATGAGGAGATCCGGCCGGAGTTTCGCTCACAGCCCCAAACGATGTGAACAGGGTTCCCGAGACACCAAACGGGCGCCCGGTACACCGTGCCATGTGCCTACCGCATCACAGCCCACCCCTACGGTCAGCGCTGCGCACGGCCTCCAGCATACTACAAACACCAGAAACTACTTGCAACTCCTGGACAGAGGACAAGGGTGATCAAGAAGCCGAGAGGGTCCATTGGTTTCGGGCCCAATGTGTGGTAGTAGCTGAATCATGGATCACAAACACAGAACTCAGTTCCTGAGGACGGCTGCAATGAGACAACCCACCATGTACTCCTACATGGCCTCTCACCGCTACCTTTACCAAATCGTGTTCACCCACTTAGCTCACACACAGTAGGACATGTTCACACACCTCTGATTCATCCCGGATGAATCAGACCCGACTCGACTCTAAGCAGTAGCAGGCATGACAAACAAGCATGAATGAGTAGGCACAACAGGGCTCAAACAACTCCTACTCATGCTAGTGGGTTTCATCTATTTACTGTGGCAATGACAGGTCATGCAAAGGATAAAGGGGTTCAGCTACCGCAGCAGGTAACAGATGAATCGTTGTTGTCCTAATGCAGTAAAAGAGAGCAAGAGCGAGAGAGTGGGATTGTATCGGAATGAACAAGGGGGTTTTGCTTGCCTGGCACTTCTGAAGATAGCATTGAGTCTTCATCAGTGTCAACGATCACATCATCGGTATCACGTCTATCGAGAGGGGACAAATACCGGCAACACAGAAGGAAACATAATCAATGCAATGCACAATATGATGCATGATCATGACATGGCAAAATGAATGTGTTTTGGGCTAATGCAACTAGCCACAGATTAAATGAAGTTGGTTTGAATACAAGATTCAAATTCAAACTCCATATGTGATTATTCAAATGCCATTTAATTGATTTGTGCTAAACAGCAGCTATAAGTTGTTCTAACATGCATGGAAATGGTACAGATGGATTCCTTGAATTTTTCTGATAATTTTTCATATATAAATTATTTAATTTGGAGTTACGGTTGAATTTCTATGAATTTTAGAAGTTTTAGGTATTTTCTGGAATTATTAAATCATTTAAGATTTATTTAAATTCCAGAAAGGAATTATTGCGTCAGCATGACGCCGGGGTGACGTCAGCAGGTCAAAGGCGTCGACCAGGTCAAACCTGACCAGTGGGGTCCACTGGTCAGTGACCCAGTCAACTAACCAAGTTAGTTAGCCCTAACTAACTTAGTTAGCCGGGCGGGGCCCGCATGTCAGTGGCCTATCTAATTAGCTAACTTAATTAGTGTTAACTAATCTAACACCTAAACTAATTAACAGGGGCTGGCCCCACCTGTCATCGACCCAGGGGGGTTCTGCCGTGGTCAAGTGGGTCAACCCCACCGGCGTCTCGACGCCGGCGAGGTCCGGGACGGTGGCGACCGTCGGAAACATGCTACAGGGCACGGACGAGGCCGTGCTTGGGCTCGTTGGAGAGCCCTTGCTCCCGCGCGTCGAGCGGTGCGGTTGCTAGGTCGTGGGGAGGCCGGAGCTGACGACGGCGAGCTCGGTTGCGGCCGCCGGAGCTCGGGTAAGACACGGGCGACCACTAGGGAGCGCGAGAGGGCGAGCTGCGGCAGGCAACGGGCTCGTGGAAACGTTCTGAGCACGATGGTGCACTCGGGTGGGAGCTCCAGTGGCTGCAGTGACGGCGGCGACGAGGTCAGCGGCTGCCGGAGTTCGGCCGCGGCGGAGCTATGGCCTAGAGCTCGCAAACATGAGGGGAAAGAGAGGGGTTCTGCACGGAGGCTCACCGCGGAGCTGTAATGAGGGTTAGTGGGCTCGGGGGCGCGCCGGAGTGGCCGAATCGACGGAGAAGGGCGCCGGGGCCGAAGCTTGGAGATGATGACGATGGCGGCTGCTCGGGGCCCTTCTGGTCGCGTGAGACGGCGAGGAGGACGAGGGCGGAACAGCGGAGCTTTGGGAGGCGTCGGGGAGGCGAGACGGTGGCTGTGGCCGCGCGAGCGCTGGTCGGCGGCGACGGCCTCCATTCGGTCGCGGGAGGGGAAACAGAGGAGCGAGGGGGAGGGAGGTCCAGAGAGCGAGGGAGAAGTGAGAGGGGGTCGGGGGCTGCGTGGCGTCGCGGGAGGGACCAGAGAAGGAGGAGGCAGCCAGGCAGGGAGGAGGTGGCCTCCTCGGCCGCGCGTGTGCGAGCACGCAGCTGCTCCCACTGGCAAGAGGAAGACGACAGGGGGGGAGTAGCGGTGGCGGGCTGGGCCGGCTGGGCCGGTTCTGGTGGGCTGCACGGGTGAGGCCAGGTAAGTCCTTCTCTCTCTCTCTTTTATTTTTTCCTTCTGTTTTGTTTTATTTAATTTCGTTTTGCCACTGTTTTGAATTTTAAACAAATTCAAACAATGCCAAAAACTCCTCTGAATAATTTTATTTGGCTAGATGGACTTTTCCAAAAGCTCATAAAATATTTCAGGGGTATTTGAAATTATATTCTAATTATATGAATATAATTCAAATTCAAATAGCTAATGATTTAAATTCAAAGTCCCAAAAATAAATCCTTAAAAATGTTCAATATTTTGGTTGCGACCAGAACCCTTACCAAAAATTATCAAACATTTAAGAAGAGCCTTTTGGAGCAATGAATGAGATTTCTAGGGTTTTTGCCCCTCTTTTATTTAGGGTTTTGAGGCTTCCAATATTCCTCAATTCAAGTTTCAAAAATATAGACATGATGCACACATGAAGCTAGCCTAGAGCAATGCCAGAAGCTAGGGATGTGACAACTCACCCCCACTAAACAAGAATCTCGTCCCGAGATTCAAGCGTAGGGTAGGATGAAGGGGAAACGCAAACTAGTACAATCTTCACGATCCAGGGTGCACTTCAGTTGAACGTTGATTCATTCACCATCATTGTCTTGATGTCTTGTTCTGAGAACTCCAGCTAATCATGACAACGAGAGGAAAGGAAAGACCCTAAAAGAATCGTTCTTCTCGAAGGTCGAACAACTCAGGATTAACTCACGGAATGGGACATAGCAACATCTCTCGAGCTGAGAGACGAAGCATACCTCTGGAGGGATGGAGTGGAGCAGGTGACGAGGTTCACTAGGTAGACAACAATTCCAGACTTAAGAATGTGGCGATCGGTTGTCAACATAGCGAGGAGTTGAATTGCCATGATACCACGACGAAACATCCTGGAGGAGGGTGATTCGTAGATTATTATCTTGAGTGGCAAAAAGAATTACTTTTGATTCAGAGATCATTGAAACTCTTCATACCAGCCTAAGGCAATTCACAACGATCGTTTGGAGAGGGTCGGTAGAATGGCATACTCGGACTTGGACGATGTGGATTACCTTGTTGAAGACAACGTAATGGATGATTTTGCTTATCACCGGAAATGGAAGAGATCCATGGTAGAATGGCACATTGGCGGTGCAAGCTGGGAACAAAATGCAAATGCTGGGAATGATTCTGGTAACTGGGGAAGAACCCAACAAAAGAGAGTGAATTCACTGTTTGAAAAGGTCATAGCATTTGCCGAGGGAACTGAGAGCATCCCAATTAGAGCCGATGATAACACGTAGCGCTTGTGCGTGCTCTCAAGAACTTGAGCATTTCCACAATCATCAAGGTTTTATCAACAACCGCGTCAAGGGTGCTGACAACACAACATACTACCATGATGAATAGCGATGGACGATGCAGCTGCGAAGGAAGATAACATCAACTCAGATTTCACCCTAGCGAGGCCAAGGAAACAAAATCTGGATGATCGACCGAGAGACATTTAGCACTCCGCTTCTAATGTTCTCCTTGATGTGCTAGTGTAACCCATTCATAGATATGGTTTGATATCTAGAACATCAAGTAAAAAGGTCGGACTTCGGGAGCACAAGAATCCATAAGGAATAACTACGGAGGTAAATCCTGCGAAATCCTTATGGGGAGGTGGCCAACTTCTTTGATCAAGATACTATAATAATAGGTCTTTCGGCTGGGTGGTGCTGGCCACGACATCCACTTTACCAGCTATCGAGGGACCAATATTATAGTTCTTGGGAAATGTTCCAAACCATCATATCTGCCTGAGATTCAGATCTGGTTGGTGTCAGGATATTCCAGACTCATCGAGTCTAGGAAGAAAATGAAAGTTTGCAACACAAATCGACGAGATGACGTTGCGGGATTCTCGGGAGATGAACTACGATAGCAAGCTCCAAAACATGAGCTGGTTCTGCTACAAACATGTGAACACGTTGTCCAAGACTAGCATGACCACAAAGTAGTCTTATAATAAAGCACTACCGAGTTCTGGTTGGGAACCATCACCGTGGATAACGAAGTCCTTGCATAAGTCATATGATTAGCTCTTATGAAGGAACTTATTCTCCTTGAACAAATCAATCAGTGGCTTGGTGTGCTCGGGACACATATGGAATGAAGGTTGCAAGTCTCCAGACCACAGAATACTTCGCACGTGTGCATGACTAATTTGGAATGATTCCAGGGAAACAAAACAATCTTCCTCGAATTCATGGCGGCAACTTGCATCAGATGCACATGAATTAGGGGAAGTCACTACTTTCATCCAAACATATGCTTCATGAACGAAGCACGAAGAAATGCTTACACAAGTTTCCAACACTAGGTTGATGTTCAACATGACTCATGGGAGAGACAAAATGCTGCTGATGGGCTCAACAACAACTCATCGAGATTTCCATGTAAATGGAATTCCGTAATTATGTGAACAAGTGATAGCATTGGTCAGACCCAAAAGATATAATGGTGTATGCTCGAGGGATCGACCACGAGTAAGACAACATTACGAGCATCGTTGGTACTGATTTGGTTTGACGATAGCCCACACTCAAATCAAAGGATTGGTAAGACAATAGGTCCAGCAACTGATCACAAGGACCAATCGATGAAGATATCATCTTTCTTCAACACACACTACACAAGAATATCCCTTTGGAACGAACTAAGTCAGGCAAGCTTTTATCTTCCAACTCTCCAAGTTGTTGTCTAGCTTAACCAACTAGCTCAGGGATATCTAACACCGATTCTTGGAGAGAAGGTGGTTCACAAGAAACCAACTTGATCACGAGCTCAACATAGCGGTCAGGTGACAACCTGGTAATACTTCCGAGAAGATCTTCGGAAATCACGAACCACCGATATGTTACTAAGCTCGAGAACAATCTTGCTTTTCAGGGCAAGATGATATGATCAAATGAGCGAGGACTTGACAAAATCCTACTCATCAATCAAAGAGTGCACCAGGAAATAAGGACTAGGTGGCATGATCAATCTTAGAATGGTGATTCAAAAACCAACACGCTAAGGATGAAATTATTATCCTTTAGCTACCAAGCAACGAGGTTGCTGGGAGTATTGATTTCACACACCATGATTCACTTGTCGGCACTCCGGCTGCAACAACACGGAACCGAGGAATGAGAAAGGATGGCGAGAAGTATCACTATGTCAAGAATTCACAAAAGGTGGTGCAATTCTCATGAAATTCCTGTCATAAAGAAGGTAATACTTCATGGTAGAGCAGACCAGAAGCTGGATTGTAACTTGATCTGCGGAACACAACTACTTCGAACCAATCCTAAATATGGATGAGGTACTGGAGTTTGTTTCTCCTATTCATTCTGAAATAGAATGGCTTGGCGGACCACAAGGGTAATAGGCATGATAAACGAAGGTATGCATACTCTTGACTATCAATTGATAGACGAGGGTCAGAAGACAACTCAAGAGGGACAACTCAAAGGAACATACGATTTTCTGAGTTGTGGATGCATGGTTTAGCATGTCGAACGAAGTTCAACATACTTCTTCCGGATAACCCATGCAGAAAGGTAGAACTGGCAGAGCCACAATATATAATGGAGAACTCATCAAGAATAATCCCGTTGTGATCTTTTGATCCAACAAACTTCTGCCATAATGGTTCATGGTATTTGGAAGAACGATATACCACGGACCTCGAGGACTATCGCAAAGGTTACTAATATACTAAAGGAACTAGCAACACTATCAACATGATGTAAGTAGGGTGAATATCGGGTTTAAGAACCCAGGAATAGAATACCTACTAACTAAATGGCATCACAAGATGCTTTCGAGAACAAAGGCCAGAATCATCACACTAGGACACAAATCATGGCTAGACCACTAGATGATCCCCTGAGACACCTAGGGTCATAATAATAATTCCGACATAAATGTCAAGGCAATAGAATACCTCAACTCAACAATTAGTGTGATTGAGCTGGCATAAAGGAACATCGAAACCAGAGGGAAAGGATTTGCAAATGCATCAGACTATTTAGAAACCTGGGATGACTCAGACAGCATAACGGCTGTAAATGCTCAGAAAAGATTTGAGACATTCACAAAAATGGTGGCATAACCACTCAGAAGCACAATATCAAGATTTCGAGATCAACAATTAACATACGGAAGTAGTAGAAACTGAACTCAAGCTTAAATCCAACAATCTTATAAGTCTACGAATTAGTAACGCGTGATCCTGATAGAAAGAAGAGATAGCCTAGTTCTTAATCCCCGTAGAAGAGAAGATGATGACTCAGATCAGAAGGCATAAGGTATAAGGAGTAAAAAGAGCCTTACGTTCCATCCCACAATCAATTCCCTTATATAACTAAAGAATTTCTAGACTCAACTTCGACCAGTTTGGCTTGGTAATCCTACAGGCAGTCAAGCTCTGATACCAACGCTGTTAGGACCCCGACTCAATGCCACATTGATCTAGCATGTAACACCTCAAATCACTTTGCGGCCTCACGCACGGTATTCCCACGGGTGTCGCCTTACCTTTGCCCGGGACCGTTTGCGCCTTTTGGCACACGTATATGACAGTGTCGCTAGCATCCATATGATAAGGAGCCCGGGCTGACATGGCTAGTCGTAAACCCAAAGTGGCACAGACTTACAGGGACAGGCATCCATGACCCAGCATCGAACGTGTTGGTCATCAGCGAGTGAATCCAGGCTGTAGCACTGGGCTAGCAGGACTCCGGTGAACCGGGCTGTAGCGGGCTAACAGGACTCCGATATTCATCGCGTGACATTTCCCCGAAGGGACAGACACAGGAACGAAGAAGGACACATGCCGGCCAGCCTAAGTGTTCCGGAGCATTAGCAAGCTACCATGGCTCGGTGGAAACACTAGGAGACATTTCCCGGTAAGAGAGGCTACTAAAGATAAACAACTAGATGGTCAGATCCCACACATACCAAGCATTTCAATAGCATACACACAATATGCTCGATATGTGCAAATACAACATGGCATCACAACATGACTCTACGACTCAAGTAATTTATTCAATAGGCTCCGAGGAGCGAGATATTACAAACATGGGTCTCATGACCCAACAATCAGAGCATACAAATCAAAGCACAAGCTGAAGCTATCATGTCTGAGTACAGACATCTATAAATGAAAAAGGCTGAGGAGCCTGACTATCTACCAAATCCTGCCGAGGCACAAGATCGTAGCTGAGGTAACAAGCTAAACGTCGAAAACCACGCGTAAATACTAGTGAGACTGAAGTCTCTCTGCAAAAACATAAATTAAGCAACATGAGTACAAATGTACCCAGCAAGACTTACATCAGAACTAACTACATATGCATCATTATCAACAAAGGGGATGGTGGGGTTTAACTGCAGCAAGCCAGCTTTGACTCGGTGGCTATCCTGAACTACGACTGCAATGTAACTCTTTTGAGGTGGCGCACACGAGTCCACATATTCACCATATCAATACACCACTATGGATCCGCTCCTGTCTCCCTACGAGAGCGCCATCCATAGCACTCACGCTTATCTTGCGTATTTTAGAGTATCCACTTTCACTTGTCTATGAACTGATATAAGCAACCCAGAAGTCCTTTTCCGCGGACACGGCTATTCGAATAGATTAGGTTAACCCTGCAGGGGTGTACTTCTTCACACACGCTCTCACCACTTACCACCGTTTACACGACATGTACTCGGCAACCTTCAAGCGGAAGCCCAACGTGGGTGTCGGCCACGACCTACCTAATCACCTAAGTCTCTAGTCCAGGTTTATCGCCTATTCGGGTTCCATCCATGAGGAGATCCGGCCGGAGTTTCGCTCACAGCCCCAAACGATGTGAACAGGGTTCCCGAGACACCAAACGGGCGCCCGGTACACCGTGCCACGTGCCTACCGCATCACAGCCCACCCCTACGGTCAGCACTGCGCACGGCCTCCAGCATACTACAAACACCAGAAACTACTTGCAACTCCTGGACAGAGGACAAGGGTGATCAAGAAGCCGAGAGGGTCCATTGGTTTCGGGCCCAATGCGTGGTAGTAGCTGAATCATGGATCACAAACACAGAACTCAGTTCCTGAGGACGGCTGCAATGAGACAACCCACCATGTACTCCTACATGGCCTCTCACCGCTACCTTTACCAAATCGTGTTCACCCACTTAGCTCACACACAGTAGGACATGTTCACACACCTCTGATTCATCCCGGATGAATCAGACCCAACTCGACTCTAAGCAGTAGCAGGCATGACAAACAAGCATGAATGAGTAGGCACAACAGGGCTCAAACAACTCCTACTCATGCTAGTGGGTTTCATCTATTTACTGTGGCAATGACAGGTCATGCAAAGGATAAAGGGGTTCAGCTACCGCAGCAGGTAACAGATGAATCGTTGTTGTCCTAATGCAGTAAAAGAGAGCAAGAGCGAGAGAGTGGGATTGTATCAGAATGAACAAGGGGGTTTTGCTTGCCTGGCACTTCTGAAGATAGCATTGAGTCTTCATCAGTGTCAACGATCACATCATCGGTATCACGTCTATCGAGAGGGGACAAATACCAGCAACACAGAAGGAAACATAATCAATGCAATGCACAATATGATGCATGATCATGACATGGCAAAATGAATGTGTTTTGGGCTAATGCAACTAGCCACAGATTAAATGAAGTTGGTTTGAATACAAGATTCAAATTCAAACTCCATATGTGATTATTCAAATGCCATTTAATTGATTTGTGCTAAACAGCAGCTATAAGTTGTTCTAACATGCATGAAAATGGTACAGATGGATTCCTTGAATTTTTCTGATAATTTTTCATATATAAATTATTTAATTTGGAGTTACGGTTGAATTTCTATGAATTTTAGAAGTTTTAGCTATTTTCTGGAATTATTAAATCATTTAAGATTTATTTAAATTCCAGAAAGGAATTATTGCGTCAGCATGACGCCGGGGTGACGTGAGCAGGTCAAAGGCGTCGACCAGGTCAAACCTGACCAGTGGGGTCCACTGGTCAGTGACCCAGTCAACTAACCAAGTTAGTTAGCCCTAACTAACTTAGTTAGCTGGGCGGGGCCCGCATGTCAGTGGCCTATCTAATTAGCTAACTTAATTAGTGTTAACTAATCTAACACCTAAACTAATTAACAGGGGCTGGCCCCACCTGTCATCGACCCAGGGGGGGTATGCCGTGGTCAAGTGGGTCAACCCCACCGGCGTCTCGACGCCGGCGAGGTCCGGGACGGTGGCGACCGTCGGAAACATGCTACAGGGCACAGACGAGGCCGTGCTTGGGCTCGTTGGAGAGCCCTTGCTCCCGCGCGTCGAGCGGCGCGGTTGCTAGGTCGTGGGGAGGCCGGAGCTGACGACGGCGAGCTCGGTTGCGGCCGCCGGAGCTCGGGTAAGACACGGGCGACCACTAGGGAGCGCGAGAGGGCGAGCTGCGGCAGGCAACGGGCTCGTGGAAACGTTCTGAGCACGATGGTGCACTCGGGTGGGAGCTCCAGTGGCTGCAGTGATGGCGGCGATGAGGTCAGCGGCTGCCGGAGTTCGGCCGCGGCGGAGCTATGGCCTAGAGCTCACAAACGTGAGGGGAAAGAGAGGGGTTCTGCACGGAGGCTCACCGCGGAGCTGTAGGGAGGGTTAGTGGGCTCGGGGGCGCGCCGGAGTGGCCGAATCGACGGAGAAGGGCGCCGGGGCCGAAGCTTGGAGATGATGACGATGGCGGCTGCTCGGGGCCCTTCTGGTCGCGTGAGACGGCGAGGAGGACGAGGGCGGAACAGCGGAGCTTTGGGAGGCGTCGGGGAGGCGAGACGGTGGCTGTGGCCGCGCGAGCGCTGGTCGGCGGCGACGGCCTCCATTCGGTCGCGGGAGGGGAAACAGAGGAGCGAGGGGGAGGGAGGTCCAGAGAGCGAGGGAGAAGTGAGAGGGGGTCGGGGGCTGCGTGGCGTCGCGGGAGGGACCAGGGAAGGAGGAGGCAGCCAGGCAGGGAGGAGGTGGCCTCCTCGGCCGCGCGCGTGCGAGCACGCAGCTGCTCCCACTGGCAAGAGGAAGACGACAGGGGGGGGAGTAGCGGTGGCGGGCTGGGCCGGCTGGGCCGGTTCTGGTGGGCTGCACGGGTGAGGCCAGGTAAGTCCTTCTCTCTCTCTCTTTTATTTTTTTCTTCTGTTTTGTTTTATTTAATTTCGTTTTGCCACTGTTTTGAATTTTAAACAAATTCAAACAATGCCAAAAACTCCTCTGAATAATTTTATTTGGCTAGATGGACTTTTCCAAAAGCTCATAAAATATTTCAGGGGTATTTGAAATTATATTCTAATTATATGAATATAATTCAATTTCAAATAGCTAATGATTTAAATTCAAAGTCCCAAAAATAAATCCTTAAAAATGTTCAATATTTTGGCTGGGACCAGAACCCTTACCAAAAATTATCAAACATTTAAGAAGAGCCTTTTGGAGCAATGAATGAGATTTCTAGGGTTTTTGCCCCTCTTTTATTTAGGGTTTTGAGGCTTCCAATATTCCTCAATTCAAGTTTCAAAAATATAGACATGATGCACACATGAAGCTAGCCTAGAGCAATGCCAGAAGCTAGGGATGTGACAGATAGTTGCCAATATTTTGCCGGAATATTGATTCATTTTCCTTTCGGCGAGCATTTTGGCACTATGCATTCTTTTTGGTCCTATTTTTAGGGAAAGTCATGCCAAATTTTTTCTTGGTTCTAAAATATCGTTTTGCTCTACCCTGCAGGCGACCATGGTCCGCACGATGACCGAAGGCATCGTGAATAGGTTTTTGAGCTCCGCTAAGGCCGAGATGCTTCAAAAGAACGAGACGTAGATAAGATGTCTGTGTCGAAGATGCAAGCTGAAGAGCCTTATTGTGGACCCGGATTCCGGGCAGGTGCGGGACCACCTGCTCTTGCGTGGTTTCATGGATGGCTATCGATGGCAAGGTGATGAAGATGACTATAAAGACGTCCATGGGGGCCGGGCAAGAAATGAGGAATGGTAGCAAGACAACCACCGCGGCTCGGGCGTGCGAGAAGACGAAGAATCTCCAGGACATGATCACGATGGTGATGCTGTACACAGTCATTATGTAGAAGATGTCGGACATGATGATGAGGAAGATCAAGACGAAGGGCATGATCATGAAGATGAAGATGCCGGAGCAGACAACGATGGAGGCTGGGTGCAGGACCATCATATTCAAGAGCTGCTTCTCAAGCAGACGGATAATGCAAGAGTTGCCGCTCGAGAGAAAGCCAAGCTGGATCAACTGGAGATAGACGCGGTTACTCCATTGTATGAAGGATGCAGGCCCGAGGATACCCGCCTGAAAGTAATGCTCATGGCTCTGGAGATGAAGGTAAAACACAAAATGACCGACGCATGCTTCAACAAGAACATGTCATTCTGGCACGAACGTCTTCCCAAGGGGAACAAGTGCCCGACCAGTTTCGAGGAGGCGAAGAAAATCGTGTGTCCTCTGGATTTATCGCACATGAAATACCATGTGTGCATGAACAATTGCATCATTTATCGGGACGAGCACGCGGAGTCTACCATATGTCCGGTGTGCGGCGTCACTCGATACAAGAAGAGGAAGAAAGCTCCTCGAAAAGTGGTGTGGTACTTTCCGATCACTCCTCGTCTGCAGCGGTATTTCACGGACCCCAATGTAGCAAAGCTCCTGCGTTGGCACGCAGATAGGGAGGAGAAGAAGCGGGAAGATGACAGAAATGATCCGGAGATAAATAAAAAGACAAGATGTTGAGTCACCCTAAGGATGCGAGCCAGTGGCAAGCGTTGAACTTCGAAGACCCAAAATTTGGGAACGATAAAAGGAACATCGTTCTGGCCGTGAGCACCGATGGAGTCAATCTGTTTGGCAGCCAGAGAAGCACACATAGCACCTGGCCTGTGTTTGTGTGGATGTACAACCTCCCCCCCTGGTTGTGCATGAAGAGAAAGTACATTCACATGAGTATGCTAATTGAAGGGCCGAAACAACCAGGGAACGACATCAATCTGTATCTGGGGCTACTGAAAGAGGAGCTAGATACGCTGTGGAAAATGCCAGCCAATACGTGGGATGCCGCAGAGAAAGAATATTTCCCTATGAGAGCCGCACTGCTCACGACGGTGCACGACTATCTCGGTTACAGATATCTCGCGGGGCAGGGGGTCCACGAATTTTCTGGATGCGTCAGGTGCATGGATGACACAACGTATCACCAGCTAGATAGAGATCCCGGGTCTTCAAAAACCGTGTTCATGGGACATCGAAGGTGGCTTTGCGACGATGACCCGTGGAGGAAACGCAAGGATCTGTTCGATGGTGAAACCGAACCCCGACGACGCCAGCGTACGAGGAGCGGCGAGGAAATAGACGAGCTGTTGAAAAATTGGAAAGATTGCCCACTGCTGGGAAAGAAGCAAAAGGCGCCAGAGCCAGGAAACAAATGAAAGGCGCCAGAGCCGCTGCTAAAGGTATGGAAAATGAGGTCTGTTTTCTAGGACATGTCGTACTGGAAGATCCACCGTGTGCCTCACAGCCTTGATGTCATGCATATCACGAAGAACGTGTGCGAGAGTCTGCTTGGTACCCTGCTCAACAGCCAGAGAGGACCAAAGATGGGCCGAAAGCAAGGGCAGACTTGAAATCAGTGGGCATCAGGAGGAGCTTCACGCTAATGATGATGATGATGATGATGATGAGGCGAAGCAGGACACAAAAAGTCGTCGCAAAGGCAAAAAGGCCAAGAAGACTGGAAATGACTACCCTCATGCTTGCTTCACTCTAAGTCAGGAGGAGATCAGGCAGTTTTTCACCTTCCTCGTAGGAGTAAAACTTCCTTACGGTTACGCGGGGAAGATAAGCAGATACCTAGACCCAGCGAAGCAGAAGTTCAGCGGGATGAAGTCTCACGACTGTCACATGCTGATGACGCAGATACTTCTAGTTGCAATCCGTGGGATCATGGACGTGCACGTCCGTGAAACGCTATTTGACCCATGCAACTTTTTCGACGTCATCTCTTGGAAGTCGGTTGGCATGAGGCAACTCAGAAGGCTACAGGAAGAGATCGTGGTGATACTATGCAAGCTTGAGATGTACTTCCCGCCAGCATTCTTCGATGTTATGGTGCATCTGCCGGTCCATATCGTGGAGGATATCATCCAACTCGGGCAGACGTTCCTGCATAGCATGATGCCGTTCGAAAGGATGAATGGTGTCATCAAAGGATACGTTCGCAACATGTCACGTCCAGAGGGAACCATAGCCAGGGGCTTTCTGACCGAAGAGTGCATCTCCTACTGAACGAATTATCTAGGCATCGAGAACCCCGTTGGTCTGCCCGTCAACAGGCACCTCGGCAGGCTCGCAGGATGGGGTCACCATGAGGGTCGCCGCGAAATGCATGTCGACTTCGAGGGTCGACTCGCCGACTTTGAAAGAGCAAACCTAGTCGCGCTACAACACATAGACGTGGTCGATCCTTGGGTGGTAGAGCACAAAACCTTTATTGAGAAGACGTACAATGACCGAGGCAAACAGAGGACGGACGGAGATATAATCAAAGAGCACAACTCATGTTTCACACATTGGTTCAAGCAGAAGCTTCTGTCCTACCCTTTACATGAGGATTCTTCCGCGGAAGAACAACTCATATTCGCCTTGTCACAGGGCGCCGAGCACAACCTGATGACCTATGAGGCATACGATATCAACGGCTACACATTCTACACCGAGGACAAGGACATGAAGAGCGATGGTTATCAGAACTCCAGGGTAACGATGGAATCCTACACCGGTAACGACAAGGACAGATACTATGGAAGGATCGAGGAGATCTGGGAGCTGAGCTACGCTGGAGAGAAGGTCCCGATGTTCCGTGTCAGATGGGCCAAGAGCGTCCTAAAAGGAGACCGGTATTTCACCACCATGGTTATACCCGAAGCCAAATCCAAGACCGCGGGCGCAAACGTCACCGCGAAAAATGAGCCATGTGTATTGGCTTCCCAAGTGGACCAATGCTTCTTCATTACCGACCCGTCAAAGCCCAGTCGTGTTGTCGTGAGGAGAGGCAAAAGGAAGATCATCGGAATGGATGGAGTAGCAGATGAACAAGACCTCGACAAGTACGGCGAACCGAAGATCGAACATGACGACGACGATGAAGTAGCAGCATACACCACAAGAAGAAGCAGGACCACCGTACCTAAAGGACGTCTGTTCAAGAGAAGAACTCTATTTACGAAAAATAAGGGCAAGAAGATTGTGAACAGATAGCTAGCTAAGATCGATTGTATTTAAATTGTAGCCTTCATTTCTCGATTGTATTTCATGGGCACTTTTTGAACTCATGAATGTTTTTAAATTTCATGGACACTCGATCTCGATCCCCCTCCATCTCGATCGCTATCCCTCCTCGCCAGATCTCGATCCCCCTCCGACGACCCACCGCACCCTCCCCCGCACCCTCCCCGGCCCGCTCCACCGTCACAAATAAATGCAACTAAAATTGCAAAAAAAATTGATTATATTTTCAAATAACAAATTTGATGATATTTTCAAATAATAAATCTAATGATATTTTTTCATATTCATAAATATTTTCAAGTAAAAAATTATTACTGTTTTTATAAAAAATCATTACTGTTTCATATTCATATTCATTTTCTTAAAAATTATTAGATGCAACAAAAAATAATAATTACTTATGGCGCACCTCTGGCTGGTGCGCCATTGCTATATTAAAAAAAGACTACTAATGGCGCACCTCCTCCTGGTGCGCAATTGCTATATAAAAAAAAGATTACTAATGGCGCACCCTATATAAAAAAAGATTACTAATGGCGCACCGACGGGGGGTGCGCCATTAGTAAGCTTCCGCCCTAGCTAATTCCTCCCTCTCCCTCGCCAGATCCCCTTCATCCCTCTCTCCCTCGCCAGATCCACCCACACACTGCCCCGACCCATGACGCCGCCGCCTCGACCCCCGTCGGACTCCACCCCCGCCACCCCCGCGCCCCTGCACCCCCCACCCCCA
>NC_041392.1:383974416-384007845 GCF_002162155.2 Triticum dicoccoides | reverse complement strand
GCGGCTTTGTGCTCCGGCTACTCCCGCCCCTCGCGCGCCCACAAACGGCGGCGAAGGTGCCCGGGTCCCCCGCTCGCCGTCTCCTCCGACTCCTCCAAGCTCCTCGACTCCTCCTCGACCGGCGGCGGCGCCAACCCTGACGAGGAGCCCGTCCTGCCCCTCCTCCAGGAACTCATAGTAAGTTTGATTTGCAATGCACTACTCCAAATCCTTGTCAAGTAGCTGATGTTGATTGCCGCAAAAAAGTAGTTGCTGTTGATGTAGTCTGAATTTAGAGTGGAATCCTGCAGTTGATGTAGTCCAGTATGTCAGATTTGATTTAGTCTGAATTTAGAGCTGCATGTAGTGCCAAACTGGATGATGTAGTGCTCTGAATTTAGAGGTTTATGTAGTGCCAAACTGGATGTAGTGCCAAATTCTGCAGTATGTAGACTCTATTTTGAAATTCAGAGATAATGAAAAGATCAGCTGAGATTAATACCAGAAAACTGAATAGTGGAGTACTGCTCACTAAAAAAGTGGAGTATTCACTCAAATTTGTGTATCTCAGTTTAAGTTAGTGAATTTGCAAGCACTGTTCAGAGTAGATTTTTGGTTGAATTACAGTGCTTTCAATCAATTTGCAACATTTGTCATTGTCAGATCATCACAAGCTAGAATTCCATCAAAGTGAGTAATACTTTCACTATCCTAATGCTTTATAAATGCAGAGAGGATGCTCATTTTTTTGTAACCTGTAGATGCCATGCTCAATTTTTTGGTAAAGCTAGAATTCCATATATTGTCTGCTTGTGTGATGCACTGCTGTTGTATATTCCAGTGCCCGTGATATGTTTCATAGTACTACTATTACATTAATATACTGTAAAATGTTGTTTTGTTCAGCAAAAAGTAGTTTCTTAAAACAGTCATTTTGTCTTTTGATGATCCTTTGTTTATTCGTCCTTTAAGCATGTTATTTTCTGGAGTGTCCATGGAAATATGAGTAGAGTAGCTAAACTGTCTAAGCATACAGTAACGGATGCCTCACTCTTGAATGCCCTAGATCTGTTCAGAAGGGCCATTGTTAGCAACTTGTTACCGAATTCATAATATTTCTCACAGCTGGTAGGGGGTTTGTACCACACGGAGCAGATGAGCTTGGATCGGAGCTAAGATAACCAGTTTGCTGGGTTTTGTCTCCGACCATCGTGTCGTGATGATTTTGCAGGTACCCCGAGAGGCCCTTGAGTTTGCCAGAATGTCGATTAACTTCTGTTCCAGCAAATTCGGTACTCCATATGTCCTATTTTCAGCAAAGGTCATGCTGAAATTTCCCGTGAATTTTAGCATGACTTTGCTAAAAATAGGACATATGGGGTACTTGCGACTAATGCATGGGCCGGGGTATCTTAGTACTTAGTTAAGTAGGATCAACTGCCCCGCCATTCTTGCTGCATTAAACCATAGGTGGCAATAGAGCCAAGTGATTAGGCCCAACTTAGAATTCTCCTTAGCATCGATAAACCCTAGATGATAAACCCAACATAGGTGGCAATAGAGCCAAGTGATTAGGCCCAACCTAGGGTGCCTCGGCATCGATAAACCCTAAATGATGAAAACTTAACTTAGCATTTTAGGGTGCCTCGGCGTCGACAAACCCTAAATGATGAAACCTTGGCTTTTAGGGTGCCTCGGTGTCGCGATGAGAACCTAAATGATGTACGCTTAGGCTTTTAGGGTGCCTCGGCGTCGACAAACCCTAAATGATAAAAGCTTAGCTTTTAGGATGCCTCGGTGTCCAAAAACCCTGAATGATGAGACCATGATCTTGTTCCTTGACAATAACCAACTTTTTGACCAAACTTTTTTCCTATTTAGAGCGAAACATGGCCCACAACGATGAGCCCGGCGGTTGAGCGGCAAGCAATTCTAGGAGCTGTCCCAGGAGTTGGAGTAAGAACCTCACCGCTATGAGGACGCCGTGGAAGACACCGATCCTGACTACACAACCCCTAGTGGCGTCGAGGATGACAGCACTGATGATGGTGTCACGGATGCCACCACTGATGATGGCGGCACATGCACAGATGGCAGCCAACCAAAGAGGCAACGGAAGGACCAGCGCCCGAGCGTGCTCGGCACCATCAGGGAGGAATTTACTGAAGTGAACTCCGACGGGCATCCGACGGCGCCCAAAGAAGTAGTCAAGGGGTACTCGGTTCAGCTAGGGTGCATTCTCCGGAGCACCGTCTCGATCAACACCGAGAACCTAAGGCATAAGGACCGAGGGAATTTGGGCAGCCTCCTCTTCACGAAGCAGCACGAACGATACAAGTTCCCTGCTGAGTTTGCAAACACATGCCTCTCAAGGAATAAAGTGAACGGTGTCGCCCTCACGAGGATGAGCACGGCCCTGTCTACTTGGAAAAGCACGGTGAAGGCAATGATTGAAAAAGGTGATAGTTATGAGAAGATCAAGGTGAAATATCCTTTGATGAGCGAAGATGACTACAAGGAGTTCAAGATCAAGTGCGAGAGCAGCGCAACCTCCGAATCAAGTCAGTGGGGGAAAGAAATGCGGAAGTTGAACTTAGGGGTCCACCAACTCGGTCCCGGCGGTTACAGAGTGGCGGAGCCTATATGGGACAAGGAGGATGCGGAGCGTGCCGAGCAAGGCCTACCGCCCCGCTTCGAGAAATACCATGACAAGCAGACCAGGAACTTTCTCAGGGCACGGTAAAAGGAGGACCCGGTAACAAAGGAGCTTACCATGGATCCGAAGACCAGGGCGCTTGAGCTTGTTCTGGTAAGGAATACATCCCCCGTGTAATTAGCTCCATATGGTTGCATTCTAATTAATCCCCAATATTTCTAAATGGTTCATGTTTCTTCCGCAGGACAATGAAAGCAGTAGCGTGGGGTCGTCTCAGAGCTCCCCTTTCGACACCCCTTTAAATAGGGCATTGAACGTAATGAAAAACAAGGATAAGCTCAGTAAGCCGACGTCAGCTGGTCGTGTGGCCGGCAAAGGCTTGTCCACAAAATGGTCGGCATACTATATCGCTGGTGGGCGACAGGAGAAAAAGACCAGCTCGGAAAGCCAGTCGCGCGAGGTTGAAGCACTCAAGGCACAAGTGGCACAGATTCCAGAGATTGTCCAAGAGCAAGTTCAACAACAACTGGGAACGACGCTCAACGCCATGGTGCCTATGTTGATTCATGGGCTAACGACGTGGATTGCGGGCGGCCAACAGGGGCATCCCCCGGTTCCCAGCTTCACGGCCAGCAACTCGCACAACGCGCAGGCGGCACCATTGGTGTCTCCGGCGGAGGCGGTATTCGTGTCTCCACCGCCGGCATGGGCATTGGAACTTAATGCACCCGGGTGTACACCGGCCGGCACCTCGCCAGCAAGCGGCTCCTCCGTCAGTTGCACGCCCGCTGTTGGCGGTGCCTCGACATTAGCCGAGCTCAACATCATCACGGTAACTAAGCCTCTCAGCCGATGACTTCATCTCCTTGCCTTTGACTGGGCATCCCTGACGCCCTACATGTTTTCGCAGGGCGCCGCCGATGTTCCTTGCACTCTCCTACACTTCGTGGGCGGCGAGTTGGTCGATGTCGCCAAGGGAAGAATCGTTCAACCGGGCAACCCCATGTTCCACGGTAATCCGATGCCACCCACAGTGTATAGGGTTGAAGTGGTTCGGGTGCTGCCAGGCTGCGACGAGCTGTTACCTCCGATTCGACCCGCTGGGGCCGACGAAGAAGGTGAGATGACCCTCAGCGCCTGCGTAAGCTGCCCCTGCTTTGGCCGAAGAGCCAGATTGGTTTGGGGGCGGGGGACACCACCCCACAGACAAGACCGCCAGTCGTGCCAGCGCCAAGCCATGGCAAGAACGCCGCAACGCTACCGGACATGCCGGACATCCCTATGGCACAGGATCCGGACATGCATAAAGCACAGGATCCGGACGATGACGACAACGATGATGATACATTTACCAACATCGATAAGTATTTTGCGGAACATGGGTACGGTGATGATTTCTGCGGGCCTCCTTCTCAAGAACCCAACCAAGACGACCGCGATCTAGCTGGTACGGCAGAGAAACCCAATTGCAACAGGCGTCGTCTGGCGTTCAGTTCTCAGGAGACGCCTCCAGCTGCCGCCTTCACTGAGCCTCAGATAGCTGAGGTGCGAAATATTATCAGCCCCAACACGCTCAAGAAGGCGGTCTGTGAGCAGAACTCGGTCCCATTACAGCAGATCAAGAAGAAGGGATGGAAACGAAAGGCTAAAAGGGCGCCGGTGCGAGCCAGCCAACACCGAGTACGATCCGTGCTCAGGACGGGCCACCTTCACCTAAGGATATCTTGAGGAGGGTCCATGTGGCGGGTAGGGCGATGCTACCGACAAATATGATCAATGTTGCAACCGGTGCTATGCGGAGTCTGCATGACAATGTTCTTAATTTGGAGAAGCGGTGTCTCAGAGAGAATGATGTAGCATACCCGGTTTTCGTGGCCAAGTTGCCAGAGGGCAAGGGCTTTGTGGATGGCGCCATCGGGGGTACGATCGTCCTGCAGTTTCATGACATCTTTCCTATGTTTAACCTTCATCAGCTGCACTACACCTTCGTTCGGCTGTTTTCGCTGAGTATGGAGATGCGGATCATTAGAGACAAGACCCCGAACATCGTGATAGTCGAGCCCTTCTACATGTGTGCCAAGCTCTTGGGCAGCGCTGGGGACCGCCAAGTCGCGAGTTCACACCTCGAAGGCGTCGTTCTAGCAAACCCAGATAAGGATAACTTCCTCGTGTCTTACTTTCCCGAGTAAGTCATCCCTTAACCGCCCCATAACATATGATTTCTTAGATTTCAATCATTTTTTCTTCTAACATTCTGTGTTCTGTGCAGTGACACACATTGCACACTCATCCTCTTAAGTCCGAAATATTCCATGGCCACGTATTTCGACCCGAACCGTGACTCCAAGATAGACTACACAAATATCAAGAAAGTTCTTGATGATGTTCTCCCCGGCTATGCCAAATCTGGAGGCACCTTCACCAGGCCAGTTCGTAGGTACGGAAGACACGTGTTCGCCCACAATACTAAGTTCTGCTGCGTCAAGTAGCCGCCTGGCGGTCAGAAGGATGCCTACTACGCCCTCCATCACATGCGAGCGATCGTACGGAAACATCATCACCTTCTGCTACCAGATAATCTCAAAGATTAGGCCACAAGCTTGTCGGCAATCCAGGACGCGGACATCACACAAGAATTCTTTCGCATCTAGTCGGAGTTTGCGGAAATCATCCATCAAGATGTCCTTCATACCTCGCGGAAGTTCTACCTTAGATATCAACCGTCCAACAGTGAGATAGACAACGCTACAAATGCAGGCTGACAACGCCCGCGATTTCATGACCATCACGACAGATGGCGGCTTCATCCATGCTCCGGTCCCATGAGTCGAGTTGAAAGTAGTGATGCTATGTGTAGTTCTGAAACATTGATTGGCTCATGTTGTAATTAAACTTTAATGAATTGTATGTCTCTTTGGTTTGGACACTCGTTCAACTTAGATGTAATCGATGCTATTTATTAGTAGGACCATGAATCGTGCTATTAATGTCTTGCTTTTCTTTTCCGATCCTTTTGTTGCATACTTATATATTGCTCATGTATTGTCTGTTGTTTGGCTTGTGCATAGAGATGCCATCGTATGTCGTGTACAAGGGTAAGGTTCCCGGAGTCTACGACGACTAGGAGGAGTGTCGGAGACAGGTTCACCGTTTCAACGGTAACAGTTACAAATGGTACACCACTTGGGCAGAGGCGGAATCTAGATACGCCCGCTATCTAGTGGGAGAGAGGAGGGAGCGTTGGAGGAACCGGATGAAGACCAGTTTCATCGTGATGACCGCAGCTCTCTTCTATGTGATGGTAGTTTAGATGATCGATATCGACTTGTAATGTGAAGACAAACTCGCTACTCGTGGTCTCAAGACTTGTAATGTTCTATCTTTGTTTGGTCTTTTGAATTCGGAGACTAATATGATGAATTGTATTTGGAGACTAATCTTCTATTGTATTCGATGAATCTGTTGTTGCTGTGTGGTGCTGTCTATATTCTGTCCAATAATATATTTTGTAACCTGTGCAAAAATCAAAAAAGTAAAAAAACTAATATTCATACTAATGGTGCATCATCTCAAAGTGGGCCATTAGTATGCCGAAGGGGATATTAATGGCGCATCACTACACAGTGTGCCATTAGTATGCCAAAGGATACTAATGGCACATCACCCCACAGTGCGCCATTAGTATGCCAAAGCACATGGGTAAATATGGCCCCCCGGGAGGCATACTAATGGCGCATGTTGGTCTATACTAATGGCGCACGGCGTGGTGCGCCATTAGTATACAATACTAGTGGCGTGGTACTAGTGGCGTACTAGTAGTGTGCCATTAGTAGGCAAAACTGGTGCGCCACTAGTAGGCCTTTTCCTAGTAGTGGACTCAATCATCCTATCAAGAAGATCGCCAACTTCCAACCATGCTTGAACCTCATCGACTTAGTGCATCAAGCTACCAAGGCGGAACGTCAATTGCAAGATGACTTCAAGTATGCCAAGTTCTCATCCAAGTCCTATGGCTTCTCCAACACTCAAGCTTCAATGACTCCAACACCTTCTACCTCGATCAAGCCATCTACAAGCAACGGCGACAAGTCAAGTTAGAAGAAAACTTGACAACCTCAATCCGTCCTCCTACAACAAGCAACTTCAAGTCGAGAGCTTCATCATCCTCTACCCCAACTGATGAGACCATCAAGACAAGTTCCTTCAAATGCTTCACATGTGGAGGCCAAGGCCACAAGTCCTTTGAGTGTACCAACAAGCGTACCATGATCTTCAACGGTGATGGTACATACGAATCCATGAGTGAAGGAGAAATGGAAGCACTTGAGCAAGTGGGCATGCACCAGCAAGTGAACGAAGTGAAGAGGATCAAGTCTTTTGTGATGAATATTCAAGCCCCACTCTTGTTGTCTCCAAGGTCTTGACTCTTCAACATCAACAAGAAGAAGACCAAAGATGCTATTTCTTTCATACAAAGGCTGACATCAATGGAAGGTCCGTCAAGGTCATCATTGATGGAGGGAGTTGTCATAACTTGGCAAGCGAAGAACTATGCTCCAAGCTCCAATTGGCCAAGATGAAGCACCCACATCCCTACAAAGTTCAATGGCTAAGCGAATCCGGCACTATCCAAGTCGAGCATAGAGTACAAGTTTCCTTCAAGATCGGAGCTTACGAAGACACTTTGGAGTGTGATGTCGTTCCAATGTCCATTTGCCACCTTCTTCTTGGGTGACCATGGCAATTTGATCGAGGTGTCATCAACAATGGCCAAACGAATCACTATGTCTTCAAGATGAAAGGAAAGGAGTACGTGCTTCGACCTATGTCTCCAAGCCAAGTGATCGCGGGTTAGCATTGGTTTTAGATCATTTGAGATAGAGCTTTGCTCATCCATCCGGATCTACTCCACCGAGAGAGACCGCGGCCTCTTCGGAGAAGATCCACCTTAGATTCAAGACCCCTCACGGGAAGATCCCTCACGGATTCAAGGCCTCCTCACGGAGAAGAACTGGTTACCCTATGTATCGTCCCTTGTTGGATTTGGACCGTGTGATCTCTATGTGTACCCGGATCTAGCATATGTGTGACGTAATCTCGTTGGTTTGAGTGATTCTCTTGTGTTTCCCTTCGTGTTTTCCCCTTGTGTTCTTCGTGTTCATCCTGGGATCCGCTCCTTTAGTGAAAGATCGGCCGTATATGGTTCCACCTTACATCACAATGTTTACACTCACCATAATCTCTGAGATTTCCTTTCAAAGGAGTGCCAACCTTGTCTGAAAAGCAGCGGCAAATGATGTTCTTTGACTTTCAGGGGCAATCATTCCTGCTTAGGGGCCAAATTTAAGGGTCCTCCGGGCATCTTGCCACAAGTGGGGAGTACTTTCTAGATTCTCACGCTCTATCGCGAGCATTTTGAGTACTTGTGGGTCCCAAACGGACTCCAAATGACAAAGTTATGACCATTTTAGTGAACACTGGTCCTTTGTATGGAGGTCTTTGAAAGAACTTCATTTTCCAGTGACTCATTCCGGTGTGTCGCCCTGAAAATTTGTGTCCTCCATAGTGGTGATATTGTTTCCACATATATATTCACCGATGCGAGGAATGCCCTCTTGTTACTAGCTATCACGCATGTACATTATGGCATGCGACAAAGAGCAAAAAAGGAGAATAAGGCTTATAGTCACAGTACTTTCTTGAATTTACTACCAAATGGGATTCCTTGGATCATAGAGCATGTGCAGAATGCAACATTTTTTTATTAACTGGTGGACTAATGATTACACTCACCATAATCTGTCGGATTTCCTTCCAAAGGAGTGCCAAACTTGTCTAAAAAGCATAAGAGAATGATGTTCTTTGACTTTTAGGGGCAATCATTCCTGCTTAGGGGCCGAATTTGAGGATATTCTAGGCCTCTGGGCTCAAGCCGGGAGTATTTTCTAGATTCCCACGCTCGTCGCGGGTATTTTGAGTACTTATGGGTCCGAAACAGACTATGAATGAGAAAGTTATGACCGCTTTAGTGAACACCAGTACTTTATATGGCAGTCTTTGAAAGAATTTCATTTTCCCGTGATGCGTTCTAGCACACCGCCCCAAAATTTTATGCCTCTATAGTGCAGATATTATTTTCACATATATGTTGACTGATGCCATGAATGCCCTGTTGTTATTGGTTGTCACACACGTACACTATGGCATGCTACACGGCGAAAAGAAGGGGCATAAGGCTTGAATTCACCAAACTTTCTTGAATTTACTACCAAATGGGATTCCCTAGATCATAGAGCATGTGCAAAATGCAACAATTGTCCTTACCAGGCGGACTAATGTTTACACTTACCAAAATCTTTTGGATTTACTTCCAAAGGAGTGCTGAACTTGTTTGAAAAGCAGTAGCGAATGATGTTGCTTGACTTTCAGGGGCAATATTTCCTGCTTAGGGGCCGAAATTGAGGATATTCCGGGCCTCTTGGCAAAAGCCAGGAGTATTTTCTCGAATTCCACCCTCGTCGCGGGAATTTTGAGTCTTGTGGATCCACAATAGACTACAAATGACAAAGTTACAATCTCTTTAGTGAACACCGGTACTTTGTATGGCAGTCCTTGAAAGAATTTCATTTTCCCGTGAAGCGTTCTCGCATGCCGCCCCGAAATTTTGTGTCCTCCATAGGGGAGCTAATTTTTCCACATATATATTGACCGATGCCAGGAATGCCCTCTTGTTATTGGATGTCACACACGTATGTTACGGCATGCCAAATGGTAGAAACAAGGAGAATAAGGCTTATAGTCGAAGTATTTTCTTGAATTTACAACCAAATGGGATTCCCCAGATCATAGAGCATGTGCAGAATGCAACATTTGTCCTTACCATGTAGACTAATGTTTACACTCACCATAATCTCTCGGATTTCCTTCCAAATGAGTGCAAATGGGTATAGAAACCTGTCAGAAAAGCAGCGGCGAATGATGTTCTTTGACCTTCAGGCGCAATAATTCTGCATATGGGCCAAATTTGAGAGCCCTCTGAGACTCCTAGTGCAAGACGTGAGTATTTTCTAGATTCCCATGCTCGTCACGAGCATTTTGAGTACTTGTGGGTCCGAGACGGACTCCGAATGACAAAGTTAAGACCGTTTTAGTGAACATCAGTTCTTTATATGGCAGTCCTTGAAAGAACTTCAATTTTCCAGTGACGCGTTCTGGCGCACCGCCGTGAAATTTTGTTTACTCCATAGTGGCAATATAGTTTCCACATATATATTGACCTATGCCAGGAATGCCCTCTTGTTATTGGTTGTCACACACGTAATTTACGACATGCCACACAGCGAAAACAAGGAGAATAAGGCTTATAGTCGCCGTATTTATTTGAATTTACAACCAAATGGGATTCTTTGGATCATAGGGCATGTACAGAAGGCAACATTTGTCCTTACAAGGCAGACTACTGTTTACACTCACCATAATCTCTCGGATTTCCTCACAAAGGATTGCCCAACTTGTCTGAAAAGAAGCAGCGAATGATGTTCTTTGTTTTTCAGGGGCAATAATTCCTACTTATGGGCCGAATTTGAGGGTATTCCAAGCGTCTTCGCTCATGCTGGGAGTATTTTCTATATTCCCAAGCTCGTCGCCGGCATTTTGAGTACTTGTGGGTCCAAAACAAACTACAAATGACAAATTTATGACCGCTTTAGTGAACACCCGTACTTTGTATAGCAGTCCTGGAAAGAACATCATTTTCCCGTGACACATTCTGGTACGCCGCCCCAAAATTTTGTTACCTCCATTGTGGACATATTATTTCCACATATATGTTGATCAATGCAGGGAATGGCCTCTTGTTATTGGCTATCACACACATATGTTACGGCATGCCATAGAGTGAAAACAAGGAGAATAATGCATATTCGTCGTATTTTCTTGAATTTACAACCATATGGGATTTCTCGGATCATAGAGCATGTGCAGAATGCAAGACTTGTCCTTACCGGGCGGACTAATGTTTACACTCATCATAATCTCTCAGATTTCCTTTCAAAGGAGTGCCAAACTTGTTTGAAAAGCAGCAATGAATGATGTTCTTTGACTTTCGGGGGCAATCATTCCTACTTAGGGGCCAAATTTGAGGGTCATCCGGGCATCTTCGCGCAAGCGAGGAGTACTTTCTAGATTCTCAGGCTCTATTGCAAGCACTATGAGTGCTTTTGGGTCCAAAACGGACTCCAAATGACAATGTTTTGACCATTTTAGTGAACACCGGTCCATTGTATGGCGGTCCTTGACAGAACTTCATTTTTCGGTGACACATTCTGGTTTGCCACCCCGAAAATTTGTGTACTCCATAGTGGAGATATTTTGTTTCCGCATATATTGACCAATGCCAGGAATTCCCTCTTGTTATTGGCTATCACGCATATACGTTACGGCGTGCGACACAACGAAAATAAGTAGAATAAGGCTTATAGTCGCCATACTTTCTTGAATTTACACCAAATGGGATTCTCCGAATCATAGAGCATCTGCAGAATGCTACATTTTTTCTTACCAGACGGACTAATGTTTACACTCACCATAATCTCTCGGATTTCCTTCCAAAGGAGTGCCAAACTTGTCTGAAAATCAGCGGCGAATGATGTTCTTTGACTTTCAGGGGCATTATTTCCTGCTTAGGAGCCGAATTTGAGGGTATCCTAGGCCTCTTGGCTCAAGCCGGGATTATTTTCTAGATTCCCACGCTCGTCACGGATATTTTGAGTACTTGTGGGTTCGAAACAGAGTACGAATGACAAAGTTATGACCGCTTTAGTGAACACCGGTACTTTATATGGCAGTCCTTGAAAGAACTTCATTTTAACGTGACACGTTCTCGCGCGCCGCCCCGAAATTTATGTCCTCCATAGTGGAAATATTGATTTCACATATATGTTGACCGATGCCAGGAATGCCCTCTTGTTATTGGTTGTCACGCACGTACGTTATGGCAAGCCACACAGCGAAAACAAGGGGAATAAGGCTTAAAGTCACCGAACTTTCTTGAATTTACTACCAAATGGGATTCCCCGGATCATAGAGCATGTGCAGAATGCAAAATTTGTCCTTACTAGGCGGACTAATGTTTACACTTACCAAAATCTCTCGGATTTCCTTCCAAAGGAGTGCCAAACTTGTTTCAAAAGAAGTAGCAAATGATGTTCTTTGACTTTGAGGGGCAATAATTCCTGCTTAGGCGATGAAATTGAGGGTATTCCGGGCCTCTTGGCACAAGCTGGGAGTATTTTCTAGATTTCCACCCTCATCGCGGGCATTTTGAGTACTCGTGGATCCGCAATAGACTATAAATGACAAAGTTACGACCGATTTAGCGAACATCGGTACTTACTATAGAAGTCCTTGAAAGAATTTCATTATCCCGTGAAGCGTTCGGGCATGCCGCCCCGAAACTTGGTGTCCTCCATATTGGAGATACTGTTTCCACATATGTATCAACCGATGCCAGGAATGCTCTCTTGTTATTGGCGGTCACACACGCACATTATGACATGACACATGGAAAAACAAGGAGAATAAGTCCTATAGTCGCCGTATTTTTTTGAATTTACAACCAAATGGAATTCCCCGAATCATAGAGCATGTGCAGAATGCAACATTTGTCCTTAATAGGCGGACTAATGTTTACACTCACCATAATCTCTCAGATTTCCTTCGAAAGGAGTGCCAATGGGTTCAAAAACTTGTCTGAAAAGCAGCGGCGAATGATGTTCTTTGACTTTGAGGGACAAACATTCCTGCTTAAGGGACGAATTTGAGGGTCCTCCGAGCCTCCTGGTGCAAGCGAGGAGTGCTTTATAGATTTTCACGATCGTCGCGAGCATTTTGAGTACTTATGGGTCCGTAATGGACTCCGAATGACAAAGTTGTGATCGTTTCAGTGAACACCGGTCCTTTATATGGCAGTCCTTGAAAGAACTTCATTTTCTGGTGAAGCGTTTGGGCGTTGGGCTGAAAATTTGTTTCCTCCATAGTGGTGATATTGTTTCCACATATATATTGACCGATGCCAGGAATGCCTTCTAGTTATTGGCTGTCACGCACGTACGTTACGTCATGCCACACAGCGAAAACAAGGAGATTAAGGCTTATAGTCGTTGTATTTTCTTGAATTTACTACCAAATGGGATTCCCCGGATCATAGAGCATGTGCAGAATGCAGCATTTGTTCTTACCAAGCGGACTAATGTTTACACTCACCATATTGTCTCGGATCTCCTCCCAAAGGAGTGCCAAACTTGTCAGAAAAGCAACAGCGAATGATGTTCTTTGACTTTCAAGGGCAAGAAATCCTTCTTAGGGGCCGAATTTGAGGGTATTCCGGGCCTGTTCGCTTAAGACGGGAGTATTTTCTAGATTCCCACGCTTGTCTAGGACATTTTGAGTACTTGTGGGTCCGAAACAAACTAGAAATCACAAAGTTATGATCGCTTCACTGAACACCCGTACTTTATATGGCAGTCCTTGAAATAACATCATTCTCCCGTTACACTTTCTGGTGCGCTGCCCCGACATTTAGTGTTCTCCATAGTGGAGATATTCTTTCCACATATATGTTTACTGATGTAGGGAATGGCCTCTTGTTATTGGCTATCACAAACGTACGTTACGACATGGCATACAGTGAAAACAAGGAGAGTAATGCATATTCGTCTGATTTTCATGAATTTACAACCAAATGGGATTCCACTGATCATAGATCAGGTGTAGAATGCAAGACTTGTCCTTACCAGGCGGACTAATGTTTACACTCACTATAATCTCTTAGATTTCCTTCCAAAGTAGTGCCAAACTTGTCTGAAAAGCAGTGACGAATGATGTTCTTTGACTTTCAGGGACAATCATTCCTGCTTAGGAGCCAAATTTGAGGGTCGTACGAGCATCATGCCACAAGTGGGGAGTACTTTCCAGATTCTCACGCTCGTCACGAGCATTTTGAGTACTTGTGGATCCAAAACGGACTCCAAATGACAAAGTTATCATCGTTTTAGAGAACACCAGTCCTTTATATGGCAACCCTTGAAAGAACTTCATTCTTTGGTGACACATTCTGGCGTGCTGCTCCGAAATTTGTGTCCTGCATAGTGGAGATATTGTTTCCACATATATATTAACTGATGCCAGGAATGCCCTCTTGTTATTGGCTATCACGCACGTATGTTACGGCATGCCACACGGCGAAAATAAGGAGAATAAGGCTTATAGTCACCGTACTATCTCGAATTTAGTACCAAATGGGATTCCCCAGATCATAGAGCATGTGCAGAATGCAACATTTTTTCTTACCAGGTGGACTAATGTTTACACTCACCATAATCTCTCGAATTTCCTACCAAAGGAGTGCCAAACTTGTTTGAAAAGCACCGGCGAATGATGTTCTTTGAATTTCAGGGGCAATAATTCCTGCTTAGGGGCCAAATTTGTGGGTATTCTGGGCCTCTTGGCTCAATCCAGTAGTATTTTCTAGATTCCCATGCTCGTCGCGGGCATTTTGAGTACTTGCGGGTCTGAAACAGACAACGAATGACAAAGTTATAACCGCTTTAGTGAACACTGGTCCTTTATATGGCAGTCCATGAAAGAACATCATTTTTCTGTGACGGGATCTGGCGCCGCCCCAAAATTTTGTGTCCTCCATAGTGGAGATACTGTTTCCACACATATGTTGACCGATGACTGGAATGCCCTCTTATTATTGGCGGTCACACACGCACGTTATGGCATGACACATGGAAAAAACAAGGAGAATAAGGCCTATAGCCGCCGTATTTTTTTGAATTTACAACCAAATGGAATTCCCCAGATCTTAGAGCATGTGCAGAATGCAACGTTTGTCCTTACCAAGCAAACTAATGTTTACACTCACCATAATGTCTCGGATTTCCTTCGAAAATTGTGCCAATGGGTTCGGAAACTTGTCTGAAAAGAAACGACGAATGATGTTCTTTGAGTTTTAGGGGAAATCATTCCTGCTTAAGGGCCGAATTTGAGGATCCTCCGGGCCTCTTGGTGCAAGCGAGGATAACTTTCTATATTCTCATGATCATCACGAGCATTTTGAGTACTGTGGGTCCGAAAAAACTCCGAATGACAAAGTTATGATCGTTTTAGTGAACACTTGTCCTATAAATGGTTGTCCTTAAAAGAACTTCATTTTCCGGTGACGCGTTCTAGCGCGCTGCCCTGAAAATTTGTTTCCTCCATAGTGGAGATATTGTTTCCACATATATATTAACTGATGCTAGGAATGCCTTCTTGTTATTGGCTATCACGCACGTACATTACAGCATGCCACACTGCGAAAACAAGGAGAATAAGGCTTATAGTCGTTGTATTTTCTTGAATTTGCTACCAAATGGGATTCCCCGGATCATAGAGCTTGTGCAGGATGCAACATTTGTTCTTACAAGGCGCACTAATGTTTACACTCACCATAATCTCTCATATTTCCTCCCAAGGGAGTGCCAAACTTGTTAGAAAAGCAGCGGCAAATGATGTTCTTTGACTTTCAAGGGCGAAAATTCCTGCTTAGGGGCCGAACTTGAGGTTATTCTAGGCCTCTTCGCTCAAGCCGGGTGTATTTTCTAGATTCCCATGTTCGTCACGGGCATTTCGAGTACTTGAGGGTCTGAAACAAACTACAAATGACAAAGTTATGATCGTTTCAGTGAACACTAGTACTTTATATGGCAGTCCTTAAAATAACATCATTTTCCCATGACACGTTCTGGCACGCCGCCCCGAAATTTTGTGTCCACCACAGTGGAGATATAATTTCCACATATATGTTGACCGATGTAGGGAATGTCCTCTTGTTATTGGCTATCACACACGTACGTTACGGCATGCCATACACTGAAAACAAGGAGGGTAATACATATTTGTCCTATTTTCTTGAATTTACAACCAAATGGGATTCCCTGAATCATAAATCAGTTGTAGAATGCAAGACTTGTCCTTACCAGGTGGACTAATGTTTACACTCACCATAATCTTTCAGATTTCCTTCCAAAGGAGTGCCAAACTTGTCTGAAAAGCAGCAGCGAATGATGTTCTTTGACTTTTAGGGGCAATCGTTCCTATTTAGGGGCCGAATTTGAGGGTCCTCTGGGCCCCCTGGAGCAAGCGGGGAGTACTTTCTAGATTCTCATGCTTGTCGCGAGCATTTTGAGTACTTCCAGGTCCGAAACGGACTCAAAATTACAAAGTTATGACCGTTTTAGTGAACACCGGTCCTTTATATGGCGGTCCTTGAAAAAATTTCATTTTCTGGGACACATTCTTGCGTGCCGCCCCAGAAATTTGTGTCGTCCATAAAGGAGATATTGTTTCCACATATATATTGATCGATGCCAGGAATGCCCTCTTGTTATTGGCTATCACGCACGTAGGTTACGGCATGCCACACGGTGAAAATAAGGAGAATAAGGCTTATAGTCACTGTACTTTCTTGAATTTTGTACAAAATGGGATTCCCTGGATCATAGAGCATGTGTAGAATGCAAGTTTTTTTCTTACCATGCGGACTAATGTTTACACTCACAATAATCTATCGGATTTCCTTCCAAAGGAGTGCCAAACTTGTTTGAAAATCAGTGGCGAATGATGTTCTTTGACTTTCAGGGGCAATAATTCCTGCTTAGGGGCCAGATTTGAGGGTATTTCGGGCCTCTTGGCTAGATCCGGTAGTATTTTCTACATTCCCATGCTCGTCGCGGGCATTTTGAGTACTTGTGGGTTTGAAACAGACAACGAATGACAAAGTTATGACCGCTTTACTGGACACCGGTACTTTATATGGCAGTCCTTAAAAGAACTTCATTTTCTCGTGACGCGTTCTTGCACGCCGCCCCGAAATTTTATGTCCTCCACAGTGGAGATATTGTTTCCACATATATATTGACCAATGCCAGGAATGCCCTCTTGATACGAGTTGTGACACACGTACGTTACGGCATGCCACACGGCGAAAACAAGGAGAATAAGGCTTATAGTCGAAGTATTTTCTTGAATTTACAAACAAATCGGATTCCCCGTATCATAGAGCATTTGCAGAATGCAACGTTTTTCCTTACCAAGTGGACTAATGTTTACACTCACCATAATCTCTCGGATTTCCTTCCAAAGGAGAGCCAATGGATTCAGAATCTCGTCTAAAAAGCAGCGGCGAATGGTATTGTTTGAATATCAGGGGCAATAATTCCGGCTTAGGGGCCGAATTTGAGGGTCCTCTCGGCCTCCTAGCGCAAGGCGGGTGTATTTTGTAGATTATCACGCTTGTCGGGAGCATTTTGAGTACTTGTGGGTCTGAAACGGACTACGAATGACAAAGTTATGCCCTTTATAGTGAACACCGGCCCTTTATATGGTAGTCCTTGAAAGAACATCATCTTCCCGTGACACATTCTGGCGTGCCACCCCGAAATTTTGTGTCCTCTATACTGGGAATATTGTTTCCACATATATGTTGACCAATGACTAGAATGCCCTCTTGTTATTCCCGGTCGCACAAACACGATACATCATGACACATGGCAAAACAAGGAGAATAAGGCCTATAGTCGCCGTATTTTTTTGAATTTAAAACCAAATGGAATTCCCAAATTTTAGAGCATGTGCAGAATGCAACGTTTGCGCTTACCAAGCGAACTAATGTTTACACTCTCCATAATCTCTTGGATTTCCTTCGAAAGGAGTGGTAATGGGTTCAGAAACTTGTTTGAAAAGCAGCGGCGAATGATGTCCTTTGACTTTCAGGGGAAATCATTCCTTCTTAGGGCCAAATTTGAGGGTCCTCCGGGCCTCCTAGCGCAAGTAGGCAGTACTTTCTACATTCCCACACTCGTCGCAAGCATTTTGAGTACTTCTGGGTCCGAAACAGATTCTTAATGACAAAGTTATGACCGTTTTAGTGAGCATCGGTCCTTTATATGGCGGTCCTTGAAAGAACTTCATTTTTCGGTGACACATTCTTGCGTGCTGCCCGAAAAATTTGTGTCCTCCATAATGGAGATATTGTTACCACATATATATTGACCGATGCCAGGAATGCCCTCTTGTTATTGGCTGTCACGCATGTACGTTATGGCATGCCACACGGCGGAAACAAGCAGAATAAGGCTTATAGTTGTCGTATTTTCTTGAATTTACTACCAAATTGGATTCCCCGGATCACAGAGCATGTGAAGAATGCAACATTTGTTCTTACCAGGCAGACTAATGTTTACACGCACAATAATCTCTCGGATTTCCTTCCAAAGGAGTGCCAAACTTGTCTGAAAAGCAGCAGCGAATGATATTCTTTGACTTTCAGGGGAAGTAATTCCTACTTAGGGGCCGAATTTGAGGGTCCTCCAGGCCTCCTACCACAAGCCGAGAGTATTTTCTATATTCTCATGCTTGTTACGGGCACTTTGTGTACTTGTGGGTCTGAAACAGACTACGAACGACAAAGTTATGACCATTTTAGGGAACACCGGTCCTTTATATGGCAGTCCTTGAAAGAACACCATTTTCACGTGACGCATTCTAGCGCATCACCCCGAAATTTTGTGTCCTCCATAGTGGAGATATTGTTTCAACATATATGTTGACCGATGACCGGAATGCCCTCCTGTTATTGGCGGTCACACACGCACGTGACGGCATGACACACGACAAAACAAGAAGAATAGGGCCTATAGTAACCCTATTTTTTAATTTCCAACCAAATGGGATTCCTCGAATAATAGAGCATGTGCAGAATGTAGCATTTGTCCTTACCAGGTGAACTGATGTTTACACTCACCATATTGTCTCGGATTTACTTGTCTGAAAAATAGTGGCGAATTATGTTATTTGACTTTCAGGGCAATAGTTCTTGCTTAGGGCCCGAATTTGAGGGTCCTTCGGCCTGCTGGCGCAAGCCGGGAGTATTTTGTAGATTACCACACTCGTCACCAGCATTTTGAGTACTTGTGGGCCCCAAGCGAACTATGAGTGACAAAGTTATGACCGTTTTAGTGAAGACCGGTCCTTTATATGGCAGTCCTTGAAAGAACTTCATTTTCCCATGACGCGTTCATGCGCGCCGCCCCGAAATTTTGTGTGCTCCATAGTGTAGCTATTGTTTCCACATTATTTTGACCGATGCTAGGAATGCTGATGAAGACATGACTATCTAGGATACGACCAAAAATATTGCATACATATATATTTGTGATGTGATTTCTAAAGCAAACTATGCAATAATTTATTTATGTCATCCAGGACAAAAATACTTCACAAACTTTTGTGTCATGTCTAATTGCAGGTGTATGGGACATTTGTACAATCCACATTGAAGATAAAGGGAAACGAGAAGTTTAGGTGTTGTTCAAAAAGTCCTCTCACGTCACTTTTGGGCTAAGAGAAGAAAGAGTCCAAGTCTCTCACATTTTGGATTCAGATTCGGACTGCACAGAAATACCTGATTCAAAACGCCAAGAACTCTTTCATACGACTCCGAATTAGGTGATTCTTTTTTTTTGGAAAGTAGATTTCATGTTCTTTCCATACCAATTGGATTCAGCTTCAAATTCGTTCGGAGCGTTGAGTTATAGATGAAATAATCTTACGCTACATCAGAATCTGCGTCAAACTACAAGCCCAAAGTGTTGCATCACCTCCACTTGGGTCCATGAGCCTTGTACAACCTAGGGTTAGTTTTAGGATGCCTTGAGACTTCCTCCCACCTCCTTTGCCGCCAGCCCTTGCTCCTATATAAGTAAATCCATCTAGTAGCTTTTTCCTTGGGTTTGTTTAGTTAAAAGTTAGCCATTGCAACTTCGTGTACTTTGTTTGTGTCCAACGACCAGACCAAGATCACTTCCAGATCCCCACCATTATCAATACTTCATATATATATTCACAATATTCAGATTGCTTTATCATATATTTGCTTTTTCTTTGATTGCTTGCAGGAATAAACCTTTGTGGTCAGGTTGATCGTGCTCCGGCGTGGTCAATAACTTCTTGGAGTAGGTTTAGTGATTGCTAAGTCGCAGCGTCGTGCACGTTTGTAGTTGGAATGTCAAAGTCGTCTCCACCAAATCAATATTTATCATCCCATCCAAAGATCGGGACCCTCGCCTCTATCAAGTGGTATTAGAGCCAGGTTGCTTGGTGAGAATTTCCAGTTTTCCATAGATTAGATCTATTTTCTTACCCTTTGTGCAAGAAAAAGCCCCTCAAAAAAAGTTAGATTTGTTTATCCTTTATCCAAACCAGTCTGAGCCTTTGCAATTTTCTTTTCATTATTTTCATTATTGAATTATCAGTTGCATCGTCGTGTCGAGTTGTTGGTCTTAGTGTCTAGTTCGTTTAGAGTTTCGAGTTCTGTTCACATTAGTCACGCCACCGCTGCATCGTTATTCCTTACGCTGTCCACAATCCCATCCATCAATTTCCACCTCATGCTACCCACCGTTCATTGTCATAATCATAGTTGAGGTTGTTCACATCTTCTCTTAATCCAATATGCATCTTATCTAGTTAGTTTTGGAAATAGGGAGGAGAAAAAAAAGACAGAGAAAAAAAGAAAGAGAAAAAAGTTTAAAAAGTCGGAGAGAAATAAGGAGAGAAATAAAAAGAAAAAATGTGGGGAAAAGAGAGAAGAAAAAAACCAAAATTCGGATCTATCTAGACTCATTCTCGTACCTGAATTCGGATTGGAATCTGTTTTGCGCACTTTTCAGTAAAACTGGCATAACTTCGTGATACGACGTCCGTTTTGCCTCCGTGAGTAGTAAAATTAAAGCTAGCAATGAGCCGCATCTGAATAGTTAGCGAAGTTACTTCAATAATTGACACCTCAAAATCGCCTTCTAAATAGGTCTTTTTGCCCTCTGAAGTTCACAAACACTTCTTGTTCTAGTTTTTCAGGCCAGTTATAGAATTTTTTTGACTCCACTTATCAACTCGGAATTGAGTGATTCATATTGTGTTTGAAAGCCTGAGCCAGTGCCATTCTTGAGAAAAATTATCAGAAAATTGGCACGAACTTTTTCAAAGGAAAGTTGGAGAGAAAGTTGTTGGCTTATCCTGCTTGGCAGTTGTTTCACATCATTAGCTTTATTGATATTGTGATCTTCACTTCTATCTTGCTGTCCAAAGCTACTTCATGTGCTTTATTGTTGCTAGTTGTGTTACCTGTGACCTCATTAGTGTTCTAGGCTCGCGTCTCTAGTCTGGTATAGCCTAGGACCAGCACACCGTCATTGAGCATTTATTCAACATTGCATATCTGAATTGATTATTGCTATTCTTTTGCTATCATGTATTTAGGCCTACCAAGTGTTTGCACATGAACACGTCACATGTACCCTCGACATCGGGGGTGATGCACCGCAGCTCACGTCGAAGGAGTCTCACCGGAAGCGCGATTCGCAAGTCGACCGGCGAGAGCTTTGGAGGACCTGAAACCCTACACTCCCGGGAGGGACCCCGTTGGGGAGTGCGGTGGCTATGGGCTGCCCTAGGTCGGCCAAGCCGCCCATAGAGCCTCGCGATTCGCAGCTCTCCAACACGAAGAACGAGGGAGCAAGAACGAGGGAAGGACAAGACGTAGATGAAAAAGTTGTAGATGTGTTTGCGATTGTGTGTTGTTGTTCAATCGGCCGTCACCTCTTGTCTATATATGAGGCAGATGGACTTCCCGTACAAGAAAAGGACTTTCCTAGCAGTCCAAATCATCAAAACCTAATAAAACACGGAGTATTCACGATCTCCGGCCCGGATGTTCGGCTCAAAGCCCGGATGATCCGGCCTAGCCCAGTTTTCTGACAGCAGCTCACCAATCGGGCTGTAACTTTTGCATACGACCTCTGATTAAGATGATCTTTGTACCAAAATCAACTGCCTCGACAAGACGCACAACTTTACTGTTGAACACTTTTTGATCTGAGGCCATCTTGAGGGTGTTTCTGGATGTTTTATAAAGTCTGTAGCAGAAAAAGTTGTCCAGACGTCCGGACTCATGTCCGGATTATCCGGGCTTTACCCGGATGATCTGGGTGCCATCCGGATGATCTGGCTTCACGGGGCCCGAAATTTATGGTTCTGTTGATTTACCTGGATGATAGCCCGGATGTTCGAGTCATTCATCCGGCCGAAGGCCGGATGGTCCGGATCCCGGCCCGGATGATCCGGCCAAATACTGTTGCAGCCGACTGTTTTGCCTGTAACTTTTGCATACGACCTCGGATGAGGACGACTTTTATATCAAAATCATCTGTTTCGACGAGACAAAGAACTTTTTAGCTGAAAGTTTTTTCATCCAAGGCTATCTTAATTAGGTTTCATGCCATTTTATAATCTGATGTCAACACGGGTATCTCCAAAATTTTCATATCTTTTGCACTTGAACTCCGTTTTGGTCCATCTTCATATTTATTTCGATCATCTTGACGAGGGCCATCAAATGGTGATATGAAATCATAATTTTAACTCATTCCATTATAGACTCAAGTCACTTTTTGCGATCATGCCATTTTTGAGCGTCAACACATGCCCCCTGTTTTTAGGCAAAGGTAGTGTGCCGAAAAATAACTTGTACCGTGTTGGTTCTAAGGACGATGTCAACACTCCATAGGCCTTATATGTGCTCAGGGCGATAGTTATATATCATCCATGTCTTTGCTTAGGGCGATAGTTATATATCGGCCGTTGGCTGTCTAAGCTTCTTGCCACACACTTGGGTGGTACTTCTTTAAATATTTGCCATTGAGAGCTCGAGGTAACAATGTTCCTTGTACGGAATCCACCAAATATGAGTTTCTGGAAACTATTCTTGTAATATTAAAAGGACTTTGTCAACTTGGAGACCATTTCCCGAATTTTCTATCTTTTGAACCAATTGGTAGAATCACCTTCCACACGAGATCACCAACTTGGAAATTCTTCAATTTGACCTTCTTATTGTAAGCTCTTGCCACCCTCAACTTATCTCTCTCTCTATGGCCTTCAAAGCAGCCAAACGTTTATCGGCGACTTCATCAATATTGTCCATCATCAAGTTATAGAAGTCCACCGCAGATAAATCATTTTGTTCGGCTATTCTCAAAGCATTCAAATTCACTTCCACCGGTAAAACGGCCTCTTGACCATATACGAGCTCATATGGAGTTACCTTTGTAGCACCATGCCTTGAGATTCTGTGTGCCCACTAAGCTTCGGACAATAGCTCATGCCATCTCCTTGGATTATCCTCAATCTTCTTCTTGATGAGCTTGATTAAAATCTTATTGCTAGACTCAGCTTGTCCATTGGCTTGGGCATAATACGGAGAGGAATTGAGCAACTTTATCTTATATGATTCGGCAAATTCTCTAACTTGATGTGACATAAAAGATGAACCTTGGTCCGTAGTTAACGCTTGAGGAATGCCGAATCTATGAATAATGTGCTCAGTTATGAATTGAATTACCTTCGTATGTGTCATATTCTTGAGTGGTATTGCTTCAGACCATTTAGTGAAGTAATCAGTCGCCACCAACACGAACTGATGCCCCTTTGAAGAAGAAGGATGAATCTCTCCAATAAAGTCTAATCCCCAACCTCTAAAAGGCCATGGCTTGATAATAGGATGTAACATAGCAGCAAGAGCCAACTAAATATCACCAAACTTTTGACACACGTCACATCCTTTATAATACCTGAAGCAATCATTAATCACCATCGGCCAATAAAACCCAGCCCGTCGCAATAACCATTTCATCTTGGGAGCCGACTGATGAGTGCCACAAATACCTTCATGCACCTCTCCCATAGAAACTCTCGCTTGGTCCTCATCCAAGCACTTTAAAAGAACATCATCAACCGTCCGGCGATACAGACCATCGTCTCTCATCGTGTATTTGAAAGCCATACGCCGAACAGTCTTGTCCACCTTTTTACTAGGATCACCCAAATAATCCATAATGGGCTTCCTCCAGTCTTGATTTTCTCCTGTATTAAATATTTCATTAGTGGCCTAAACGGTGGGCTCCGGTTCGGCCTCCCCTATGTTGGCAAGACTAGACATCGGCCTTTGAGAAATATGAAATATGCCACGATCAACATGATAGCCGGATGCTTGTTGTGCCAACTCATTTTCTCTCCAATTGTCATGTCTAGATATATGAGCAATGCTAAAATAATCCAAATTAGAAATTATATCTAGACATTTATCAAGATAAACGTTAAGTGATTCGTCAAAACATTGAAAGACTTTGGATATTTGTTGCACTACTAATAACGAATCACCAAAAGCCTCAATATGTGTAGCACCTATGGCAAGCAACATCTCTAAGCCGAATAACAATCCTTCATATTCGGCTTGATTATTTGTACAAAAGTATTCTAAGCGGCATGAGGCTTCAAAAACAGCACCATGAGGAGATATATAAACAATACCAACACCTTGGCCATTGCTACAAACTGAACCATCAAAATATAATCTCCATGGTACTAATGAGACAAGGTTTATATCAATATCATGCTTGTCATCAATCCGATGATCAACAATAAAATTAGCAACAATTTGGCCTTTCATGGATTTCAGAGATTCATAAGCCAAATCATACTCAACTAAAGCATAAGCCCACTTGCCAATCCTACTACTAAGAATTGGCCTATGCAACATGTATTTGATGACATCAGTTTGACAAGCTATAATGCAAGTACTAGGCACTAGATAATGTCTCAATTTTGTGCAAGCATAATATAAGCATAAGCATAATTTCTCAATAAATGTATACCTAGTCTCGGCGTCCAACAAGCGTCGGCTCAAATAAGTAATAGCATGCTCCTTTCCTTCAGTCTCTTGAGTCAAAACAGCACCAATAACACCTTCCTCCGCTGCAATGTAAAGTCTAAATGGCTCCCTGTGCCTGGGCGCTTTCATAACTGGAGGAGTGCACAAATATTTCTTAATCATATCAAATGCCTCTTGCTGTTTTGCCCCCCAAGTAAAATCAACATCATTCTTTAACCGAAGGATAGGAGTAAATGCATCAACCTTCCCTGATAGATTGGCTATGAATCTCCTCAAATAATTGACCTTGCCAAGGAATTTTTGCATATCTCTCTTACATGTTGGAGCCTTTACTTTCTGTATAGCTTCTATCTTTTTGGTATCAATTTCCACGCCATCTTCACGAATAATGAAAACCAGAAACTTCCCAGCCGATACACCAAAGGCACACTTCAAAGGATTCATTTTCAGCCCATATTTCTTTATTCTTTCAAAAGCTAAGCGCAAATCGGCTAGATGAGATTCAAAATCATCCGATTTGACAACAATATCATCAATATAAACCTCAAGTATAACACCAAGTAAATCATGAAAAATTAAATTCATAGCCCTTTGATACGTGGCGCCAACATTCTTTAACCCAAAGGTCATCACCGTCCACTCAAATAAACCAAGGAAACCGGGGCATCGAAAAGCCGTTTTGGACATGTCCTATTCGGCCATAAAAATCTGATTATACCCCGCATTACCATCAAGAAAGCTAATGATCTTACGTCCAGAAGCATCATTAATAAGCATATCGGCTATTGGCATGGGATACTCCTATTTAGTTGTAGCTCTATTCAAATCTCTGAAATCAATGCACACCCTCAACTTGCCAGAGCCTTTCTTCTCTACTGGCACAATGTTAGAAATCCACTCGGCATACCTGCAAGGTCTAATAAAGTTAGCTTTAAGCAAACGACCGATCTCTTCCTTGATCCGGTCATACGTTTTTGGATTAAACTTTCTGGCCGATTGCTTGTATGGTCTAAAACCGGCATTTATAGGTAACCCATGCTCCACTAGCTCTCGGCTTAAACCTGGCATCTCATGATATTCCCATGCAAAGCAACAAACATATTCTTTTAATAGCTCGATCAGCTTAGCCTTATGATTGGCTCTTAAATTTTCGTTTACAAATGTCTGCCTAGGAATTGAACCATCTCCTATATCTGTCTCTTCTAATGGATCGGCCGATGTAAAACCTTGTCCTAGTTTATCCATATCATCTAACTCTTCTATGGACTCATGCATATCGTTCTCATCGGACCGATATTCTACAAGACTTTATGTAACCACTCTGAGTTAGGATCCATTTAAATACATCATACCTTGGAGCCGATTACAGCCAACCAGCTTTAAAGAAACGGGCACAAAACCAATTTTCGTGGCGCTAAGAAAATCATATTATGATAAATCGTGCCCCGTCAAGCAAGTAACATTGGGATGTTGCCAATCCACCGATGCATCGGCCAAAGCAACACAAGCTGAATTATCCGCATGAATGACTTATACTTCATCATCAACCCATTGAATTAAAAACGGTTGCATAGTAGATGGCACGGATTGGTTTGCATGAACCCAATCGCGACCTGATATCACATTGTAGTTACCTTGCACCTCGACGACAAAGAATGCAGTAGCCAAAGTTTTGCTTCCTACCATAAGCTCCACATACATTACACCTTTGGCTTCAGTTTTCTCTTTGCCTTCAAATCCATTAAGCACCATGTTGGTCTTTATTAACTCTTCATCACACAACCCCAATTTTTTGAAGACCGAATATGGCATAAGATTCACCACAGCACCACCATCGACAAGCATTCTAGCAACCAGCGATCCATTAATATGACCTTTAAGGAACAATGGCTTCAAGTGTGTCACCGGTTCTTTTGGCTTCTCGAATATAGCATTTTTAGGACCAAAATCTAGCTGAGGCACTTACCCTTCTTCATCTATAGCACGAAATTCAGCGGGTAAGTAATACACCATATTAATATCCATACCTTCATGAACCGGTGTAGACTCATAATCAAGCATTTCATCTTCTTCTGCAAGCATGTCCACTGACTCGAAATATCTTCAAGGGAAGAGGAAGTAGTAGGCAAAGTGGACGAGGTAATAGTAGCCGCATCATCCTCCGTTGGTGGTATAGGTGTTGCTATGATCAATGCAGAAGCTGCTATGTTTCCCTTTTGCTTTGTCCTCCACACTTGTTTTGGGGGTACCATGGGACGACTTTCATTGAAAAATTTATCCCTTAGCTTTTCTGCTTCTTTTTCCTCCTTCCCCTGACTCCTCATGCGCTGCAATCTCCTTTTTTGCGCCTTGGACAGACCGGAAGGACACCACTTAGGCTGAGTATATTTTGGATCCCTCGACTTGGCCTTGCTTGTGCTAGCTTCATTAGCCATGGGACCCTGCTGGATAGCAGCCACATGTTTATTAGAATCAGCCAGATTATCACCAATAATCGGCTCTTTGACTGTTAATTCTTTACTGCCTATCATAATAGTTTCAGCACTAGTATTCTTCTCCTTTTGCTTGCCAGGCTCTAAAATTTCAGCACTTGGTGATTTAGCACGCCACACTTGCTTGCCAACCCTTCCATGATTATCTTGTATTGGCCGGTTGACACCGTTGTTCAAACGGCCTCGTGTGGGATAAGAAAGCCTCTCATGAACGGTCCTCCTTAGTTCTGCCCAACCCGGATGAAAAGCATAAGGGGCCACTGGGGGCTGCCCCCATCCTCCATTGAAACCACCTATGTAGTATGGTGTATAGGGGGGTGGCCCCATCCATGGTCCCAGTGCCCATGCCCCATATAGCCTTGCATGATGCTGAAATTCTTCCCGAGGTGGTGACCTTGCACGCTTCAAATTTGATGACCGGTTAAAGCTAGAACCGGCCGCTTGATTGGCATACTTGGACAACAACATATCAAAAGTTGGCTTGATTTTCTTGCGATGTACTTTAGCTTAATTTGTCTTCCACTTGCCAACATCTGGACTCTTGGGCTTAACAAATTTGACATGAGTGTCCTCTTGCACTTGTGGTTGCCCCCCGAGTGTAGGATTCTTGATGGTTATCTTGATTATCTCATTGCCATCGGGTTGCTTATCAAGCACAAATTGTCTCCCCAAGACCTTGTCGCTCCCCTTATCTTTCCTGGGCTCACCATGGACAATATTATTCTTATTACACTAGTAGAAAAAGGGTCAAACGTGAAGCACATTAGTGCCGGTTTGAATTTGAGCCGGCACTAATGTGTACATTAGTGCCGTTTCCAACGACTAGCCGGGACGCTCTCATTAGTACCGGTTCGTGGCGAACCTTTAGCACCGGTTCGTGCCACGAACTGGTACTAAAGTGAGTGGTGGCAGGATGTTGTCAGTCCGGGGCCCCTCCAGCACCTTTAGTACCGGGTCGTATCACGAACCGGTACTAAAGGTCGTCCGACATAGACCCTTCGTCCACCTGAGCTCTCTCTGTTCTTCCCCTTTCCTCTCTCCTCTCTGTTCTTTTCCCTCTTCCTCTCAAGCTCATCACACATTTTGCCCAAAATTTGTCAAGATTTGAAGGCCCCCATCCATTCAAATGATCAAAAAGGTTAGCAACTTTTTCCTTTCATCTCTCATTGCTAGATTAGCTCGTGCAATGCTTTATATAGTGATTGATTTTTGAGTTTAGTAATTTGGGAGGAATTATATATATGTGCTAGTATTTGATTTATATGCAATTTGAGGTCAAAAATAACACTTAGTTTGCATATGTAGGTGTGCTTTACTTAGTACCTTCTAAATCTCCGTCGTAACCACCGTCAATCCTCGCAACGTCCCGTCGCCGGCACCACCTTGTGGTGAGCCTCTTGTTCATGAAGTTTTATATAAAAAATTGATGTTTGTGTGATTTGGATATATAGTTACTCGTATAATTATCTTACCCATATGTTCTTTGTTATACATAGTGCCATGGTTTTGATATCCGTCCCCGTCGGCCCTCGTCCGGGTTATGATTCGGATGTGGTATATTCTCTTTTAAAACTATTCATTGCATTTCGTGTTTATGACAAATTAGGCCCATCAAGTTGACATAGATATTTGTATGTAGGAGGTAGTTGAACCGGAAATTCCAACCGATCCTATTGCCGAGAGGATAAATTTAGTTGAAAGAGAAAACGAGGATTTGAAGGAAAAATTGAAAATAATTGAGGGGGGGAATATGGAATTGGAGTTGCATGTTGCCGATGTCGTCGATGATCACAAGATTAAGATGGAGAAAATGCGCTTGAAGATTAGAAAGTTTAGAAAATATGCCATTCATAGTGAGGCTTGGTATCATTATGCTGTTGGATCAATTGTTACCTTAGTTGCGATATTGATCGCATTTGTAGTTGCATTTAAATTCTTTAGCTAGAGAGTTATTTGTTTGTTGCATTTAAGTGTTGTATGATCTTTATGTATGAACTTTATGTATTGTATTAATTTGATGTTTTCGGTGCTGTGTATTGAAGATGAGCCGGCAATGGATGTACGATGACCAATGCGCTCCCGAGTTCATTAATGGCGTGCGTACTTTTCTGCTTGCGGCTAAGGCAAACAAGCGAGCGGATGGTTTTATGCATTGTCCATGTGCTGGCTGTAAGAATGGTCACAATTACTCTACGTCAAGAACCATTCACGTCCACCTGTTTGAGTCCGGTTTCATGCCCCACTATAATGTTTGGACCCAGCATGGAGAAAGAGGGGTTATGATGGAAGACAATGAAGAAGAAGAGGACGACTACAGCTATCCTGGCCATGGGTTCCCTGAATACGATGATACAACAATGAGGGAAGAAGCTGAGCCGGTAATGCGAGAAGAAGCTGAGCCGGCAATGCAGGAAGAAGCTGAAGAAGAGGCATCGGATGAGCCCGTTGATGATCTAGGTCGGGCCATTGCCGATGCAAAGAGAAACTGCGCAAGTGATTTGGAGAAGAAGAAGTTGCAGCGCATGTTAGAGGATCACAAAAAATTGTTGTACCCGAATTGCGTAGGTGACAAGAAAAAGCTGGGCACCACACTGGAATTGCTGCAATGGAAGGCAGAGATGGTGTATCTAACAAGGGATTTGGAAAGTTGATGGTAATGATAAAGGATATGCTTCCAAAGGACAACGAGTTGCCCGAGAGTACGTACGAAGCAAAGAAGGTTGTCTGCCCTCTAGGGTTAGAGGTGCAGAAGATACATGCATGCCCTAATGATTGCATCCTCTACAGCGGTGAGTACGTGGATTTGAACGCTTGCCCAGTATGCGGTGCATTGCGCTATAAGATCAGCCGCGATGACCCTGGTGATGTTGAGGGCGAGCGCCCCAGGAAGAAGATTCCTGCCAAGGTGATGTGGTATGCTCCTATAATACCATGGTTGAAACGTTTGTTCCAAAACAAAGAGCATGCCAAGGCGATGCGATGGCACAGAGAAGACCGTAAGAAAGACGGAAAGTTGAGAGTACGCACTGATGGGTCGTAGTGGAGAAAAATCGAAAGAAAGTACAGGAAGGAGTTTGCAGATGACACAAGGAATGTATGGTTTGGTCTAAGCGTAGATGGCATTAATCCTTTTGGGGAGCAGAGCAGCAACCATAGCACCTGGCCTGTGACTCTATGTTTGTATAACCTTCCTCCTTGGTTGTGCATGAAGCGAAAGTTCATTATGATGCCAGTGCTCATCCAAGGCCCTAAGCAACCCGGCAACGACATTGATGTGTACCTAAGGCCATTAGTTGAAGAACTCTTACAACTGTGGAATGGAACAGGTGTACGTGCGTGGGATGAGCACATGGGGGAAGAATTTGACCTAAAGGCGTTGTTGTTCGTGACCATCAATGATTGGCCTGCTCTCAGTAACCTTTCAGGATAGACAAACAAGGGATACCGTGCATGCACACACTGTTTGGACGATACCGACAGTATATATTTGGCTAATTGTAAGAAGAATGTGTACCTGGGACATCGTCGATTTCTTCCGAGCAGGCATCCCGTAAGAAAGAAAGGCAAGCATTTCAAAGGTGAGGCGGATCACTGGACGAAGCCTCGCCACCGTACTGGTGCTGATGTACATGATATGGTCAAGGATTTGAAGGAGGTCTTTGGAAAGGGTCCTGGTGGACAACCTGTTCCGAATGACGCTGACGGACGCGCACCCATGTGGAAGAAGAAATCTATATTTTGGGACCTGCCCTATTGGAAATATCTAGAGGTCCGCTCCGCAATCGACGTGATGCACGTGACAAAGAATCTTTGTGTGACCCTGCTTGGTTTCTTGGGCGTGTATGGGAAGACAAAAGATACACCTGAGGCACGGGAGGACCAGCAACGTATGGACGGAAAGGACGACATACATCAGGGTCATGCAAGCTACGCTCTTACCAAAGAAGAGAAGGAAATCTTCTTTGAATGCCTGCTCAGTATTAAGGTACCGTCTGGCTTCTCATCGAATATAAAGGGAATAATAAACATGGCAGAGAAAAAGTTCCAGAACCTAAAGTCTCATGACTGCCACATGATTATGACGCAACTGCTTCCGATTGCATTGAGGGGGCTTCTACGGGAAAACGTTCGATTAGCCATTGTGAAGCTATGCGCATTTCTCAATGCAATCTCTTAGAAGGTAATCGATCCAGAAATCATACCAAGGTTAGAGAATGATTTGGTGCAATGTCTTGTCAGTTTTGAGTTGGTGTTCCCACCATCCTTCTTCAACATCATGACGCACGTCCTAGTTCACGTATGCAAAGAGATTAACATTTTGGGTCCTGTATTTCTACACAATATGTTCCCCTTTGAGAGGTTCATGGGAGTCTTAAAGAAATATGTTCATAACCGTGCTAGGCCAGAAGGAAGCATCTCCAAGGGCCATGAAAATGAGGAGGTCATTGAGTTTTGTATTGACTTTATTCCTGACCTTAAGCCGATTGGTGTTCCTGAATCACGGCATAAGGGCAGACTGGATGGAAAAGGCACGCTAGGAGGGGAACAAATAATATGTATGGACGGACATTCTCTCACTGAAGCACACTACACAGTTCTACAGAATTCTGCCATGGCGGCTCTGTATATGGATGAACACAAGAATTTCCTACGCTCCAAACACCCGGAGCGGTCTGATGACTAGATTACACATGAACAAACTAGGAGTTTCGCCAGCTGGTTGCAGACACGTACCATGCATGACACCTCTATTGAAGATAACCTGTACTTGCTGTCCCAGTTACCATCTTCGAATATAATGACTTTAAAAGGGTACGAGATAAATGGTAATACATTTTACACGATCGCCCAAGATAAGAAGAGCACCAACCAAAACAGTGGTGTCCGCTTTGATGCAGAAACCAAGATGGGAAAGGAAACATATTATGGTTATATACAGGACATATGGGAACTTGACTATCGACGTGGTTTGAAGGTCAATTTGTTTCGGTGCAAATGGGTCAATATGACATGAGGCGGGGTAACGGAAGACCCGCAGTACGGAATGACAACAGTGCATCTCAACAATCTTGCATATGCAGACGAACCATTCGTCCTAGCCAATGATGTGGCACAGGTTTTCTATGTGAAGGACATGTCTACCAAGCCAAGAAAAAGAAAAGATAAGGAAGCGAATGCATCGTACGATGAGCCAAAGTGGCACATAGTTCTTTCTAGGAAGAGAAACATCGTGGGAGTGGATGACAAGACAGACATGTCAGAAGATTATGAAAAGTTTGATGAAATTGCTCCATTCACAGTGAATATTGACCCGAGCATCCCGTGAAATGATGAAGATTTTCCATGGTTACGGTGCAAAGGGACACATGCGAAGAAAAAGTTTCACACCCAAAGATCTGGGATGTGATCGGCTTCACTATCATCACTTTCTTCTGTGTTTCACACCCAGGAGGGAATCTCTGTAATAGTTAGGGTAGTTATGTGTTTTGGCATTTGAAACACGAAGAAATTTTATGTGCAAACAAATTCTTTCATGCCTTTACTGATTTTTAAAGTTAAGTTATTCACAAACTAGTGATTCACACTAATTTCAAATAATTCAAAATTTAAACTATTCAAATTTGAAAACTATGGGCACTAACAGAAAGTTTGTAATTTTTTGTACCTAAAGCAAAAATATTCACAAAGAAACTCTAAATACACTCATTTTTAAAGTTAAGTTATTCACAAACTAGTGATTCACACTAATTTCAAATAATTCAAAATTTAAACTATTCAAATTTGAAAACTACGGGCACTAACAGAAAGTTTGTAATTTTTGTACCTAAAGCAAAAATATTCACAAAGAAACTCTAAATACACAAAAAAACAACTCAAAAATAAATAAAGCAAAAAAAATAAAAAAGCCCGCCTACTGGGCCAGAGCGGCCTGCATACGACTAGAAACCCAACCTATTGTTGGGCCAGGATGCAGGCCCGCAAAGGCCCAGTAGGCCTGCTTTGGAGAGGAGCTCGAGAGAGCTACCGCACGGGGGGTTATAAACCAGTGCGGACGCCCCTCGGCTAGCGAGGTGGGACTAAACTTGCCGCGCCGCACCTGCGCCAGCGCACCCCCTTTAATACCGGTTGGAGCCACCACCCGGTACTAAAGGGGGTGCGCTTCCCGCCGCTTGGCCTGGCCAAAATAGGCCTTTAGTATCGGTTGCTGACTCCAACCGGTACTAAAGGTCCATCCTATATAACTAAACACTTCAAAAATTTCAGTTTCTCATCTGGTTCTTCTCCTCTGCCCCGTCGCCCGCCGCCCCCGTCTCCATATCCCTCGTCGCCGCCCCCGTTGCCGCCCCGTCCCCGTCGTCGCCGCCCCGGCGTCCCCATCCCCGTCGTCTCCATCATCACCGTCGCACTGTCCCGGCCCGTCCCGTGTCGTCCCCGTCCCCGTCATCGCCGCCCCATCCCCGTCATCG
>NC_041392.1:383906049-383973966 GCF_002162155.2 Triticum dicoccoides | reverse complement strand
CCCGTCGTTGCCGCCCCGTCCCTGTCCCCGTCGTCGCCATCCCCGTCGTCGTCCCCGTCGCCGCCCCCCGTTGCCTCTCGCCTCGCCGGTGAGCACACACACACACATACATTTTTTTAGTTTTTTAGTTATAGAAATAGTTATAAAAATGTTAGAATTTTTTATTTTTTTAGTTATAGAAATAGTTAGTTATATAGCATTGTTAGAAATGTTATAGAAATGTTAGAATTGTTAGAAATTTTTCTGTTTTTTAGTTATAGAAATAGTTATAAAAAAGTTAGAAATTTTTCTTTTTTTAGTTATAGAAATATTAGAAATGTTATACAAATGTTAGTTATATATATATATAGAAATGTTATAATTTTTTTTTCTATTTTTTAGTTATAGAAATATTAGAAATGTTAGTTATATAGCATTGCTAGAAATGTTATAGGAATGTTTGTTATATAGAAATGTTAGAAATTTTAGTTATCAAAATCCAATCATTAAAAAAATGTTACTTTTTGCGGGCATATAGCTAGTATTTGTTCTCGATGATGCCCGGCCCGCATCCTCGCCGTCGACCCGTCTGCGACGATGTCCGGCTGACCCATGTCCGGGACTGGGCTCCGCCGGGCTAGCACTGGGAGGTGCTGCCTGGAGGGGCGCGCCGCTTGATGAGGAACCCGGCCCCGGGTCCCGTCGTCGACCCTGATCTCGTTTGGTGGCGTTCACGTGGGCCAGTTTCGGTGCGGAGGGAGCCGGCCCCGCCGGAGGTGGTACGTCGCTGTGTCAGGGAGGAGGACGAGCATGTCCATCGCTACATGGTTGCGTTAGAGGGCGGAAGGTTGTCCAATACCTAGCAGTTTCTTCAGGGATCTCACTTCAGCTATAATCCTGTGAGGGTTCCTTCTCTTTGGGTGTCCACCGCACGCGCCGCATGAACCGCGAGTGTCCTAGATTCTTCTGTAGTATTCGATCTTTATTAGCTACCTAGCCAGTGATGTATTCGATATATAATATTTGAGAGGATGTATTCGAGATTATATATTATTCAAGACGATGTATTCGAGATTATATCTATTATTCGAGACGATGTATTCGAGATTATATCCATTATTCAAGATGATGTATTCGAGATTATATCTATTATTCGAGACGATGTATTCGAGATTATATCTATTATTCGAGACGATGTATTCGAGATTATATTCGATGATGCTTATTATGTACTATGATTGATTCAGTTTTTCCTTATTAATTGATTGCATCCATGCATTGTAATTTTAATATATTTCTTTTGGATTAGTTAAACAAAACCTATGGCAGACAATACCGGCAGAGAGGGAGAAGAGGCCCTGTTCAATATCATACGCAATCCTCAAGGGCCAGATGATGATCAGAATGAAGAAGATTATGACGGCTCCGAATATCTAAACAACACCGGGGAGGGTGATATGATATTCGATCGCGACGACCGAATTGATGAAGTCATGAACTATGAACATGACGAAGAAAATGTTGATCTTGAAACAACAAAGATCGGCGAGGTATATATATTTATATAAGCAGGCATCTGGTGATCATCACATGTTTTAAATGACTTGAAGATATATTAACGAATCGATCTTTCTTCTTTTAGCCATCCGGATCAAGCAAATCTTCAGGAAATAGGACGAAACGAGGCCCGAACAAAAAGTTGAAGGAGGGGGTAAAGTACAATATCGAGGCAATCAGACCTAATGGTGTACCATTAGCGCCTAAGAAGATTGCGGACAAGTTCATTCGTCAGTGCGGATTTCTTGTGAAGGACCAACTCCCAATTTCCCTTCAAGAATGGAGAGAGCCAGCAAAGCCACGTCCAGGAGTTACTTTTGTCGACGACAGACAAAAACATTTGCTTTGGGAAACGCTCATGGAACATTTCACCCTACCAGATCATTTCACAGATGCAGATGTGGAGAAAGTCAAGGACGCTGCTCTTAGGAAGATGGCGGTTGCATTCAAGAACCACAAGATACGTGAATGGCCCAAGTACGTCAACGGAGGAAGGAAGACTCCAGTATTCGAGGGAACACTAGAGAACCAAAGTGCTCATTGGGATGATTTCGTGAAGTTCAAGGATTCGGAATTATCTAAGGAACGGTCGAGAATAAACAAGGCCAATGCCGCAAAAAAGGATAAGTTCCATAAGCTGGGGCCAGGTGGCTATGCGGTGGGAATGCCTAAGTGGGATAAGTCTGAGAAAGAGATGTTGGATGCAGGTGTCACTCTAGAAACATCAAGTTGGCCCCCCAGGTGCAGGACTTGGTTCTATGCACATGGGGGGAGTTGGACCCGAAGATAGGCAAAGTTTCGAAGAAGGCATGTCTAGATGGAGCCGAAGATAAGCTACTTGTTGCAATAGAAGAGGCTCGATCGGGGTTGTTCGAGCCCAATAGAGAGAACGACGAGCTTACGCGTGCCCTGGGAAATCCTGAACACCCGGGAAGAACACGAGGCATGGGCGCTATTCCGTGGTATGAGGGGTTTTCGGACTGGAACGCCGACTATAGAACCCGTGCAAGAAAGAAGATTGCGGAGGAGAAGAAGAGGAAGATGGAGGAGGAGCAGAGGAAGCTAGACTATGAACGCCTTCAAGGCCTAGAATCAGAGCACGCGGACTTGGCAGTCAAATTCCAGCGGTAGCAGGAGCAGATCGACTCACTTAGCCAGCAAAGGGGGTCTCAGCAGCTAGCGGATGATCCACCATTGGATAGCACCATCCCATCCATGCCGAGAAGCAGCGTGGGTTCCGCCCCGGGCGATGCATTGCTGGATAGCTACCCAGTGGATGACATCATGGAGAACACTAACTGCGAGCTACACTTCAAAATGAAGAACATATCCATGAAGGTGGCGGACGCCCTTGCTTTTACAAATCCCCCCGAGGCAACCTTCCATTGCAACTCGATTCCAGTGGGCTATGCTCGTGTCTTGGTTGATGAGGTGGTGGACCAATATTCGGGGCTAGAGCTTGACATTCCTGGAGGTGACGATGAGCACACACTAGGAGAGGCCAACCATCGTATCATCCTATGGAGAAAGGATTGCATCATATTTCGAAGGCCACCGACATCACGTCATCCGACTCCTCGTCGCAGTCCGCCACCGAGTCAGCAGACTCCCGCTCCTCCAAGTCCACCAACGCGTCAAGCCACTCCTCCTCTAAGTCCGGCACAGCTTCAGGCCACTCCTCCTCCTCCAAGTCCGGCAAAGCGTCAGGCCACTCCTCCACCAAGTCCGGCACAGCTTCAGGCCACTCCTCCTCCAAGTCCGGCACAGCTTCAGGCCACTCTTCCTCCTCCAACTCAGCCACGTCAGCCGTCTTCGCCACCTCAGCAATCACGGAAGAGAGCCGCCTCAGCTATGGTGCGTAGCGGTAGAAGTCGAGGTAGTACTGGAGGTACAGGCGGAGGCAAGCGATTTCAATATGGTCCAAGCCTCACGCCTCTTCCGCAGAGGCCTTAGGACAAGTCCGAGGAGGAAAACGTAGCCATATCGAAGGCCGAGGTGGAAGCCCATTTTGCACCGAAACCGCCACCGCCGCCAAGGGAGAAAATGCCTATGGAAAAGATTGACCACTTCATTCGTATGGCTAGAGCACCAGCTCCCAAGCCTGTTGACATAGACTATGAGCGCCACATCAAGAAGTTAAATCGAGCACGTCTACAGAAAGAGGCGAGCTCGAGCTCGAGCAAATCAGCTGGCAAAAGGAGCGGTAAAACCGTTCCCCAGCTGGGAGAATAGGCAGTGCAATCAATCCCCCCGCTTGTTGTGCCAACAACACATGAGAGTAGGCGCACCCAATATTATTGTGGGCAAACCGTTAACGTTCCCGGGGTGGGCGATGTGGTAATAACCGAGGAGCATATTGCGCAGGCTGAATCGATCGGGATCACTATTGGACAACTCCTCGATATCGAGCCCATGTCTCTGACTAGAGAGGAGGAAATAAAACGGAAATATGCCCGGGGCCAACCTTTGGTCGAGCCAGAGGAGGTCAATAATCTCCCAACGAGAATTGCATCAATGGTACATGGACATTACCAAGATTTCCAATTGAGAGTCCCTCATGGTGAATGTCAACAAGGAGCATTACTACCATGAGAAAGTTGTGACCGTTGAGTATTCAAAACTATTTCAGCTATACAATAAAGACGCACTCGACAAATCTATCATCAGTTGCTATTGTCTATAAGTGATTTATTTCTGTAATTTAAGTCTCAAGCTAGCTGTAGTGATCATTTTGATCAATCATTACCTGTAATTATCCCCACTATATTCTTTTCTGTGGTATTATGCAGGATGAAGATTTATGAAATGAAAAAAGGTGGACGCTATGGCATTGGGTTCGTTGATGAAGGAAATATGCCCTAGAGGCAATAATAAAGTTATTATTTATTTCCTTATATCATGATAAATGTTTATTATTCATGCTAGAATTGTATTAACCGGAAACATAATACATGTGTGAATACATAGACAAATAGAGTGTCACTAGTATGCCTCTACTTGACTAGCTCGATAATCGAAGATGGTTATGTTTCCTAACCATGAACAAAAGAGTTGTTATTTGATTAACGGGATCACATCATTAGAAGAATGATGTGATTGACATGACCCATTCAATTAGCTTAGCACCCGATCGTTTAGTATGTTGCTATTGCTTTCTTCATGACTTATACATGTTCCTATGACTATGAGATTATGCAACTCCCGTTTGCCGGAGGAACACTTTGTGTGCTACCAAACGTCACAACGTAACTGGGTGATTATAAAGGAGCTCTACAGGTGTCTCCAAAGGTACATGTTGGGTTGGCGTATTTCGAGATTAGGATTTGTCACTCCGATTGTCGGAGAGGTATCTCTGGGCCCTCTCGGTAATGCACATCACATAAGCCTTGCAAGCATTGCAACTAATGAGTTAGTTGTGAGATGATGTATTACGGAACGAGTAAAGAGACTTGCCGGTAACGAGATTGAACTAGGTATTGAGATACCGACGATCGAATCTCGGGCAAGTAACATACCGATGATAAAGGGAACAACGTATGTTGTTATGCGGTCTGACCGATAAATATCTTCGTAGAATATGTATGAACCAATATGAGCATCCAGGTTCCGCTATTGGTTATTGACTAGAGACGTGTCTCGGTCATGTCTACATTGTTCTCGAACCGTAGGGTCCGCACGCTTAACGTTACGATGACAATTTCATTATGAGTTTATGTATTTTGATGTACTGAAGGTTGTTCAGAGTCCCGGATGTGATCACGGACATGACGGGGAGTCTCGAAATGGTCGAGACATAAAGATTGATATATTGTAAGCCTATATTTGGATATCAGAATTGTTCCGGGTGAAATCGGGATTTTACCGGAGTACCGGGGGTTACTGGAACCCCCCCGGGGGGTGATTGGGCCTACATGGGCCCTAAGGGAGAAGAGGAAAGTAGGCAACAGGTGGCCGCGCGCCCCTCCCCTCCCTAGTCCGAATAGGACAAGGAGAGGGGGGCGGCGGCCCCCCTTTCCTTTCCCTCTTCCTCCTCTTTCCCACTTCTCCTTCTCCAACTAGGAAAGAAGGGAGTCCTACTCCCGGTGGGAGTAGGACTCCCCCTTGGCGCGGCCTCCTTGGCCGGCCGCCCCCTCCCCTTGGCTCCTTTATATACGGGGGAAGGGGGGCACCCTAGAACACACAAGTTGATCTTCGTGATCGTTCCTTAGCCGTGTGCGGTGCCCCCTCCACCATATTCCACCTCGGTCATATTGTAGCGGTGCTTAGGCGAAGCCCTGCGATGGTAGAACATCAAGATCGTCACCATGCCATCGTGCTGACGAAACTCCTCCCCGAAGCTTTGCTGGATCGGAGCCCGGGGAGCGTCATCGAGTTGAACGTGTGCCAAGAACTCGGAGGTGCCGGAGTAACGGTGCTTGGATCGGTTGGACCGGGAAGACGTACGACTACTTCCTCTACGTTGCGTCAACGCTTCCGCTTTGGTCTACGAGGGTACGTAGACAACACTCTCCCCTCTCGTTGCTATGCATCACCATGATCTTGCGTGTGCGTAGGAAATTTTTTGAAATTACTACGTTCCCCAACAGTGGCATCTGAGCCAGGTTTTATAGTTTGATGTTATATGCACGATTAGAACACAAGTGAGTTGTGGGCGATATAAGTCATACTGCTTACCAGCATGTCATACTTTGGTTCGGCGGTATTGTTGGATGAAGCGGCCCGGACCGACATTACACATACGCTTACGCGAGACTAGTTCTACCGCCGTGCTTTGCACACAGGTGGCTGGCGGGTGTCAGTTTCTCCATCTTTAGTTGAACCGAGTATGGCTATGCCCGGTCCTTGCGAAGGTTAAAACAGCACCAACTTGACAAACTATCGTTGTGGTTTTGATGCGTATATAAGATTGGTTCTTGCTTAAGCCCGTAGCAGCCACGTAAAACTTGCAACAAACAAAGTAGAGGACGAGGACGTCTAACTTGTTTTTGCAGGGCATGTTGTGATGTGATATGGTCAAGCATGATGCTAAATTTTATTGTATGAGATGATCATGTTTTGTAACCAAGTTATCGGCAACTGGCAGGAGCCATATGGTTGTCGCTTTATTGTATGCAATGCAATCGCCCTGTAATGCTTTACTTTATCACTAAGCAGTAGCGATAGTTGTAGAAGCATAAGATTGGCGAGACGACAACGATGCTACGATGGAGATCAAGGTGTCGCGCCGGTGACGATGGTGATCATGACGGTGCTTCGCAGATGGAGATCACAAGCACAAGATGATGATGGCCATATCATATCACTTATATTGATTGCATGTGATGTTTATCTTTTATGCATCTTATCTTGCTTTTATTGACGGTAGCATTATAAGATGATCTCTCACTAAATTTCAAGATAAAAAGTGTTCTCCCTGAGTATGCACCGTTGCCAAAGTTCGTCGTGCCCAGACACCACGTGATGATCGGGTGTGATAAGCTCTACGTCCATCTACAACGGGTGCAAGCCAGTTTTGCACACGCAGAATACTCAGGTTAAACTTGACGAGCCTAGCATATGCAGATATGGCCTCAGAACACTGAGACCGAAAGGTCGAGCGTGAATCATATAGTAGATATGATCAACATAGCGATGTTCACCATTGAAAACTACTCCATTTCACGTGATGATCGGTTATGGTTTAGTTGATTTGGATCACGTGATCACTTAGAGGATTAGAGGGATGTCTATCTAAGTAGGAGTTCTTAAGTAATATGATTAATTGAACTTTAATTTATCATGAACTTAGTCCTGGTAGTATTAGCATATCTATTTTGTAGATCAATAGCTCGCGTTGTTGCTTTTATATGTTTATTTTGATATGTTCCTAGAGAAAATTGTGTTGAAAGATGTTAGTAGCAATGATGCGGATTGGATCCACGATCTGAGGTTTATCCTCATTGCTGCACAGAAGAATTATGTCCTTGATGCACCACTAGGTGACAGACCTATTGCAGGAGCATATGCAGACGTTATAAATGTTTGGCTAGCTCAATATGATGACTACTTGATAGTTTAGTGTACCATGATTAACGGCTTAGAATCGGGACTTCAAAGACATTTTGAATGTCATGGACCATATGAGATGTTCCAGGAGTTGAAGTTAATATTTCAAGCAAATACCCAAGTTGAGAGATATGAAGTTTCCAACAAGTTCTATAGCTAAAAGATGGAGGAGAATCGCTCAACTAGTGAGCATGTACTCAGATTGTCTGGGTACTACAATCGCTTGAATAAAGTGGGAGTTAATCTTCCAGATAAGATAGTGATTGACAGAATTCTCTAGTCACCATCACCAAGTTAGTAGAACTACATGATGAACTATAGTATGCAAGGGATGACGAAAACGACTCCCGAGCTTTTCATGATGATGAAATCGATGAAGGTAGAAATAAAGAAAGAGCATCAAGTGTTGATGGTTGACAAGACCACTAGTTTCAAGAAAAGGGCAAAGGGAAGAAGGGGAACATCAAGAAGAACGACAAGCAAGTTGCTGCTCAAGTGAAGAAGCCCAAGTCTGGTCCTAAGCCTGAGACTAAGTGCTTATACTGCAAAGAGACTGGTTACTGGAAGCGGAACTACCCCAAGTGATTGGCGGATAAGAAGGATGGCAAAGTGAACATAAGTATATTTGATATACATGTTATTGATGTGTACTTTACTAGTGTTTATAACAACCCCTCAGTATTTGATACTAGTTCAGTTGCTAAGATTAGTAACTCGAAATGGGAGTTGCAGAATAAACAGAGACTAGTTAAGGGTGAAGTGACGATGTGTGTTGGAAGTGGTTCCAAGATTGATATGATCATCATCGCACACTCACTATACTTTCGGGATTAGTGTTGAACCTAAATAAATGTTATTTGGTGTTTGCGTTGAGCATGGGTATGATTTGATCATGTTTATTGTAATACGGTTATTCATTTAAGTAAGAGAATAAATTGTTGTTCTATTTACATGAATAAAACCTTATATGGTTACACACCCAATGAAAATAGTTCATTGGATCTCGATCGTAGTGATACACATAATCATAATATTGAAAACAAAAGATGCAAAGTTAATAATGATAGTGCAACTTATTTGTGGCACTGCCATTTAGGTCATATCAGTGTAAAGCGCATGAAGAAACTCCATACTAATGGACTTTTGGAATCACTTGATTATGAATCACTTGGTACTTGCAAACCGTGCCTCATGGGCAAGATGACTAAAACGCCATTCTCCGGTACTATGGAGAGAGCAACAGATTTGTTGGAAATCATACATACAGATGTATGTGGTCCGATGAATGTTGAGGCTCGTGGCGGATATGGTTATTTTCTCACCTTCACAGATGATTTAAGCAGATATGGGTATATCTACTTAATGAAGCATAAGTCAGAAACATTTGAAAAGTTCAAAGAATTTCAGAGTGAAGTTGAAAATCATCGTAACAAGAAAATAAAGTTTCTACGATCTGATCGTGGAGGAGAATATTTGAGTTACGAGTTTGGTCTACATTTGAAACAATGCGGAATAGTTTCACAGCTCACGCCACCCGGAACACCACAACGTAATGGTGTGTCCGAACGTCATAATCGTACTTTACTTGATATGGTGCGATCTATGATGTCTCTTACAGATTTACCGCTATCATTTTGGGTTTATGCTTTAGAGATGGACGCATTCACGTTAAATAGGGCACCATCAAAATCCGTTGAGACGACGCCTTATGAACTATGGTTTGGCAAGAAACCAAAGTTGTCGTTTCTTAAAGTTTGGGGCTGTGATGCTTATGTGAAAAAGCTTCAACCTGATAAGCTCGAACCCAAATCGGAGAAATGTGTCTTCATAGGATACCCAAAGGAGACTGTTGGGTACACCTTCTATCACAGATCCGAAGGCAAGACATTCGTTGCTAAAAATGGATCCTTTCTAGAGAAGGAGTTTCTCTCGAAAGAAGTGAGTGGGAGGAAAGTAGAACTTGATGAGGTAACTATACCTGCTCCCTTATTGGAAAGTAGTACATCATAGAAACCAGTTTCTGTGACACCTAAACCAATTAGTGAGGAAGTTAATGATGATGATCATAGAACTTCAGATCAAGTTGCTACTGAACCTCGTAGATCAAACAGAGTAAGATCTGCACCAGAGTGGTACGGTAATCCTGTTCTGGAAGTCATGCTACTAGATCATGATGAACCTATGAACTATGAAGAAGCGATGGTGAGCCCAGATTCCGTGAAATGGCTTGAAGCCATGAAATCTGAGATGGGATCCATGTATGAGAACAAAGTGTGGACTTTGGTTGACTTGCCCGATGATCGGCAAGCAATTGAGAATAAATGGATCTTCAAGAAGAAGACTGACGCTGACGGTAATGTTACTGTCTACAAAGCTCGACTTGTTGCAAAAGGTTTTCGACAAGTTCAAGGGATTGACTACGATGAGACCTTCTCACCCGTAGCGATGCTTAAGTCTGTCCGAATCATGTTAGCAATTGCCGCATTTTATGATTATGAAATTTGGCAAATGGATGTCAAAACTGCATTCCTGAATGGATTTCTGGAAGAAGAGTTGTATATGATGCAACCAGAAGGTTTTGTCAATTCAAAGGGATCTAACAAAGTGTCCAAGCTCCAGCGATCCATTTATGGACTGGTGCAAGCCTCTCGGAGTTGGAATAAACACTTAGATAGTGTGATCAAAGCATTTGGTTTTATACAGACTTTTGGAGAAGCCTGTATTTACAAGAAAGTGAGTGGGAGCTCTATAGCATTTCTGATATTATATGTGGATGACATATTACTAATTGGAAATGATATAGAATTTCTGGATAGCATAAAGGGATACTTGAATAAGAGTTTTTCAATGAAAGACCTCGGTGAAGCTGCTTACATATTAAGCATCAAGATCTATAGAGATAGATCAAGACGCTTGATAAGTTTTTTCAATAAGTACACACCTTGACAATATTTTGAAGTAGTTCAAAAATGGAACAGTCAAAGAAAGAGTTCTTGGCTGTGTTACAAGGTGTGAAATTGAGTAAGACTCAAAGCCCGACCACGACAAAAGATAGAAAGAGAATGAAAGTCATTCCCTATGCCTCAGTCATAGGTTCTATAAATATGCCATGCTGTGTACCAGATCTATTGTATACCCTACACTGTGTTAAGCAAGGGAGTACAATAGTGATCTAAGAGTAGATCACTGGACAACGGTCAAAATTATCCTTAGTGGAATAAGGAAATATTTCTCAATTATGGAGGTGACAAAAGGTTCGTCGTAAAAAGTTACGTCGATGCAAGTTTTGACACAGATCTGGATGACTCTAAGTCTCGATCTAGATACATATTGAAAGTGGGAGCAATTAGCTAGAGTAGATCCGTGCAGAGCATTGTAGACATAGAATTCGCAAGATACTTACGGATCTGTATGTGACAGACCCGTTGACTAAAATTATCTCGCAAGCAAAACATGATCACACCTTAGTACTCTTTGGGTGTTAATCACATAAACGATGTGAACTAGATTACTGACTCTAGTAAACCCTTTGGGTATAGGTCACATGACGATGTGAACTATGGGTGTTAATCACATGGTGATGTGAACTATTAGTGTTGAATCACATGGCGATGTGAACTAGATTATTGACTCTAGTGCAAGTGGCAGACTGAAGGAAATATACCCTAGAGGCAATAATAAAGTTATTATTTATTTCCTTATATCATGATAAATGTTTATTATTCATGCTAGAATTGTATTAATCGGAAACATAATACATGTGTGAATACATAGACAAACAGAGTGTCACTAGTATGCCTCTAGTTGACTAGCTCGTTAATCGAAGATGGTTATGTTTCCTAACCATGAACAAAAGAGTTGTTATTTGATTAACGGGATCACATCATTAGAAGAATGATGTGATTGACATGACCCATTCAATTAGCTTAGCACCCGACCGTTTAGTATGTTTCTATTGCTTTCTTCATGACTTATACATGTTCCTATGACTATGAGATTATGCAACTCCCGTTTGCCGGAGGAACACTTTGTGTGCTACCAAACGTCACAACGTAACTGGGTGATTATAAAGGAGCTCTACAGGTGTCTCCAAAGGTACATGTTGGGTTGGCGTATTTCGAGATTAGGATTTGTCACTCCGATTGTCGGAGAGGTATCTCTGGGCCCTCTCGGTAACGCACATCACATAAGCCTTGCAAGAATTGCAACTAATGAGTTAGTTGTGAGATGATGTATTACGGAACGAGTAAAGAGACTTGCCGGTAACGAGATTGAACTAGGTATTGAGATACCGATGATCGAATCTCGGGCAAGTAACATACCGATGACAAATGGAACAACGTATGTTGTTATGCGGTCTGACCGATAAAGATCTTCGTAGAATATATAGGAACCAATATGAGCATCCATGTTCCGCTATTGGTTATTGACCGGAGATGTGTCTCGGTCATGTCTACATTGTTCTCGAACCGTAGGGTCCGCACGCTTAACGTTACGATGACAGTTTCATTATGAGTTTATGTATTTTGATGTACCGAAGGTTGTTCGGAGTCCCGGATGTGATCATGGACATGACGAGGAGTCTCGAAATGGTCGAGACATAAAGATCGATATATTGGAAGCCTATATTTGGATATCGGAATCGTTCCGGGTGAAATCGGGATTTTACCAGAGTACCGGGGGGTTACTGGAACCCCCCGGGGGTGATTGGGCCCACATGGGCCCTAAGGGAGAAGAGGAAAGGAGGCAAGAGGTGGCCGCGCGCCCCTCCCCTCCCTAGTCCGAATAGGACAAGGAGAGGGGGCGGCGCCCCCCCTTTCCTTTCCCTCTTCCTCCTCTTTCCCACTTCTCCTTCTCCAACTAGGAAAGAAGGGAGTCCTACTCCCGGTGGGAGTAGGACTCCCCCTTGGCGCGCCCTCCTTGGCCGGCCGCCCCCTCCCCTTGGCTCCTTTATATACGGGGGCAGGGGGCACCCTAGAACACACAAGTTGATCTTCGTGATCGTTCCTTAGCCGTGTGCGGTGCCCCCCTCCACCATATTCCACCTCGGTCATATTGTAGCAGTGCTTATGCGAAGCCCTGCGACAGTTGAACATCAAGATCGTCACCACGCCGTCGTGCTGACGGAACTCCTCCCCGAAGCTTTGCTGGATCGGAGCCCGGGGAGCGTCATTGAGCTGAATGTGTGCCAAGAACTCGGAGGTGCCGGAGTAACGGTGCTTGGATCGGTTGGACCGGGAAGACGTACGACTACTTCCTCTACGTTGCGTCAACGCTTCCGCTTCGGTCTACGAGGGTACGTAGACAACACTCTCCCCTCTCGTTGCTATGCATCACCATGATCTTGCGTGTGCGTAGGGATTTTTTTGAAATTACTATGTTCCCCAACAGTTGACCCAAATACCATTAATGAATACACATGGAAAATAGATCCATATCACGAAAAAAGTGCAGAGGAAAGCATGCTACAGTTCTTCAAGGAACTCAAATACAATGAAGATATACTACTTCCTTACAACTTCTAGTGAGTCACACTGTCTTGTACTACAAATTCTGTTTTTCCCTACTAGCTATAGCTACATGTTTTTGCTTACATATGCCCGCTTAATTAAGACATGCAAACGTGTGTGCATGCAGATTTCACTGGAACTTGTTAATCATTAAAGTTGATGAAGGAACAGTTGAAGTACTGGACTCACTACTTAAGAAAGCAAGTGACTACACCATCGTGAAGGGGATAGTCAACAGGTAATTTCAATCATTATTAACTATATCTCGGCCTATTTAATTAGTTCGTCATTTCCTGATAACAACTATTTAATAACCCATTTATTCATTTTCTTTGTCGGCGGGCAGGGCTTGGGCAAAGTTCATCAGGGCTACTCCAGGCCCATGGAAACAAAATATGAAATGGTATCGACCCAAGGTAAGTAATTAAATAGTACTAGCTAGCTGCCATCTCTTTAATTATCATGCTTGATTAATTATTATCTGATCAAATTCCATTCTCGTAAAGGCCCTGAAGCCGGCGCCGGGGAATGATCTATGTGCATACTACGTTTGCGAGAACATTCGCATGATGGCGTCCGAAAGGAGCAAATCTCAAAGACAGGAGTGGGTACGATATCGATTGTCAGAACACTATTCACAATTTTTACACCATTATCGATATCTAGTCACACAACTAATACACGTGCATATTGATCTCCTTCTTAACAGTTCAAAGAGGTGCGGGACAAGGTCCTTGCACAGGACCGCATAGAAGCAATTCAAGAGGAAATAGCGGGATTTTTGCTTGACCAGGTCATAGATCCCAAAGGAGAATACTATTACCCGCTACCGCCCCCATGAACCACTTCCAATTGTTATCGTGCTCCGAAGGCACCAATTAGCTAGGCTAATGCCACTGGCTCCGAAGGCACCAATTAGGAGAAATTGTATATATTGTATATATATACATGTGTGTATATATATACACATGTGTGTATATATGTGTGAATTAATTAATGGTGGTTGTGAGACATTCGATGATATATATATATTATGATCGGTTCTACTAGAAATTCTATTTATATATATGCATAACGTGTACAATATGTAGTATCGTAAAATACCAGCAAACGAAAAATAATTAAATGGAAAACACAAAATTAAATGAAAAAGAAATCATAAACCCAAAACCCCCCAACCTTTTAATACCAGTTGGTGACACCAACCGGTACTACAGGGCTCCCTGCCCCCGAAGCTGGCTCGTGCCACGTGGTTGCCCTTTAGCACCGGTTCATGCTGAACCGGTACTAAAGGGGGGGCCTTTAGTGCCTACATTTTAGCACCGGTTACCAAACCGGCACTAAAGGGCTTTACGAACCGATGCTATTGCCTGGTTCTGCACTGGTGTTAGCTGATTCGGCTATGCTGGGCCGAATTAACATCTTCTTCCCCTCCAAATCCATGGTGTTCATTGGGAAAGGCTTCTTATCAACTTGCATCTCAGAAAAATTCAATCGTCCGCCATTAATGGCCGATTGTATCTGTCATCGAAAAACATTACAATCATTAGTAGCATGAGAAAAAGAATTATGATACTTGCAATAAGCAAGCCGTTTCAGCTCTTCAAACGGCGGTAAAGTATGAGATATTCTAATAATCTTTGCTTGCAATAAAGCATCAAATATTCTATCACACTTAGCAATGTTGAAAGTAAATTTCATCTCCTCATCACAATTCTTATGAATCGGCTTTAAATCATTGCAAGTAAATGGTTTGCCTTAGATGGCCAAACAAATTCAGCAGGATAAATATCACCCTCATCGTCCGAGTGGTCACTACCATACTCAACCATATTCATCTTAGGATGATCAGTTTTATATCTATGCACCTCTTTAAGATCTTTGCTTCGGCTTTCTTGAGCCAAAGCCCTTTGCAAGACTTGGTTGATATTTAAAAACTCATGTCCTTCTAGCCTTTCTCTAATGTGATTTCTCAAACCACTAAGCACAAGATCAGCTAAATCTCTCTCGGTTATCACCAAACTGTAGCACCGGTTTTTTGTATCTCTAAATCCCTTGACGTAATCGGAGACCGATTCATCATGCTTTTGTCTAACCCATGTAAGATGTGACAACTTAAGCTCATTATCACCACTATAAAAATGATCATGAAACTTTTGTTCCAAGTGAAACCATGTAGTAATAGAACCGGGTGGTAACGCAGAAAACCATGAGAAAGCAGTACCGGTTAAAGATAAAGGAAAATAACGTATTCTCCACTCATCTCATGAACTTGCCTCACCTAATTGTGCCAAGTACTGACTAACATGCTCCCAGGTGGTTTTTGTGCCCTCTCCATTAAACTTAACAAAATCTGGAATTTTATATCCTGGAGGGCATTGAATTGCATCAAAGTATTCTGGATATGGCTTTTGGTAAATACGGTTCCTTGGTAACTCAACTCCAAAATTCTCTAGGAGCATCTTGGTCATCTCCCCTCTAAGATTAGATAGACCATCATCCATGGTGGACGATGGAGCTTGTGGTAGTAGCATAGGAGGATTAGGGTTAGTAGTTGCAGGTGTGATTTGCGGCATGTATGCCGAATTGTAATTCGGAAGTGATCTAACAGTGTTTGCTCTTGTAGGAAGGATTTGGTTTGGCGTCACCACCGAACTTGGCATACTCATGATAGGATTAATGGGTGCAGCAACAATTTGATTTGTGGGGTTAGGATAAACATTCATCGGCACGGGAGGCGCCGATGAAATAGGCAAAGTTGGACTAGGGATTTCTGCAGTAACAGGCACACCAACATTACCACTAGATGATTGAGGCATACTATTTTGAGCATTACTATTTTCCAAGAAAATTTGGTATAAGAGATTATTGCTATCAGTAATTCGACTATCAGTTTTAGCCCATACATCGGGAGAGAAGGTATTACATACAGAGGGTTTAACCTGTTCATCATGAAGAGGAGGGAACTTGATTTCTCCAACCGGAGTGAGATTTCCTTGGCGATCCTTCTTGAACTTAGCAAGGAACTCCTGCATCTCCTTCTCTTCACGCACCTTCTTGTACTCCTCATAAGCTTGGCGATGTTCCTCAGTAACTCCTCAAAATTGGGCTTGATTATGTTATCGGCGTTGATTTCCGAGGGCTTGGGAATCTTATCGTTGCCAGACATGATGGATGATGATGATGCTTGAACTTTTCCCCAGTGGTGTCGCCAAAAAGTGTGTTCACACACGAAAACATCACGTGTACCCTCGACGCCGGGGGTGATGCACCGCAACTCACGTCGAAGGAGTCTCACCTTAAGCGCGATTCGCAAGTCGACCGGCGAGAGTTTTTGAGGACCCGAAACCCTACACTCCCGGGAGGGACCCCGTCGGGGAGTGCGGAGGCTATGGGCTGCCCTAGGTCGGCCAAGCCGCCCCTAGAGCCTCACGATTCGCAGCTCTCCAACACGAAGAACGACGAAGAACAAGGGAGCAAGAACAAGGGAAGGACAAGACGTAGATGAAAAAGCTGCAGATGCGTTTGCGATTCTGTGTTGTTGTTCAATCGGCCGTCACCTCTTGTCTATATATGAGGTGGATGGACTTCCCGTACAATAAAATGACTTTCCTAGCCGTCCAAATCATCAAAACCTAATAAAACACGGAGTATTCACAATCTCCGGCCCGGATGTCCGGCTCAAAGCCCGGATGATCCGGCCTAGCCCAGTTTTCTGACAGTAGCTCACTAATCGGGCTGTAACTTTTGCATACAACTTCGAATTAAGATGATTTTTATATCAAAATCAACCACCTCAACGAGATGCACAACTTTACTGCTGAACACTTTTTGATCTGAGTCCATCTTGAGAGTGTTTCGGGACGTTTTATAAAGTCTGTAGCAGAAAAAGTTGTCCGGACATCCAGACTCATGTCCGGATTATCCGGGCTTTACCCGGATGATCTGGGTGCCATCCGGATATCTGGCTTCATGGGCCCCAAAATTTATGGTTCTGTTGATTTACCTGGATGATAGCCCGGATGTTCGGGTCATTCATCCGGTCCGGATCCCGGCCCGGATGATCCGGCCAAATACTGCTGCAACCCACTGTTTTGCCTGTAACTTTTGTAAACGACCTGAGATGAGGACGATTTTTATATCAAAATCATCCGTTTCGATGAGACAAAGAACTTTGTAGTTGAAAGTGTTTTCATCCAAGGCCGTCTTAGTTAGGTTTCATGCCATTTTCTAATCTGATGTCAACACGGGTATCTCCAAAATTTTCATATCTTTTGCACTTGAACTCCGTTTTGGTCCATCTTCATATTTATTTCGATCATCTTGACGAGGGCCATTAAATGGTGACATGAACTCATAATTTTAACTCATTCCTTTATAGACTCAAGTCACTTTTTGCGATCATGCCATTTTTGAGCGTCAACACCAAGCTCCACATATCTCTACACCGTGTATACGTACATTCTCCTGGCTATCTCTTTACTCAATCTTCAGAGTTATTTGACACCGCTGGTTGCCGGTCACCACCTGCTGCATGGTAAGAACTTGTAAGATATTGATATTTGCTTTACTATGAGCGCTTTACCACCACATCCTAGTAGTTCATATGAACATTATTCTCGAATTTTGTTTCTTGTTTCTACTAATCATGCAAGGTTCCAGAGATAGAAGTTCTTGGACGACAGACACATCTTCACCATCACGAGAGGTGGACCAACACACACAAGCACATGGTCAGGTTATCTCTTTACCATCATTTGAATGTAGATTTAATCCTGCTATTTATCTAGCTTGGGATCTTGAAGTAGAACAATTTTTTAGTCACTATGATTTTTCTGAACTTGAGAAAGTACGAGCTGCCACTAGAGCATTTACTGGTTTTACTTCTGTTTGGTGGAGTGTGTATTTTAAGAAAAACATTGATAACCAACCCACAACTTGGAAAGATTTGAATACTATAGTGAGAAAACATTTTTTGCTCCTTACTATCATCATGAATTGCTTCGCAAACTAGAACAATTAAAACAAGGCAATAACACTATTCATGCTTACTACCAAGATTTCAAATCTTATATGCATCATTGTGAGTCTGAGGATGATACAATGAATAGAGTTTCTGGTTGTTTGAACCATGATATTCATGCAAGATTTCTGTATATTCCTCGTTGCATTACTGGTATGTATGTTCGCACTTGTACCTTTGAGAGACAAATACAGGAGGATGCATTGGGTGACTACAACAACTACTATTCCAGTTCATCCCCACCGCCATCGGTTGGTTCCTCCACCGTTGGACCTACTAGAGCAGCCACACCTCAGATTGTGAGCGCGGCATCATCTCAAGAGTATGGTACATTGTCATCGTCCGTTCCTACATCAGCTACATCTTTGTAACAAGGTAACAATATTGATGATATAACTTCACATGAGAATGATGCATGCCTAGTTAACTTGAGTACATCATGTGTTGAATTACCTGTTGATTTGAGCACACCACCTATTTTAGAGAATCGTGTTAGTGTCATGTGATCAAACAACTGAAATATCAACAATTCTGAGTGCACCCATTGAATTAACTATTGATGCAAAAGAACCAATGTTTAATCATTTTGATATGACCTCTAGTCTTGGTGATGATTCTATGTCAAATGACTTTTGCATGATTTCTTATTCAAGCATGTTGTAGCATGTAAATTTGATGCAGGTAAGGTTTATTCACCAATGTTGGGATGGTTTAATGATGAACATTGTCAATCTTTCAATATGAATAAGAGCTTCACTTATGTGCGCAAATTGAGTTGCAATATTTTCATGCCTTCTACTTCTTGTGGTAATATTTTAGCTTTATATTTTATCAACTATGGAAGTTACTCATGTATACATGTGTCATATGTGAAAAAACCAAGGGAAGTAAAAATGGATGACAAATACAAATACAACATGTACACCTTGTCCCTTTTGTTAGCCACATTTCAGAATAAGCAACACCGAGGACGGCTTTGTTTTCAAGAAGGGAAGAACTAATCAATACATATGTGGAAACAATATCTCCGCCATGGAGGACACAAAATTTCGGGGCGGCGCACCAGAACGCGTAGCGGGAAAATGAAGTTCTTTCAAGGACCACCATATAAAGGACCGGTGTTCACTAAAACGGGCATAACTTTGTCATTCGGAGTCCGTTTCGGACCCACAAGTACTCAAGATGCTTGCGACGAGCATGGGAATCTAGAAAATACTCCCCTCTTGCGCCAAGCGTCCCAGAGGACCGTGAAATTCGGCCCCTAAGCAAGACTTTTTGCCCCTAAACTTCAAAGAACATCGTTCGCTGCTGCTTCTCACACAAGTTTCTGAACCCATTGGCACTCAAATGAAAGAAAATCTGAGAGATTATGGTGAGTGTAAACATTAGTTGGCCTGGTAAGGACAAACGTTACATTCTGCACATGCTATATGATCCGGGGAATCCTGTTTAGTTGTAAATTCAAGAAAATACAACGACTATAAGCCTTATTCTCCTTGTTTTCGCCGTGTGGCATGCTGTAACATATGTGGGCGACAACCAATAACAAGAGGTCATTCCTGGCATCGATCAATACCTATGTGGAAACAATATCTGCACTATGGAGGGCACAAAGTTTCGGGGCGGCGCACCAGAACGCATCACAGGTAAATGAAGTTCTTTCAAGGATTGCCATATAAAGGACCGGTGTTCACTAAAACGGTCGTAACTCTGTAATTCGAAGCCCATTTTGGACCCATAAGTACTCAAAATGCTCGCGACGAGCGTGTGAATATAGTAAATTCTCTCTGCTTGTGCGAGGACTCCCGGGGGACCATAAAATTTGCCCCTAAGAAGGACTTTTTGCCCCTGAAATTTAAAGAACATTGTTTGCCGCTGCTTTTCACGCAAGTTTCTGAACCCATTGGCACTTGTTTGGAAGAGAATCCGAGAGATTACGGTGAGTGTAAACATTAATCTGACTGCTAAGGACACACGTTGCATTCTGCACATGATATATGATCCGAGGAATCCTGTTTGTTTGTAAATTGAAGAAAATACAGCGACAGTAAGCCTTATTCTCCTTGTTTTCGTCGTGTGGCATGCCGTAACCTACGTGGGCGACAGCAAATAAAAAGAGGGCAGTCCTGGCATCAATCAATTAATACATATGTGGAAACAATATCTCCACTATGGAGGGCACAAAGTTTCGGGGCGGGCCGCCAGAATGCATAACCGGAAAATGAAGGTCTTTAAAGGACCGCCATATAAAGGACCGGTGTTCACTTAAACGGTCATAACTTTGTCATTCGGTGTCCGTTTCTGACCCATGAGTACTCAAAATGCTCTGACGAGCGTGTGGATCTAGAAAATACTCCTGGATTACGCCGGGAATCCCGGAGGACCATGAAATTCAGCCCCTAAGCAGGACTTTTTGCGCCTAAAAGTCAAAGAACATCGTTCGCCGCTCGTTTTCACACAAGTTTCTGAACCCATTGGCACTCGCTTGGATGAGAATCCTAGAGATTATGGTGAGTGTAAACATTAGTCCACCTGGTAAGGACAAGCATTGCATTCTACACATGGTATATGATCCGGGGAATCCTGTTTGGTTGTAAATTCAAGAAAATACGGCGATCTTAAGCCTTATTCTCCTTGTTTTCGCCGTGTGGCATGCCGCAACGTATGTGGGCGACTGCCAATAACAAGAGGGCATTCCTGGCATCGATCAATACATATGTGGAAACAATATCTCCACTGTGGAGGACACAAAATGATGAGGGCATCAATACCACTATTACACCCACTGCCCTTGCTGCTATACATACTGGACCAATTACTAGAGCTCGCACACGCCAATTAAATTATCAGGTACTTACGTTTCTTGGTAATTATTCTAATGTTTATGAGAATATGATGCTGCCTAAATTGGATACATTTGTTTTGCTTACAAATGAAGGGTCTGGCATGGATAAGAGGGATGAATACTGGAGCAAGACCAAGCATGGACATGATGGTCTGCACAAGGGGATCAAGAACATTGTTACAAGTTATGATTTCAGGACTTTGAAGCCACTATAAGGAGTGCATGAAGCCTTGGATGAAATATACAAGATGTCACTTCATAAATTTCGTCCAGAGGCTATTCTAGGTGTTGCGTCACCTTATTTTTGGGTCAGGCCCATGTATTTTGGAAATACTTAAGTATATGCTGTTTTTAGAGTCTGTATGTGTGGGGAAACAAGAGTTAGGGTTGGTTTCAGACCCCTCCTCTAAGGCCCATGAAATTCCCCCCTCTCTCCTCCATATATACAGCCCTTAGGGCATCATTTAGACTTTAGGTTTTGTTTACACTAAAAGTTTGCCATAGCTGCAACTTCGCGTACTTCGTTTGTTTCCAACGACCAGACCAAGACGTCACAGAACCCCACCTTCATTAATAAAGCTTTCCTCTTTTATTCGCAATATCCAGATTGTAATCTCAGTTTCTTGCTTGTTCTTAGTTTGCTCGTAGGAAATAGACCCTCGTGGTCAGGTTGATCGTGCTCCAGCGTGGTTAATAACCCTCAGAAGTTGGTTTAGCGATTGCTAAGGTGCGGCGTATTCACACATTCATAGTCGGATCGTCAAAGCTGACTCCCACAGAAAACAATATCTATCTCGTCGAAACATCGGGACACCTTCGCCTCTATCAAGTGGTATTAGATTTTCAGGTTGCTCCGTGAGATTTTACAGTTTTTCTAGTTTAGATCGAGTCTATTCTTCATACCTACAATCCATGAAAAAACCAAAAAAATTATTAGGGTTAGTTCATCATATCCGAACCAATCTGAGCCTCTGCAAAATGTTTTTAGGGTTTTGCATTGTTGAATTTACAGTTGCATCGCCGTGTCTAGTTGCTGGTCTTAGTGTCTAGTCCTTTAGAGTTTCGAGTTCCGTTCACAAGTAGTCACGCCGCTGCCGCATCATCATCATCACCGCTGCCATATACCACCATCATCGTCACCGCTGCCATATACCACCATCGTCATCACCGCTGCCATATATCACCATCGTCATCGCCACAGCCATATACCACATATCCATCGCCATCATGATAATCCGAGTCCACCTCCATCACAGATCGCCACCAGTCCGAGTTTCCACCAGATTCATCTCCGCCACCAGTCCGAGTCCGGTATTTGTTGCTTTGTTTTCGGTTTCCAGATCACGTGATACTTCGAGTCGTGACAGAATCGGACTCCCCAACTTTCGTGCTACCCGTAGTATAAAAATAGTTCCAAACTCAAAAAAACTAAGTATGGAAAATTCTGGCTAGGCAGTTTTTAGACCATTTGTAGACTTTTTCAAAAAAAAATTGCGGAGAAAACAAAAAAAGAGCAAAAAAAGTGAAAAAAAGAAGAAAAAAAATCAGAGCGTGCTCCTCCCTTGTTTACGTACAGTGTCATGATTTTCTAGTGTTCTAGGCTCGTGTCTCTAGCACGTTCTAGCCTAGGACCAGCACAGTATCGTCGTTGAGTGTTTATTCAACTTTGCATCTCTGAATTGATTATTGCTGACCCTTTTTGCTACCATATTATAAGCCTTCCCAGCTCCACAGATATCTACGTCGTGCGTTTGATTCTCCCTGGTAATCGCTCTATCCAAGCTTTGAGAGTTTTGACTACGACGGTTGCCGATCACCGCCTGCTGCTGGGTAAGAACTGGTAAGAATTTGAGATTTGCTTGACGGATTTGTGACACCCACCACCACATCTTGTTAGTAGTCTGTAGGATCGTATTCTTATGTGTTTCTATTGTTGCTAACCATGGCAGGATCACAAGGCGACGAGACTGACTGGGAGAACATGACGAATAAGGAGTTGCATGATAAATTCCAGCAAATGATGAGTGGACAGGTGCAAGTTGTGCTAAACAGATTTGAAGAGGCCATGGAGAAGATAGATGGCATGGAGAAGACGTTCGAAACAAGTCTCGATAACAAGTTTAATGAATTGATCGCACGTCTTCCACCACCACCACTGGCTGCACCTAACGCACCTCTACAACAACAACAACAACAACAACAACGTCGCCTTCCAAATCAAGTGGGATGAGCACAGCGTGTTCCCATTGACCCTGGGCAAAATTCTGGTGCCGCTGTTGATGCTTCTGTAGCTCCTGCTGCTACTTCAGAGGTGGAGGACCATTACGAGGATGAGGTTGATCAAAATTAGAACTACGTGCAACCACCAGCACCACCACCACCAGGTCGTCCTCATGTATATCATCGCAACAGTAGGGCTGCACCACCATATGAGGTACGAGATCATGACCATCTTCCTAAACTGAAATTGAATATTCCACCATTTGAGGGTAGATATGTTCCTGATATATATCTTACTTGGGAGTTAGAAACTGAACAACATTTTGAATGTTTACAATATCATGAGGAGAGACGTGTTCCTGCTGCTGTTTGTGCTTTCACTAGCTTCGCATGTGTTTGGTGCTCTGAACATTGTAGATTATATCCTATTCTAACTACTTGGGCTGCTTTGAAAACTGCTATGTGTACTCGTTGGGTTCCACCATATTATCAATGTGAATTACTTTAAAAATTACAGTGTTTAAGACAAGGAATTTTTTTGTAGAAGAATATTATCAGGAATTACAAACTGGCATGATTAGATGTGGTATTGTTGAGGAGAATGAAGATATGCTTGCACGTTTTATGGGTGGATTAAATAGAAAGATTCAGACCATTCTAGAGTATAAGGAGTATAATAATATCACTCGTTTATTCCATCTTGCTTGTAAAGCTGAACGTGAAGTGCAGGATCGACAGGCATTGGCGCGAACTAATTTTTCTGCAGGTCAACCTTCATCATGGACACCACGTGCATCCTCTACTTCCACTGCACTAGCACCTCCATCAGGTGCCACCTCCAGCCCTGATACAAGAAAGCAGGCACAACCACCACTATCTACCAAGAGCACACATGTCGGGCCTGCGCAGAGCTCTTCGTCTCACATGGCATCAACAGGGCACACAAGTGATATTATTTGTCGTCGTTGCAAGGGAAGAGGACATTTTGCGAGAGCATTCAAATCTCAGCGTGTGATGATTGCTACTGAGGATGGTGGGTATGAGTCCGCTAGTGACTATGATGAGGAGACTTTGGCTCTTATTACATGTGAAGAACACGGTAGAGATGATTCTGATCATGAGATGCAATACATGGCTCCTGAAGATGCTGACAGGTATGAATGTTTAGTTGCTCAACGTGTTTTGAGTGTGCAGGTCACACAAGCTGAGCAAAATCAGAGGCATAATTTGTTCCATACAAAGGGAGTTGTGAAGGAATGTTCTGTTTGCATCATCATAGATGGAGGGAGCTGCAACAACTTGGCTAGCGTGGAGATGGTGGAGAAGCTATCTCTCACCACAAGACCACATCCACATCCTTACTACATCCAATGGTTCAACAATAGTGGCAAGGTTAAGATAACATGTATTGTTCGTGTGCATTTTAGTATCTCTACATATGTTGATTATGTTGATTGTGATGTGGTACCCATGCAAGCATGTTCCTTATTACTTGGTAGACCATGGCAATTTGCTAAAAAAATTGTACATCATGGTAGAAATAATCAGTATACTCTTGTTCATAAGGATAGCCATATTACTTTGCTTCCTATGACTCCTGAATCCATTTTGAAAGATGATATTAATAGAGCTAATAAAGCGAAACAGGAGAAAAATAAGAGTGAAAATCAGATTGTGGCAAAAGAATTTGAGCAACAAATGAAACCTAATAATCAACCATCTAGTGTTGCTTCTGAAATTAAATTGAAAAGTGAATGTTTACTTGCCACAAAATACGATATTGATGAGCTAGATTTCATCAAATCTGTTTGCTATGATTTTGTGTGCAAAGAGCATTATTTTCATTCAAGGACGTGCCTTCCTCTTTGCCCCCTGCTGCCACTAACATTTCGCAGGAGTTCGCTGACGTCTTCCCACAAGACGTGCCACCGGGATTACCATCTATTCGAGGGATTGAGCATCAAAGACTTAATTCCTGGTGCATCGCTACCCAACCGTGCACCATACCGTACTAATCCAGAGGAGACGAAGGAGATTATGCCTCAAGTACAGGAGCTACTCGACAAAGGTTACATACGCGTATCTCTTAGTCCTTGTGTTGTTCCTATTATACTAGTGACTAAAAAGGATGGTACGTCGCGTATGTGTGTTGATTGTAGAGGCATTAATAATATACTATTCGTTATCGTCATCCTATTCCTAGGCTAGATGATATGCTTGATGAATTGAGTGGCTCTACCATTTTCTCCAAAGTTGATTTGTGTAGTGGATACCATCAAATTCGTATGAAATTGGGAGATGAATGGAAAACAGCATTTAAAACTAAGTTTGGTTTATATGAGTGGTTAGTCATGCCTTTTGGGTTAACTAATGCACCCAGTACTTTCATGAGACTAATGAACGAAGTTTTACGTGCTTTCATTGGACGATTTGTGGTAGTCTATTTTGATGATATACTGATTTATAGCAGATCTTTGGAGGAACATTTGGAACATTTACGTGATGTTTTTATTGCTCTACATGATGCATGTTTGTTTGGTAACCTTGGGAAGTGCACCTTCTGCACCGATCGAGTATCTTTTCTTGGCTATGTTGTTACTCCATAGGGAATGGAAGTTGATAAAGCCAAGATTGAAGCTATTGAGAATTGGTCGCAGCCTAAAATGGTCACACAAGTGAGGAGTTTTCTTGGCCTCACTAGATTCTATAGGCGTTTTGTGAGAGATTTCAGCACCATTGCTGCACCTCTCAACGAGCTTACAAAGAAGGATGTGCCTTTTGTTTGGGGTACCGCACAGGAAGAAGCCTTCACGACATTGAAAGATAAGTTGACACATGCTCCTTTACTCCAACTTCCTGATTTTAATAAGACTTTTGAGCTTGAATTTGATGCTAGTGGAATTGGATTAGGAGGTGTGTTATTACAAGATGGCAACCCTGTTGCGTACTTTTCTAAAAAATTGAGTGGGCCTAGTCTGAATTATTCTACTTATGATAAAGAATTATATGCTCTTGTTCGGACTTTAGAGACATGGCAACATTAGTTATGGCCCAAAGAATTTGTTATACATTATGATCATGAATCTTTGGAACATATTAAAAATCAAGCTTAACTGAATCGTAGACATGCTAAATGGGTTGAATTCATTGAGACTTTCCCTTATGCCATTAAACACAAGAAGGGTAAAGAAAATGTTATTGCTGATGCATTGTCTCGTTGCTATACTATGCTTTCACAACTTGACTTCAAAATATTTGGTTTGGAGACCAACAAAGATCAATATGTGCATGATACTGATTTTAAAGATGTAATGCAGAATTGTAAAGAAGGAAGAACGTGGAACAAGTTCGTCATTAATGATGGATTTGTGTTTCGTGCTAACAAGCTATGCATTTCAGCTAACTCAGTTCGTCTTTTATTGTTGCCGGAGGCGCATGGAGGAGGATTAATGGGACACTTTGGCGTGAATAAGATGGAGGATATACTTGTTACACATTTCTTTTGGCCAAAGATGAGACGTGATGTTGAGTGTTTTGTTGCTCGCTGCACTACATGTCAAAAAGCTAAGTCACGACTAAATCCTCATGGTTTATATATGTCTTTGCATGTACCTAGTGTTCCTTGGGAGGATATGTCTATGGACTTTGTTTTAGGTTTACCTCGAACAAAGAAGGGGAGGGATAGCATATTTCTTGTCGTGGATAGGTTCTCGAAAATGGCACACTTTATACCATGTCATAAAAGCGATGATGATGTTAATGTTGCTGATTTGTTCTTTCGTGAAATTATTCGCTTGCATGGTGTGCCAAATACTATTGTATCACATCGTGATACTAAATTTCATAGCCACTTTTGGAGATGTTTATGGGCTAAGTTGGGTACTAAACTGCTTTTTAGTACTACTTGTCACCCCCAAACTGATGGACAAACCGAAGTAGTCAATAGAACATTGTCTACTATGCTTAGGGTTGTTTTGAAGAGTAATAAGAAAATGTGGGAAGAATTCTTGCCTCATATTGAATTTTCTTATAATCGTTCATTGCATTCTACTACTAAGATGTGCCCTTTTGAAATTGTGTATGGTTTCCTACCTCGTGCACCTATTGATTTGTTGCCTCTTCCATCTTCGGAGAAGGTTAATTTTGATGCTAAAGAACATTCTAAATTGATTTCAAAAATGCATGAGTTAACTAAGGAAAACATTGAGTGTATGAATGCTAAAAATAAACTTGCTGGAGATAAGGGTAGAAAACATGTTGTGTTTGCACCTGGTCCTTTTAAGGTGTTAGAGAAAATAAATGATAATGCATATAAACTTGAGCTGCCTGCAGATTTTGGGGTTAGTCCCACTTTTAACACTGCAGATTTGAAGCCTTATTTGGGTGAGGAAGATGAGCTTCTGTCGAGGACAACTTAATTTCAAGAAGGGGAGGATGATGAGGACATCAATACCACTATTACACCCACAGCCCCTACTGCTATACATACTGGACCAATTACTAGAGCTCGCGCACGCCAATTAAATTAACAGGTACTTTCGTATCTTGTTATGATTCTAATGTTTATGAGAATATGATGCTGCCTAAATTGGATACATTTGTTTTGCTTACAAATGAAGGGCCTGGCATGGATAAGAGGGATGAACACTGGAGCAAGACCAAGCATGGACATGATGGCCTGCGCAAGGGGATCAAGAACATTGTTACAAGTGATGATTTCAGGACATTGAAGCCACCATAAGGAGTGCATGAAGCCTTGGATGAAATATACAAGATGCCACTTCATAAATTTCGTCCAGAGGCTATTCTAGGTGCTGCGTCACCTTATTATTGGGCCAGGCCCATGTATTCGAAATACTTAAGTATAGGCTGTTTTTAGAGTCCGTGTGTGTGGGGAAACAAGAGTTAGGGTTGGTTTCAGACCCCTCCTCCAAGGTCCACGAAATCCCCCCCCCCCTCTCCTCCATATATATAGCCATTAGGGCATCGTTTAGACTTCCTATTTATTGCATGAAGTGGCATCTAGGACAACCCCACCTTCATTAGTAAAGCTTTCCTCTTTTATTCGCAATATCCAGATTGGAATCTCAGTTTCTTGCTTGTTCTTCATTTGCTCGTAGGAAATAGACCCTCGTGGTCAGGTTAATCATGCTCCGGCATGGTCAATAACCCACGGAAGTTGGTTTAGCGATTTCTAAGGCGAGACGTCTTCGCATGTTCATAGTCGGATCGTCAAAGTCGAGTCAAACAGAAAACGATATCTATCTCATTGAACCATCAGAACACCTTCGCCTCTATCACAAAATTTCTAGGCGGCGCGCTAGAACGTGTCACGGAAAAATGAAGTTCTTTCAAGGTCTACCATATAAAGGACCGGTGTTCACTAAAACGGTCATAACTTTGTCATTTGGAGTCTGCTTTGGACCCACAAGTACTCAAAATGCTGGCGACGAGCAAGGGAATCTACGAAATACTCCCCGCTGGAGCTAGGAGACTCGGAGGACCGTGAAATTAGGCCCCTAAGCAGGACTTTTTGCCCCTGAAAGTCAAAGAACATCCTTCGCCGCTGGTTTTGACACAAGTTTCTGAACCCATTAGCACTCGTTTGGAAGAGAATCCAAGAGGTTATGGTGAGTGTTAACATTAGTCCGCCTAGTAATGACAAATGTTGCATTCTGCACATGCTATATGATCCGGGGAATCCAGTATGGTTTTAAACTCAAGAAAATACGGCGACATTAAGCCTTATTCTCCTTGTTTTCATCGTGTGGCATGCCACAACGTACGTGGGCGACAACCAATAACAAGAGGGGATTCCTGGCATCGATCAATACATATGTGGAAACAATATCTCCACTATGGAGGACTCAAAATTTCAGGGAGGCGCGCCAGACTGTGTCACGAGAAAATGAAGTTCTTTCAAGGACTGCCATATAAAGGACCGATGTTCACTAAAACGGTCATAACTTTGTCATTCGGAGCCTGCTTCGGACGCACAAGTGCTCAAAATGCTGTCAACGAGCATGGGAATCTACAAAATACTCCCCGCTTGCGCCAGGAGTCCCGGAGGACCGTCAAACGGCCCCTAATCAGGACTTTTTGCCCCTAAAAGTCAAAGAACATCGTTCGCCGCTGCTTTTCACACAAGTTTCTGAACCCATTGACACTCGTTTGGAAAAAAATCCGAGAGATTATGGTGAGTGTAAACATTAGTCCTCCTGTTAAGGACAAACGTTGAATTCTACACACGCTATATGATCCGGGGAATCATTTATGTTTGTAAATTCAAGAAAATACGGAGACTATAAGCCTTATTCTCATTGTTTTCGCCATGTGGCATGCCGTAACATACGTGGGCGACAGCGAATAACAAGAGGGCATTTCTGGCACCGATCAATAAATATGTGGAAACAATATCTGGACTATGGAGAACACAAACATTTGGGGCGGCGCGCCAAAACGCGTCACAGGAAAATGAAGTTCTTTCAAAGACCGCCATATAAAGGACCAGTGTTCTCTAAAATGCTCATAACTTTGTCATCCGAAATTCGTTTTGGACCCAGAAGTACTCAAAATGCCCGCGACGAGCGTGTGAATCTAGAAAATAGTCCCCACCTGCGCAGGAGTCCCTGAGCACCGTGAAATCGGTCCCCTAAGCAGGATTTTTTGCCCCTGAAATTCAAAGAACATCGTTCGCTGCTGCTTTTCACACAAGTTTCTAAACCCATTGGCATTCATTTGGAAGAAAATCTGAGAGACTATGGTGAGTGTAAAAATTAATCCACCTGGTAAGGACAAACGTTGCATTCTGCATATGCTATATGATCCGGGGAATCCTGTTTGGTTGCAAATTAAAGAAAATACGACGACCTTAAACCTTATTCGTCTTGTTTTCTCCGTGTGGCATGCCGAAACGTACGTGGGCATCTGCCAATAACAAGAGGGCATTCCTAGCATGGATCAGTACATATGTGGACACAATATATGCCATATGGGAATCTAGAAAATACTCCCCGCTTGTGCCAGGAGTCCTAGAGGACCATGAAATTCGTCCCCTAAGGATGACTTTTTGCCCTTGAAATTCAAAGAACATCGTTCACCGCTGCTTTTCTCACAAGTTTATGAACCCATTGGCACTCATTAGAAAAATTCCAAGAGATTATGGTGAGTGTAAACACTAGTCCCCTGGTAAGGACAAACGTTGCATTCCACACACATGCTATATGATCCGAGGAATCCTGTTTGGTTGTAAATTCAAGATAATACGACGACTATAAGGCTTAGTCTCATTGTTTTCGTCGTGTGGCATGTCGTAACGTATGTGGGCGACATCCAATAAAAAGAGGGCATTGTTGGCATCGATCAACATATATGTGGAAACATTATCTGCACTATGGAGGACACAATATTTTGGGGCGGCATGAGAACGCGTCACGGGAAAAGGAAGTTCTTTGAAGGACGGCCATATAAAGGACCGGTGTTCACTAAAACGGTCATAACTTTGTCATTCGGAGTCCGTTTCGGACCCACAAGTACTCAAAATGATCGTGATGAGTGTTGGAATCTAGAAATACTCCCCGCTTGCGCCAAGAGTCCCGGAGGACTGTCAAATTCAGCCATAAGCAGGACTTTTTGCCACTGAAAGTCAAAGAACATCGTTTGCCGCTGATTTTCACACAAGTTTTTGAACCCATTGGCACTCGTTTGTAAGAGAATCCGAGAGATTTTGGTGAGTGTAAACATTAGTCCGCCTGATAAGAACAAACTTTGCATTCTGCATATCTTATATGATCCCAGGAATCCTGTTTGGTTGTAAATTCAAGAAAATACAACAACCTTTAGCCTTATTCTCCTTGTTTTCGCCGTGTGGCATTCCGTAAGGTACGTGGGCAAGAACCAATAACACGAGGGCATTCTTAGCATCGATGAATACATATGTGTAAAAAATATTTGCACTATGGAGGACACAAAATTTCGGGGCGGCGCGCCAGAATGCATCATGGGAAAATGAAGTTCTTTCAAAGACCGCCATATAAAGGACCGGTGTTCAATAACACGGTCATAACTTTGTCATTCAGAGTCCATTTCGGACCCACAAGTACTAAAACTGCCCGAGACGAGCATGAGAATCTAGAAAATACTACCCTCTTGCGGCAGGAGTCCTGAAGGACCGTGAAATTAGGCCGCTAAGCAGGAGTTTTTGCCCCTCAAATTCAAAGAACATCATTCGCTGCTACTTTTCACAGAAGTTTCTGAACCCATTGGCACTCGTTTGGTAGAAAATCCAAGAGATTACTGTGAGTGTAAACATTAGTCCGGCTGGAGAGGACAAACGCTGCATTATGCACCTGCTATATAATCCAGGGAAACCTGGTTGGTTGTAAATTCAAGAAAATACCGTGACAATAAGCCTTATTCTCCTTGTTTTTGCGTGTGGCATGCTGTAACGTACGTGGGCGACAGCCAATAACAAGAGGGCATTCCTAGGATCAATCAATACATGTGTGGAAACAATATATCCACTATGGAGGGCACAAAATTTCTGGGCGGCGCGCCAGAACGCATCACGGGAAAATGAAGTTCTTTCAAGGACTGCCATATAAAGGACTGGTGTTCACTAAAACGGTCATAACTTTGTAGTTCGGAGTCCATTTCAGACCCACAAGTACTTAAAATGTTCGCGACGAGCATCGGAATCTAGAAATTCTCCCCGCTTGTGCCAAGAGCCGCAGAGGGCTGTCAAATCAAGTTTCTTAACCCATTGGTACTCGTTTGCAAGAGAATCCGAGAGATTATGGCGAGTATAAACATTAGTCTGCCTGGTAAGGACAAACGCTGCATTCAGCACATGCTATATGATCTGGGGAATCATGTTTGGTTGCAAATTCAGGAAAATACTGCGACCTTAAGCCTTATTCTCCTTGTTTTTGCCGTGTGGCATGTCGTAACGTACGTGGGCGATAGCCAATAATAAGAGGGCATTCCTGCAATCGACCAATACATATGTGGAAAAAATATCTCCACTATGGAGGACACAAAATATCAGGGCGCCACGGCCGAAAGCGTCATGGGAAAATGAAGTTCTTTCAAACACCGCCATATATAGGAGAAGTGTTCACTAAAACAGTCATAACTTTGTCATTCGGAGTCCGTTTCGGACCCACAAGTACTCAAAATGCTCGCGACGAGCGTGTGAATCTGGAAAATACTACCCGCTTGCAGTAGGAGTCCCGGAGGATCGTGAAATTCGGCCTCTAAGCAGGACATTTTGCCCCTGAAATTCAAAGAACATCGTTCGCCGTTGCTTTTCACACAAGTGTCTGAACCCATTGGCACTCGTTTGGAAGAAAATCCGAGAGATTATGGTGAGTGTAAACATTAGTACCCCTGGTAAGGACAAACATTGTATTCTACACATGCTATATGATCTGGGGAATCCTGTTTGGTTGTAAATTCAAGAAAATACGGCGACCTTAAACCTTATTCGCCTTGTTTTCGCCGTGTGGCATGCCGTAACGTACGTGGGCAAGAACCAATAACAATAGGGCATTCTTAGCATTGACGAATACATATGTGGAAAAAATATTTGCACTATAGAGGACACAAAATTTCGGGGCGGCGCGCCAGAATGCATCATGGGAAAATGAAGGTCTTTCAAAGACCGCCATATAAAGGACCGGTGTTCACTAACACGGTCATAACTTTGTCATTCAGAGTCCATTTCGGACCCACAAGTACTAAAAATGCTCGCGACGAGCATGAGAATCTAGAAAATACTACCCTCTTGCGGCAGGAGTCCTGAAGGACCGTGAAATTCGGCTGCTAAGCAGGAGTTTTTGCCCCTCAAATTCAAAGAACATCGTTCGCTGCTACTTTTCACAGAAGTTTCTGAACCCATTGGCACTCGTTTGGTAGAAACTCCGAGAGATTACTGTGAGTGTAAACATTAGTACGCCTGGAGAGGACAAACATTGCATTATGCACCTGCTATATAATCCGGGGAAACCTGTTTGGTTGTAAATTCAAGAAAATACCGTGACAATAAGCCTTATTCTCCTTGTTTTTGCGTGTGGCATGCTGTAACGTACGTGGGCGACAGCCAATAACAAGAGGGCATTCCTAGGATCAATCAATACATATGTGGAAACAATATATCCACTATGGAGGGCAAAAAATTTCTGGGCGGCGCGCCAGAACGCGTCACGGGAAAATGAAGTTCTTTCAAGGACTGGTGTTCACTAAAACGGTCATAACTTTGTAGTTTGGAGTCCATTTCAGACCCACAAGTACTTAAAATGTTCGCGACGAGCGTGGGAATCTAGAAATTGTCCCCGCTTGTGCCAAGAATCGCGGAGGGCTGTCAAATTCGGCCACTAAGTAGGACTTTTTTCCCCTGAAAGTCAAAGAACATCGTTCGCCGCTGCATTTCACACAAGTTTCTGAACCCATTGGTACTCGTTTGCAAGAGAATCCGAGATATTATGGCGAGTATAAACATTATTCTGCCTGGTGAGGACAAATGTTGCATTCAGCACATGCTATATGATCTGGGGAATCATGTTTGGTTGCAAATTCAGGAAAATACTGCGACCTTAAGCCTTATTCTCCTTGTTTTTGCCGTGTGGCATGTCGTAGCATACGTGGGCGATAGCCAATAATAAGAGGGCATTCCTGGAATCGATCAATACATATGTGGAAAAAATATCTCCACTATGGAGGACACAAAATTTCAGGGCGCCGCGGCCGAAAGCGTCATGGGAAAATGAAGTTCTTTCAAACACCGCCATATAAAGGACAAGTGTTCACTAAAACAGTCATAACTTTGTCATTCGGAGTCCGTTTCGGACCCACAAGTACTCAAAATGCTCGTGACGAGCGTGTGAATCTGGAAAATACTACCCGCTTGCGGTAGGAGTCCCGGAGGATCGTGAAATTCGGCCCCTAAGCAGGACATTTTGCCCCTGAAATTCAAAGAACATCGTTCGCCGTTGCTTTTCACACAAGTGTCTGAACCCATTGGCACTCGTTTGGAAGAAAATCCGAGAGATTATGGTGAGTGTAAACATTAGTCCCCTGGTAAGGACAAACATTGTATTCTGGACATGCTATATGATCTGGGGAATCCTGTTTGGTTGTAAATTCAAGAAAATACGGCGACCTTAAACCTTATTCGCCTTGTTTTCGCCGTGTGGTAGGCTGAAACGTATGTGGGCATCTGTCAATAACAAGAGGGCATTCCTAGCATCAATCAGTACATATGTGGACACAATATATGCCATATGGAGGACACAAAATTTCAGGCCGGCGCACCAGAACGCGTCACAGGCAAATGAAGTTCTTTCAAGGACTGCCATATAAAGGACCGGTGTTCACTAAAACGGTCATAACTTTGTCATTCGGAGTCAGTTTCGGACCCAACGGTACTCAAAATGGTCGCGGCGAGTGTGAGAATCTAGTAAATACTCCCCGCTTGCACTAGGAGTCCCAAAGGAAGGTCAAATTCGGCCCCTAAGAAAGATTTTTTGCCCCTAAAATTTAAAGAACATCATTTCACATGAGTTTCTGAACCCACGTTTGGAAGAGAATCCGAGAGATTATAGTGAGTGTAAACATTAGTCCGCCTGGTAACGACAAACGTTGCATTCTATACATGCTATATGATCCAAGGAATCCTGTTTGGTTGTAAATTCCAGAAAACACGACGACTATAAGCCTTATTCTCCTTGTTTTCGCAGTGTGGCATGCTGTAATATATGTGGGCGACAGCCAATAAGAAGAGGGCATTCCTGGCATCGATCAGTACATATGCAGAAACCATATCTCCACTATGGAGGGCACAAAGTTTCGGGGTGACGTGCTAGAATGCGTCATGGGAAAATGAAGTTCTTTCAAGGACCGCCAAATAAAGGACCGGTGTTCACTAAAACGGTCATAACTTTGTCGTTCGGAGTCCGTTTCGAACCCATAAGTACTCAAAGATGCTCGCGATGAGCATGGAAATCTAAAAGATAGTCCTCACTTGCACTAGGAGTCCCGGAGGACCGTCAAATTCGGCCCCTAAAATGGACCTTTTGGCCCTGAAATTCAAAGAACATCGTTCGCCGCTGCTTTTCACACAAGTTTCAGAACCATTGGCATTCGTTTGGAAGAAAATCCGAGAGATTATGGTGAGTGTAAACATTAGTCTGGATGGTAAAGACAAACATTGCATTCTGCACAATCTATATGATCCAGTGAATCCTGTTTGGTTGTAAATTCAAGAAAATACGGCGACTATAAGCCTTATTCTCATTGTTTTCACCGTGTGGCGTGCCGTAACATACATGGGCGACAGCCAATAACAAGGGGGCACTCCTGGAATCTATCACTACATATGAGGAAAAAAATATCTCCACTATGGAGGACACAAAATTTCCGGGTGGTGCGCATGAATGCATCACGGGAAAATGAAGTTCTTTCAAGGACCGCCATATGAAGGACCGGTGTTCACTAAAACAGTACTAACTTTGTCATCGGAGTCTGTTTCGGACCCACAAATACTGAAAATGCTCGCGACGAGCGTGGGAATCTAGAAAATACTCCCCGCTTGCGCCAGGAGTCCTAGAGGACCATGAAATTCGTCCCCTAAGCATGACTTTTTGCCCCTGAAATTCAAAGAACATCGTTCACCGCTGCTTTTCACACAAGTTTCTGAACCCATTGGCACTCATTTGGAAAAATTCCAAGAGATTATGGTGAGTGTAAACACTAGTCCCCTGGTAAGGACAAATGTTGCATTCCACACACATGCTATATGATCCGAGGAATCTTGTTTGGTTGTAAATTCAAGATAATACGACGACTATAAGCCTTAGTCTCATTGTTTTCGTCGTGTGGCATGTCGTAACGTATGTGGGCGACATCCAATAAAAAGAGGGCATTGCTGGAATCGATCAATATATATGTGGAAACAATATCTGCACTATGGAGGACACAATATTTTGGGGCGGCGTGAGAATGCGTCACGGGAAAATGAAGTTCTTTCAAGGACGGCCATATAAAGGATCGGTTTTCACTTAAACGGTCATAACTTTGTCATTCGGAGTCCGTTTTGGACCCACAAGTACTCAAAATGCTTGTGACGAGTGTTGGAATCTAGAATATACTACCCGCTTGCGCAAAGAGTCCCGGAGGACTGTCAAATTCAGCCACTAAGCAGGACTTTTTGCCACTGAAAGTCAAAGAACATCGTTCGCCGCTGATTTTCACACAAGTTTTTGAACCCATTGGCACTCGTTTGTAAGAGAATCCGAGAGATTTTGGTGAGCGTAAACATTACTCCACCTGATAAGAACAAACTTTGCATTCTGCATATCTTATATGATCCCAGGAATCCTGTTTGGTTGTAAATTCAAGAAAATATAGCGACCTTTAGCCTTATTCTCCTTGTTTTCGTCGTGTGGCATGCCGTAACGTACGTGGGCAACAACCAATAACAAGAGGGCATTCCTAGCATCGATGAATACATATGTGGAAAAAATATCTGCACTATGGAGGACACAAAATTTCGGGGCGGCGCACCAGAATGCATCACGGGAAAATGAAGTTCTTTCAAAGACCACCATAGAAAGGACCGGTGTTCACTAACACGGTCATAACTTTGTCATTCAGAGTCCATTTTGGACCCACAAGAACTAAAAATGCTCGCGACCAGCATGAAAATCTAGAAAATACTAGCCTCTTGCGGCAGGAGTCCCAAAGGACCGTGAAATTCGGCCGCTAAGCAGGAGTTTTTGCCCCTCAAATTCAAAGAACATCGTTCGCAACTACTTTTCATAGAAGTTTCTGAATCCATTGGCACTCTTTTGGTAGAAAATCTGAGAGATTACTGGGAGTGTAAACATTAGTCTACCTGGAGAGGACAAACATTGCATTATGCACCTGCTATATAATTCGGGGAATCCTGTTTGGTTGTAAATTCAAGAAAATACCGCGATAATAAGCCTTATTCTCCTTGTTTTTGCGTGTGGATGTCGTAACGTACGTGGGCGACAGCCAATAACAATAGGGCATTCCTAGCATCAATCAATACATATCTGGAAACAATATATCCACTATGGAGGGCACAAAATTTCTGGGCGACGCGCCAGAACGCGTCACAGGAAAATGAAGTTCTTTCAAGGACTGCCATATAAAGGACCGGTGTTCACTAAAATGGTCATAACTTTGTAGTTTCGAGTCCATTTCAGACCCACAAGTACTTAATATGTTCGCGACGAGCGTCGGAATCTAGAAATTCTCCCTGCTTGTGCCAAGAGTCGCGGAGGGCCGTCAAATTCGGCCACTAAGTAGGACTTTTCCCCCTGAAAGTCAAAGAACATCGTTCGCGCTGCATTTCACACAAGTTTCTGAACCCATTGGTACTCGTTTGCAAGAGAATCCGAGAGATTATGGCGAGTGTAAACATTAGTCTACCTGGTAAGGACAAACATTGCATTCTGCACATGCTATATGATTTGGGGAATCATGTTTGGTTGCAAATTCAAGAAAATACGGTGACCTTAAGCCTTATTCTCCTTGTTTTTGCCGTGTGGCATGTCGTAACGTACGTGGGCGATAGCCAATAACAAGAGGGCATTCCTGGAATCGATCAATACATATGTGGAAAAAATATCTCCACTATGGAGGACACAAAATTTCGGGGCGCCGCGGCCGAAAGTATCACGGGAAAATGAAGTTCTTTCAAACACCGCCATATAAAGGACCAGTGTTCACTAAAACAGTCATAACTTTGTCATTCGGAGTCCATTTCAGACCCACAAGTACTCAAAATGCTCGCAACGACCGTGTGAATCTGGAAAATACTACCCCCTTGTGGTAGGAGTCCTGCAGGATCATGAAATTGGGCCCCTAAGCAGGCCATTTTGCCCCTGAAATTCAAAAAACATCGTTCGCCGGTGCTTTTCACACAAGTGTCTGAACCCATTGGCACTCGTTTGGAAGAAAATCCGAGAGATTATGGTGAGTGTAAACATTAGTCCCCCTGGTAAGGACAAATGTTGTATTCTGCACATGCTATATGATCTGGAGAATCATCTTTGGTTGTAAATTCAAGAAAATATAGCGACCTTAAACCTTATTCGCCTTGTTTTCGCCGTGCGGCATGCCGTAACGTACGTGGGCGACAACCAATAACAAGAGGGCATTCTTGGCATCGATCAATACATATGTGGAAACAATATCTCCGCTATGGAGGACACAAAATTTTGGGGCGGCGAGCCAGAATGCGTCACGGGAAAATGAAGTTCTTTCAAAGATCGCTATATAAAGGACTGGTGTTCACTAAATTGGTCATATGTTTGTCATTCGGAGTCCATTTTGGACCCACAAGTTCTCAAAATGCTTGCGACAAGCGTGTGAATGTAGAATATACTCCCCGCTTCTGGTAGGAGTCGCGGAGGACCATGAAATTCGGCCCCTAAGCTAGACTTTTTGCCCCTGAAATTCAAAGAACATCGTTCGCCGCTGTTTTTCACACATGTTTCTGAACCCATCGGCACTCGTTTGGAAGAAAATCCGAGAGACTATTGTGAGTGTAAATATTAGTCTGCCTGGTAAGGACAAATGAAGCATTCTGCAAATGCTATATAATTCGGATAATCCTGTTTGGTTGTAAATTCAAGAAAATACATCGACTATAATCCTTTTGGTGTTCACTAAAACAGTCTTAACTTTCGTAGTTCGGAGTACGTTTTGGACCCATAAGTACTCAAAATGCCCGTGACGAGCATGGTAATCTAGTAAATACTCTCAGCTTGCGCTAAGAGTCCCGGAGGACCATCAAATTCGTTCCCTAAGCAGGACTTTTCCCCCCCCTGAAAGTCAAAGAACATCGTTTGCCGCTGCTTTCCAAACAAGTTTCTGAACCCATTGGCACTCGTTTGGAAGAGAAACTGAGAGATTATGGTGAGTGTAAATATTAGTCCGCCTGATAAGGACAAACATTGCATTTTGCACATGCTATATGATCCGGGGAATCCTGTTTGGTTGTAAATTCAAGAAAATACGGCGACCTTAATCCTTATTCGCCTTGTGGCATGCCATAACATATGTGGGCAACAACCAATAACAAGATGGCATTCCTAGCGTCGATCAATACATATGTGGAAACAATATCTCCACTATGGAGGACATAAAATTTTAGGGCGGCGCACCAGAACGCTTCACGGGAAAATGAAGTTCTTTCAAAGACCACCATATAAAGGATCGGTGTTCACTAAAACGGTCATCACTTTGTCATTTCGAGTCCGTTTTGGACCCGCAAGTACTAAAAATGCTTTTGACGAGCATGGAAATCTAGAAAATACTCCCCACTTGCGGAAGGGCTCCCGGAGGGCCGTGAAATTCGACCCCTAGGCATGACTTTTTCCCCTGAAATTCAAGGGACATCGTTCGCCGCTGCTTTTCACACAAGTTTTTGCACCCATTGGCACTCGTTTGGAAGAAAATCTGAGAGATTATGGCGAGTCTAAACATTACTCCGTCTGGTAAGGACAAACGTTGCATTCTGTACATGCTATATGCTCCGGGAAATCCTATTTGGTTGTAAATTCCAGAAAATACAGCGACTATAAGCCTCGTTCTCCTTGTTTTCATTGTGTGGCATGCCGTAATGTACGTGGGGGCAGCCAATAACAAGAGGGCATTCCTCACATTGATCAATACATATGTGGAGGCAATATATCCACTATGGAGGACACAAAATTTTGGGGCAGCGTGCCATAACGTGTCACGGAAAAATGAAGTTCTTTCAAGGACGGCCATATAATAGACCGGGGTTCACTAAAACGGCCATAACTTTGTCATTTGGAGTCCGTTCAGACCCACAAGTACTCAAAATATTTGCGACGAGCGCGGGAATCTAGAAAATATGTCCTGCTTGCGCCAAGAGTCCCGGGAGACTGTCAAATTCGTCCCCTAAGCTGGACTAGTTGCCCCTGAAAGTCAAAGAATATCGTTCGCCGCTACTTTTCACACAAGTTTCTGAACCCATTGTCCCTCGCTTGGAAGAGAATCCAAGAGATTATGGCGAGTGTAAACATTAGTCCACCTGGTAAGGACAAACGTTGCATTCTGCACATGCTATATGATCCAGGGAATCATGTTTGGTTGTAAATTCAAGAAAATACGGCGACCTTAAGCCTTATTCTCCTTGTTTTCGCCGTCTGGCATGCCATAATGTACATGGGCGACAGAGAATAACAAAAGGCCATTCCTGGCATCAATCAATACATATGTGAAAACGATATCTCTAATGTCTACTATGCAATTTTATTCTTGTAGACTCGTATTGGGCCTCCAAGCGCAGAGTTTTATACGACAGTAGCAATTTTCCTCAAGTGAGTGACCTATGGTTTATCAATCCGTGGGAGGCATAGGATGAAGATGGTCTCTCTCAAACAACCCTGCAACCAAATACAAGAAATATCTTGTGTCCCCAATACACCTGATACAATGGTAAATTGTATAGGTGCACTAGTTCGGTGAAGAGATGGTGAAAAAGGTGCAATACAGATGGTAGAAATATATTTTTATAATCCGAATAAATAAAAATAGCAAGGTAGCAAATAGTAAACAGGCACAAAAACGGTATTGCAATGCTTGAAAATGAGGCCTAGGGTCTGTACTTTGGCTAGTGCAATCTCTCAACAATGCTAATATAATTGGATCATATAACCACCCCTAAAAATGCGAAGAAGAATCACTCCAAAGTTCCTATCTAGTGGAGAACATAAGAAGAAATCGTTTGTAGGGTACGAAATCACCTCGAAGCTATTCTTTCCGATTGATCTATCTAAGAGTTCATACTAAAATAACACCAAATAATTTAAGATTCATAATACTCAATCCAACACATAGAACTTCAAAGAGTGCCCCAAGATTTCTACCGGAGAAACAAAGACAAGAACGTGCATCAGCCCCTATGCCTAGATTACCCCAATGTCACCTCGGGAATCCGCAAGTTGAGTGCCAAAACATATATGAAGTGAATCAATATGATACCCCATTGTCACTACGAGCATTCATATGCAAGACATATATCAATTGTTCTCAAATCCATAAAAGTATTCAATCCGATAAAACGAAATCTCAAAGGGAAAAATCAATTCATCACAAGATAGAGAGGGGAAAACACCATATGATCCGACTATATTAAGAAAATTGGTGATACATCAAGATCGTGTCATCTCAAGAACACAAGAGAGAGAGAGAGAAATTAAACAAATAGATATTGGTACAAACCCTCGGCCCCGAGGGTGGACTACTCCCTCCTCATCGTGGTGGCCGCCGAGATGATGAAGATGGCCACCGGAGATGATTCCCCCCTTAGGCAGGGTGTCGAAATGGGGTCTAGATTGGTTTTCAGTGGCTACAGAGGCCTGCGGTGGCGGAACTTCTCCTCTAGGTTAACCCCTGATGGTTTCTCTATTTATAGGATTTTTTGGCGTTGGATTCATGCTAAGATGGACCTCGAGATGAGCGCAACCCAATGGGCAAGCCATGCCCACCAAGCGCGCCCTGGTGGGTTGTGCCAATCTCGTGGCTCTTCTAGCCCTCGAACGAAGCTTCGGGGGTCTCTTTTGTTCCAAAAAAATGGTCAAGAAGTTTCAGCTCATTTGGAGAACTTTAATTTCTGCACAAAAAACAACACCATGGTAGTTCTGCTGAAAATAGCGTTAGTCCGGATTAGTTCCATGCAAATCATACCAAAACCATATAAAAATGTTGTAAACATGGCATGAATACTTCATAAATTATAGATACGTTGGAGACGTATCAGCATCCCCAAGATTAATTCCTACTCGTCCTCGAGTAGGTAAAGGATAAAAGAAATAATTTATGAAGTGTGAATGCTAGCAAAGTGCATAAGTTTGATCGATGATAATTTCAATCACTTTTCCTAGCATCATAACAGCAACTCTTTCTCATAAAACTTATCATGATAAAGTAGCAATTTAAAACGGAATTTTTTGTTGTGGAATGCTACCTATCATATTCATTATATACTCTTTTCTTTTGTAGCATGGTCATTGTGACTTGAATGATTCAAAGTAATAGTCTATAATTTGACATGAGGACATCAATACTCAAGCATATCACCAAGAAACCATGTCTTTCAAAATATCAATGCTAAAATAAGTTATCCCTAGCCCATCATGCTCAATCATTGATCCATTCATGAAACACACTCGCATATTAACTACACCCAATGCTCAAGTACGATCATAGTGCCCCCTAGTTGGTAATTTATAAGAGAAGATGGAGACTCAAATTTAAAATTAAAATTGCATAAAGTAAAAGAAAGGCCCTTCATGGAGGGAAGTAGGGATTTGTACAGGTGCCAGAGCTCAAAGTGAAAATTAAGAGATAAAAACATTTGGAGAGGCATACTTTTCCCACCAACAAAAATGACTTAGAGCTCCCAACACTTTCCATGCTAGATATATCATAGGCGGTTCTCAAACAGAAAATAAAGTTTATTCCTTTTCCCCCCATACTTTCACTTTCCATAGCTAATCGTATCCACGGGTTCCCTCCATACCAACACTTTCCAAGGAATTTATTATTTGACAACATAAAGTAAATTCATTTTTCATTTCAGGACTGGGCATCCCAAATACCTTTACCTTACTCTCATGCAATGAAAAGTGAATAAACACTCATCATGAGAATAACACATCTAGCATGGAAAATATTGGCCACCCCTCACCGCCTCGCTACGAGCACACAAAAGAGAAATTTATTTTGAAAATTAGAGATGGCACATACAAATTTGCTTAGAACGGCAAAAGAATACCACATATAGGTAGCTATAGTGGAATCATGTGGGAAAACTGGTTTAAAGAATTTTGGATGCACAAGTAGTGATCATACTTAGTGCAAAATGAAGGCTAGCAAAAGAATGAGAAGCGACCAACCAAGAAACGAATAATCTCATAAGTGAGCATTGAGCATAATTAACACCGAATAATGCACCACAAGTAGGATGTAATTTCATTGCACAACTATTGACATTCGTGCTTGCATAGGGAATCACAAACATTAACACCAATATTCTTACTAAATCATAATTACTCACCAACATGACTGACATATCACTATCATCATATCTCAAAACTATTACAAAGAGTCATGTTTATTTTGTCCATTGATCTTCATGAAAGTTTTTATTATATCTTTCTTGGATATCTATCACTTTGGAACTAATTTTCATGTGTTGCTTTTGATAAGCTCAAACAAATATAAGTGAAGATCATGAGCATAATATTTCTTTATCTCAAATTAATTTAAGTGAAGCAAGAGAGAATTTGTTCAAAAATACTAAAGCACACCATACTCAAAAAGATATAAGTGAAGCACTAGAGCAAATGACAAGCTACTCCAAAAAATAATATAAGTGAAGATCAAACAAGTAGTTAAGTAAATAGGTAGCTATTTGAGGACTCTCTCTTATTCAAAAACTTTCACATCCAAGCATTTTTATTTAAACAACAAGCAAAAATTAAATAAAATGACATTCTAAGAATATCACACATCATGTGAAGAAGCAAAAACTTATGCTCAACCGACACTAACCGATAATTGTTGAAGAAGAAAGGTGGGATGCCTACCGGGGCATCCCCAAACTTAGATGCTTGAGAATTCTTGAAATATTATCTTGGGATGCCTTGGGCATCCCCAATCTTGAGATTTTGTGTCTCCTTAATTCTTCTCATATCACGGTTTTCCGAAATCTCAGAAGCTTCATCCAAACAAAACTAAACAAGAACTCGTGAGATAAGTTAGTATAAACCAATGCAAAAACCTTATCATTTTCTACTGTAGCAAATCACTAAAATTATTATTCAACATTGCATACTAAATTCCTCTACATATTTAACACTCCTATCCTCAAATAGAATCATTAAACAAGCAAACGTATGCAAACAATGCAAACATAACAGCAATCTGCCAAAACAGTATAGTCTGTAAAGAATGCAAGAGTATCAATACTTCTTAAACTGCGAAGATTATGAAAATTTACCACACTATAGAAAATTTATGAGAGATTATTTTGAAAAAAGTTAACATTTTATCACCTTTTGACTTTTCTAGGGAATTTTTGCAACAGCGGTAAACCTTCTGTTTTCAAACAGCAACATGTAGACTTGTTAAATAAGCATAGTAAAGGCTATCAATTCCACTTTTATTGAAATAAAAGATGCAAAACATTATTCTAAACAATATCAATCAAATCCTAACAAAATAAATTGATGCTCCAAGCAAAACACATGTCATGTGACAAATGAAAACATAGCTCCAAGGGAGGTTACCGATAATGTTGGAGACAAAAGAGGGGATGCCTTCCAGGTCATCCCCAAGCTTAGTTTCTTGGATCTTCCTTGAATATTACCTTTGGGTGCCTTGGGCATTCCCAAGATTAGGGTCTTGTCACTCATTATTCTCCTCATATCGACATCTCACCCAAAACTTGAAAACTTCAATCACACAAAACTTAACGGAACTTCGTGAGATAGGTTAGTATGATAAAGAGCAAACCGTTTCACTTTGGTACTGCCAAAGACAAGATTCATAATTGTTTCCACACAATTCCTACTATAGCATATCATTTCCACAATTTATATTGAGCAACATAAGCCATGGAAACTAGAAAACAAGCAAACTATGCATAGAAAACAGAATATGTCAAAAACGGAATAGTGTGTAGTAATCTATACTCCAATCATACTTATGCTACTCAAATATTCTGAAAAATAGGAAAACCTGGTAAATTTGTCTATTAATATTATGCAAAAAGGATCAGCATTTTATCTCGCTTCTGTTAAAAATGAGAATTGTTTTCCTGAGCGCAAAAGTTTCTGTTTCTCAGCAAGATCAAATAAACTATCACCGTAAGCCATCCCAAAGGTCTTACTTGGCACTTTATTGAAACAAAAGCAAGAAAACATGATTAATACAATATATTAATCATTTGAACACACAAAAAAGTAGGGGCAAATGTTGGGTTGTCTCCCAACAAGCGCTTTTCTTTAATGCATGTTAGCCAGGCATGATGATTTCAATGATGCTCGCATAAAAGATAAGAATTGAAACATAAAGAGAGCATCATGAAGCACATGTCAAGCACATTTAAGTCTAACCCACTTCCTATGCATAGGATTTTGTGAGCAAACAACTTATGGGAGCAAGAATCAACTAGCATAGGAAGGCAAAACAAGTATAATTTCAAAATTATGAACACAGAGAGGAAACGTGATATTATTGCAATTCCTACAAGCATATGTTCCTCCCTCATAATAATTTTCAGTAGCATCATGAATGAATTCAACAATATAACTATCACATAAAGTATTCTTTTCATGATGCACAAGCATAGAAATTTTATTACTATCCACATAAGCAAATTTGTTCTCATCAATAATAGTGGGAGAAAATTCAACAAAATAACTATCATGTGATTGAAGATTAAAATCATGATGACAAGTTTCAATCACACTCATTGATTTGCATATCATTAGCATCATGGATATTCAAAGAATTCATACTAACAACATTGCAATCACACTCATCATTCAAATATTTTGAGCCAAACATTTTATTGACTTCTTCTTCTAACAATTGAGCACAATTTTTCGAACCATCATTTTCAAGAAATACATTATAAAGATGAATAATATGATGCAACCTCAATTCCATTATTTTTAAATTCTTTTTTATAAACCAAACTAGTGATAAAATAAGAAACTAAAAGATTCAATTGCAAGATCTGAAGATATACCTTCAAGCACTCACCTCCCTAGCAACGGCGCCAGAAAAGAGATTCGTTGACGGAATGTGAGTGCCGCTTACCTAGCCTCCTCGACAATGGTGCCGGAAAAGAGCTTGATGTATACTACACAACTTTATTCCTGTAGACTCGTGTTGGGCCTCCAAGCGCAGAGTTTTGTAGGATAGTAGCAATTTTCCCTCAAGTGGATGACCTAAGGTTTATCAATCCGTGGGAGGCATAGGATGGAAATGGTCTCTCTCAAACAACCGTGCAACTAAATACAAGAAATCTCTTGTGCTCCCAACACATCTAATACAATGGCAAATTGTATAAGTGCACTAGTTCAGCGAAGAGATGGTGAAAAAGTGTAATACAAATGGTAGAAATATATTTTTATAATCTGAATAAATAAAAACAGCAAGGTAGAAAATAGTAAATGGGCACAAAAACGATATTGCAATGCTTGAAAATGAGGCCTAGGGTCCGTACTTTGGCTAGTGCAATCTCTCAACAGTGCTAATATAATTGGATCATATAACCACCCCTCATGTGCGATGAAGAATCACTCCAAAGTTCCTATCTAGTGGAGAACATAAGAAGAAATCGTTTGTAGGGTACGAAACCACCTCGAAGCTATTCTTTCCGATCGATCTATCCAAGAGTTTATACTAAAATAACACCAAATAATTTCCGATTCATAATACTCAATCCAACACAAAGAACTTCAAAAAGTGCCCAGGATTAACCGGAGAAACAAAGACAAGAACGTGCATCAACCCCTATGCGTAGATTACCCCAATGTCACCTAGGGAATCTGAGGTGAGTGCCAAAACATATATCAAGTGAATCCAAATAATACCACATTGTCACCATGAATATTCTTTTGCAAGACATATATCAAGTGCTCTCAAATCCATAAAAGTATTCAATCCGATAAAATGAAATCTCAAAGGGAAAACTCAATTCATAACAAGATAGAGAGGGGAAAACACCATATGATCCGACCATATTAACAAAGCCCACGATACATCAAGATCGTGACATCTCAAGAACATGAGAGAGAGAGAGATATATATTAAACACATAGCTACTCCCTCCTCATCGTGGTGGCAGTCGAGATGATGAAGATGGCCACCGGAGATGATTCCCCCCTCCGACAGGGTGCCAGAACGGGGTGTAGATTGGTTTTCGGTGGCTACAAATGCCTGCGGCGGCAGAACTTCTCCTCTAGGTTAACCCTTGATGGTTTCTCTATTTATAGGATTTTTTGCGTTGGTTTCATGCTAAGATGGGCCTCGAGGTGAGCACAACCCACCGGGGCAAGCCAGGCCCACCGGGCGCTCCCTAGTGGGTTGTGCCCTCCTCGTGGCTCTTCTGGCCCTCCCACAAAGCTTCGTGGGTCTATTTTGTTCCAAAAAAACTCGTCAAAAAGTTTGAGCTCATTTGGAGAACTTTCATTCCTGCACAAAAAACAACACCATAGTAGTTTTGCTGAAAACAACGTCAGTCCGGGTTAGCTCCATGCAAATCATACCAAAACCATATAAAATTGTTGTAAACATGGCATGAATACTTCATAAATTATAGATACATTGGAGACATATCAATCTCCACTATGGAGGACACCAAATTTCGGGGCGACGCGCTAGAATGTATCACGGGAAAATGAAGTTCTTTCAAGGACCGCCATATAAAGAACCGGTGTTCACTTAAACGGTCATAACATTGTCATTCGGAGTCCGTTTCAGAACCACAAGTACTCAAAATGCTCGCGATGAGCCTGGGAATCTATAAAATACTCCCCCTTCTGCCAGGAGTCCTGGAGGACCATGACATTAGGCCCCTAAGCATGACTTTTCCCCTGAAATTCAAAGAACATCGTTCACCGCTGCTTTTCACACAAGTTTCTGAACCCATTGACACTCGTTTGGAAGAAAATTTGAGAGATTATGGTGAGTGTAAACATTAGTCCCCCTAGTAAGGACAAAAATTGCATTCTACACATTCTATATGATCTGGGGAATTCTGTTTGGTTGTAAATTCAAGAAAATACGGTGACTATTAGCCTTATTCTCCTTGTTTTCGCCGTGTGGCATGTCGTAACGTACATGGGCGATAGCCAATAGCAAGAGGGCATTCCTGGCATCGATCAATACATATGTGGAAACAATATCTCCACTATGGAGGACACAAATTTCGGGACAGTGCGCTACAGGGCGTCATGGGAAAATGAAGTTCTTTCAAGGACTACCACATAAAGGACTAGTGTTCACTAAAACGGTCATAACTTTGGTAGTTTGGAGTCCGTTTCGGAGCCACAAGTACTTAAAATATTCGCGACGGGCGTGGGATCTTGAAAATACTTCCCGCTTGCGCCAAGATTCCTAGAGGACCATCAAATTCTGCCCCTAAGCACGACTTTTTGCCCCTGAAAGTCAAAGAACATCGTTCGCCACTGCTTTTCACACAATTTTCTGAACCCATTGGCACTCGTTTGGAAGAGAATCTGAGATATTATGGTGAGTGTAAACATTAGTCGACCTGGTAAGGACAAACATTACATTCTACACATGCTATATGATCCGAGGAATCCTGTTTGGTTGTAAATTCAAGAAAAAATGGCAAACTTAAGCCTTATTCTCCTTGTTTTCGCTGTGTGGCATGCCCTAACGTACGTGGCCGACAGCCAATAACAAGAGGGCATTCCTAGCATCGATCAATATATATGTGGAAAAAATATCTCCACTATGGAGGACACAAAATTTTGGGGCGGCGCACAAGAACGCGTCACAGGAAAATGAAGTTCTTTCAAAGACTGCCATATATAGGACCGGTGTTCACTAAAACAGCCATAAATTTGTAATTCAGAGTCCGTTCGGAACCACAAGTACTCAAAATGCTCACGACGAGCGTGTGAATCTAGAAATTACTCCCCGCTTGTGGCAGGAGTCCTGGAGGACCGTGAAATTCGGCCGCTAAGCAGGACTTTTTGCCCCTGAAATTCAAAGAACATCGTTCGTCGTAGCTTTTCACACAAGTTTCTAAACCCATTGGCACTCGTTTGGAAAAAATCTGAGCGTTATGGTGAGGGTAAACATTATTCCACCTAGTAAGGACAAATGGTGCATTATGCACATGCTATATGATCCAGGGAATCCTGTTTGTTGTAAATTCAAGAAAATACAACTACTATAAGCCTTATTCTCCTTGTTTTCGCCATGTGGCATGCCGTAATGTACGTGGGCGACAGCCAATAACAAGAGGTTATTCCTGGCATCGATCAATACATATGTGGAAATAATATCTCCACTATGGAGGATACAAAATTTTGGGGCGGCGCGCCAGAACGCATCACGGGAAAAGGAAGTTCTTTTGAGGACTACCATATAATGGACCAGTGTTCACTAAAACGGTCATAACTTTATCATTCGGAGTCCGTTTCGAACGCACAAGTACTCAAAATGTTTGCGACGAGTGTGGGAATCTAGAAAATATAACCCGTTTGCGCCAAGAGTACTAGAGGACCACCAAATTAGGCCCCTAAGAAGAACTTTTTCCCCTGAAATTCAAAGAACATCGTTCGCCGCTGCTTTTCACACAAGTTCCTGAACCATTGGCACTCGTTTGGAAGAAAATCCATGGGGTTATGGTGAGTGTAAACATTAGTCTTCCTGGTAAGGACAAACGTTGCATTCTGCACATGCTATACGATTCGGGGAATCCTTTTTGGTTGTAAATTTAAGAAAATATGGCGACAATAAGCCTTATTCTACTTGTTTTTGCCATGTGGCATGCCGTAATGTACGTGGGCGATAGCCAATAACAAGACGGCATTCCTGGCTTCGATCGATACATATGTGGAAACAATATCTCCACTATGGAGGACAGAAAATTTCCGGGCAGCGCGCCAGACCGTGTCATGTTAAAATGAAGTTCTTTCAATGACCGCCATATAACGGACCGATGTTCATTAAAACAGTCATAAATTTGTTATTCGGAGTCCGTTTCGGACCCACAAGTACTCACAATGCTCGCGAAGACCGTGGGAATATAGAAACTACTCACCTCTTGCACCAGGAGTCCCGGAGGACAGTCAAATTTGGCCCCTAAGCATGACTTTTTTCCCCTGAAAGTCAAAGAACATTGTTCGCCGCTGCTTTTCACACAAGTTTCTGAACCCATTCGCACTCGTTTGGAAGTAAATCTGAGAGATTATGGTGATTGTAAATAGTAGTTCGCCTTGTAAGGACAAACGTTGCATTCTGCAGATACTATATGATGTGGGGGATCCTGTTTGGTTGTAAATTCAAGAAAATATGGCGACTATAAGCCTTATTCTCCTTGTTTTCGCCATATGGCATGTGGTAACGTACGTGGGCGACAGCCAATAATGAGAGGGCATTCCTGGCAATGATCAATACATATGTGGAAACAATATCATGACTATGGAGGACACAAAATTTCGAGGCAGCGCGCCAGAATGCGTCAAGGGAAAATGAAGTTCTTTCAAGGACCGCCATATAAAGGACCGGTCTTCACTAAAACGGTCATAAATTTGTCATTCGGAGACCGTTTCGGATCCACAAGTACTCAAAATGCTTGCGACGAGCATGGGAATCTAGAATATACTCCCTGCTTGTGCTAGGAGTCCTAGAGGACCGTCAAATTCGGCCCCTAAGTAGGACTTTTTGCCCCTGAAAGTCAAAGAACATCGTTCGCCGCTGCTTTTCACACAAGTTTCTGATCCCATTGGCACTCGTTTGGAAGATAATCTGAGAGATTATGATGAGTGTAAACATTAGTCCGCGTGGTAAGGACGCACGTTGCATTTTGCACATGCTATATGATTCAGGGCATCCTGTTTGGTTGTAAATTCAAGAATATACAGCGACTATAAGCCTTATTCTCCTTGTTTTCACCATGTGGCATGCCGTAATCTACGTGGGCGACAGCCAATAACAAGAGGGCATTCTTGCCATCGATCAATACATATGTGGAAACAATATCTCCACTATGGAGGACACAAAATTTCGGGGCGGCGCGCCAGAGCGCTGCATGAGAAAATGAAGTTCTTTTAAGGACTGCCATATAAAGGACCGGTGTTCACTAAAATGTTCATAACTTTGTCATTCGGAGTCAGTTTTGGACCCACAAGTGCTCAAAATGCTTGCGACGTGCGTGGGAATCTGGAAAATACTCCTCGCTTGTGCTAGGAGTCCCAGAGGACCGTCAAATTCGGCCGCTAAGCAGGACTTTTACCCCTGATAGTCAAAGAACATCATTCGCCACTACTTTTCACACAAGTTTATGAACCCATTAGCACTCATTTGAAAGAAAATCCGAGAGATTATGGTGAGTGTAAACATTTTTCCTCCTGGTAAGGACAAACGTTGCATTCTTCACATGTTATATGATCTGGGGAATCCCGTTTGGTTGTAAATTCAAGAAAATATGGCGACTATAAGCCGTATTGTCCTTGTTTTTTGCCGTGTGGCATGCCGTAACGTACATGGGTGACAGCCAATAACAATAGGGCATTCCTGGCATCGATTAATACATATGTGGAAACGATATCTCCATGGAGGACACAAAATTTTGGGGCAGCACGCCAGAACGCGTCACGGGAAAATGAAGTTCTTTCAAGGACCGCCATATAAAGGACCGGTGTTCACTAAAACGGTCATAACTTTGTCATTCGGAGTCCGTTTCAGACACACAAGTACTCAAAATGCTCGCGAAAAGTGTGTAATTCTAGATATTACTCCCCTCTTGCACCAGGAGTCCCGGAGGACCGTCAAATTCGGCCCCTAAGGAGGAATTTTTGCCCCTGAAATTCAAAGAAAATCATTCGCCGTTGCTTTTCACATAAGTTTCTGAACCCATTGGCACTCGTCTGGAAGAAAATCTGAGAGATTATGGTGAGTGTAAACATTAGTCTGCCTGGTAAGGACAAACATTGCATTCTACACATGATATATGATCCAGGGAATCCTGTTTGGTTCTAAATTCAAGAAAATATGGCGACTATAAGCCTTATTCTCCTTGTTTTCGCCATCTGGCATGCCGTAACGTATATGGGCGACAACAAATAACAAGAGGGCATTCCTAGCATCGATCAATACATATGTTAAAACAATATCTCCACTATGGAAAACACAAAATTTCGGGATGGCGCGCCAGAACCGTCACGGGAAAATGAAGTTCTTTCAAGGCCCGCCATGTAAAGGACCGGTGTTCACTAAGACGGTCATAACTTTCTCATTCGGAGTCTGTTTCGGACCCACAAGTAATCAAAATGCTCGCGATGAGCATGGGAATCTAGAAAATACTGCCCGCTTGCGCCATGAGTCCCGGAGGACCGTCAAATTCGGCCTCTAAGCAGGAATTTTTGCCCCTTAAAGTCAAAGAACATCCTTTCGCCACTGCTTGTCACCCAAGTTTCTGAACCCAATGGCACTCGTTTGGAAGGGAATCCAAGAGATTATGGTGAGTGTAAACATTAGTTTTCCTGTTAAGGACAAATGTTGCATTATGCAAATGCTATATAATCCAGGGAATCGTCGTTCGTTGTAAATTCAAGAAAATAGAGTGACTATAAGCCTTATTCTCCTTGCTTTCGCCGTGTGGCATGCCGTAACATACGTGGCCGACAGCCAGTAATAAGAGGGCATTCCTGGCATCGATCAATACATATGAGGAAACAATATCTCCACTATGAAGGAAAGAAAATTTCGGGGCGGCGTGCCAGAACGCGTCACTGGAAAATCCAGTTCTTTCACTGACCGCCATATAAAGGACCGGTGTTCACTAAAACGATCATAACTTTGTCATTCGGAGTCCGTTTCGGACCCACAAGTACTCCAAATCCTCGCGACGATCGTGGGAATCTAGAAGATACTCTACCCTTGCACATGGAGTCCCAGTGGACCATCAAATTCAGTCTCTAAGCACGAATTTTTGCCCCTGAAAGTCAAAGAGCAGCGTTCGCCGCTGCTTTTCACACTAGTTTCTGAACCCATTGGCACTCGTTTGGAAAAAATCTGAGAGATTATGGTGAGTGTAAACATTCCTCCGCCTGGGAAGGACAATCGTTGCATTCTGATCATGCTATAAGATCCGGGGAATCCTGTTTGGTAGTAAATTCAAGAAAATATGGGGACTATAAGCCTTATTCTCCTTGTTTTTGTCGTGTGGCATGTCGTAACGTACGTGGGTGACTGCCAATAACAACAGGTCATTCTTGGCATCGATCGATACATATGAGAAACAACATCTCCACTATGGAGGACACAAAGTTTTGGGGCGGCACACTAGAACGCATCACTGGAAAATGAAGTTCTTTCAAGGACCGCCATATAAAGGATCGGTGTTCACTAAAACGGTCATAAGTTTGTCATTCGGAGTCCGTTTCGGACCCACATGTACACAAAATGCTTGCGACGAGCGTGGGAATCTAGAAAAATTCTCCACCCTTCTACCAGGAGTCCCGGAGGACTATCAAATTAGGGATGGCAGTTTTTCCCGTGGGTATGGGTACCCGCCGGTACCCGACTCGAAAACAACGGGTATGGGCAAGACCTGAAGAGATTATTTACCCATGGGTAATGGGTATCCATACCCGCAAAATATATGGGTAGGATATGGGTATGACATTGCGCCCATGGGTAACCCAATGGATACCCAGAAACAATTAATAAATGAAAATAACTCCTATGACATGTGGGGTCATCATTCAACTCCTATGGCCCACCCTAAGTCTCGATTCCTTAAATTGGCCATACCTCATAGGCCCGTGATCACCTGCTCGCCACTCCTCATGCGTCCTATGCTATTCGTTGAAAAGATGAAATCTTGACTCTTCGCTACCAGACTCCTATCCAACGCTCGATCCAGTGATTCCCCATTCCCAACACGACCTCCCACCGTACCGGGTTTATACTAACCGCCGCTCATACTCCCTTGATACCTCCAAGAGGCCACCCACCATAGTAGCATGTGTTAGTGATATACTACTCGTCCATGCTCACTTGAAGTTTAAACCCATTTCTCAACATTTTAAAATTTTAAATTCTATATATCATATCCACTGGATACCCATTGGGTATTGGATACCCATTGGGTATGGGCATGGGTGCCAATTTATGCCCATGGGTATTGAAATGGGTGGGTATAGAAATTTTCTATGGGTATGGGTTTGGGTAGAAGGAGGTTGTACCCACCCATACCCTACCCATTGCCATCCCTATATCAAATTCGACCCCTAAGCAGGACTTTTTGCTCCTGAAAGTCAAAGAACATCGTTCGCCGCTGCTTTTCACACAAGTTTCTGAACCCATTGGCACTCTATCCGTTTCTGACCCACAAGTACTCAAAATGCTCGCGACGAGCATGGGAATCTAGAAAATACTCCCAGCTTGCACCAGGTATGCCATAGGACCATAAAATTCGGCCCTGAAGCAGGACTTTTTGCCCCTGAAAGTTAAACAACATCGTTCGCCCTTGCTTTTCACAGAATATTCTGAACCCAATGGCACTCGTTCGGAAGAAAATCTAAGAGATTATGATGAGTGTACACATTAGTCCTCCAGGTAAGGACAAACGTTGCATTCCGCGCATGCTATATCATCCGAGGAATCATGTTTGGTTGTAAATTCAAGAAAATACGGCGACCTTAAGCCTTATTCTCCTTATTTTCGCCGTGTGGCATGCTGTATTGTACACGGGTGACAGCCAATAACAAGAGGGCATTCCTGGCATCAATCAATACATATGTGGAAACAATATCTCCACTATGGAGGACACTAAATTTCGGGTCGGCGCACCAGAATGTGTCACGGGAAAATGAAGTGCTTTCAAGGACCGCCATATAACAGACTGGTGTTCACAAAAATGGTCACAAATTTGACATTTGGAGTCCATTTCAGACCCACAAGTACTCAAAATGCTTGCGACGAGCATGGGAATCTAGAAAATACTCCCCACTTGTGCAAGGAGTCCTAGAGGACCATTAAATTCGGCCCCTAAGTGGGCCTTTTTGCCCCTGAAAGTCAAAGAACATCGTTCACCGCTGCTTTTCACACAAATTTCTAAACCCATTGACACTCGTTTGGGATAAAATCCTAGAGATTATGGAAAGTGTAAACATTAGTCTGCCTGTTAAGGACAAACGTTGCATTCTACACATGCTATACGATCTAGGGAATCATGTTTGATTGTAAATTCAAGAAAATACAGCGACTATAAGCCTTATTCTCCTTTTTTCGCCGTGTGGAAGGCCATAACGTACGTGGGTGACAACCAATAACAAGAGGGCATTCCTGGCATCGATTAATACATATGTGGAAAGAATATCTCCAGTATGGAGGAAACAAAATTTCTGGGCGTCGCGCTGATACGTCTCCGACGTATCTATAATTTATGAAGTATTCATGGTGTTTTATTATCATTCTTGGATGTTTTACAATCATTTTATAGCAACTTCATATCATTTTGTGGGACTAATCTATTGACCAGTGGCAAGTGCCAGTTGCTATTTTTTGCTTGGTTTTTACATCGCATGAAATCAATATCAAACGGAGTCCAAACACCGTGAAACTTTTTGTGGATTTTTTATGGACCAGAAGACAACCAATGGGCCAGAGCAGCTCCCGGGGGGTGCCCCAAGAGGGGCCTAACCCACCAGGGTTAACCTGGAGGCCCAGGCGCGCCAAGGTGGGTTGTGCCCACCTCGGTGGCCTCCTGCACCCCCTCTTCGCCCTATAAATTCGCAAATATTCCAAAAACCCTTTGGGTAACCCTAGATGTGAATTCCGCTGCCGCAAGCCTCTATAACCACCGAAAACTAATCTTGACCCCGTTCCGACACCTTGCCGGAGCGGGAAATCATCACCGGTGGCCATCTTCATCATCCCGACAGCCACCATGATGAGGAGGGAGTAGTCCACCCTAAGGGCTGAGGGTTTGTACCAGTAGCTATGTATTTAATTTCTCTCTCTCGTGTTCTTGAGATGTCACGATCTTGATGTATCGCGGGCTTTGTCAATATAGTCGGATCATATGGTGTTTTATCCTCTCTATGTTGTTGTGATGAATTGAGTTTTTGCCTTTGAGATTTTGTTTTATCGAATTGAATACTTTTATGAATTTAAGAGCACTTAATATATGTCTTGCATATGAATACTCGTGGTTACAATGGGGTATCATATTGATTCACTTGATATGTGTTTTGGCATTCAACTAGCGGATTCCCGCAGTGACATTGGGGTAATCTATGCATATGGGTTGATGCATGTTCTCGCCTTTTGTTTCTCTGGTAGAAATCTTGGGGCACTCTTTGAGGTTGTTTGTGTTGGATTGAGTAGTATGAATCTAAAATTATTTGGTGTTTATTTACTATGAACTCTTGGATAGATCGATCGGAAAGAATAGCTTCGAGGTGGTTTCGTACCCTACAAACGATTTCTTCTTATGTTCTCCGCTAGATAGGAACTTCGGAGTAATTCTTCGTTGCACGTTGAGGGATGGTTGTATGATCCAATTATATTAGCATTGTTGAGAGATTGCACTACTGAAAGTACGGACCCTAGGCCCCATTTTCAAGCATTGCAATACCGTTTTTGTGCCCGTTTACTATTTGCTACCTTGCTGTTTTTATTTATTCAGATTATAAAAATTTATTTCTACCATCCATATTTGTAACGCCCTTGATGCGGCTATATCTCCCACGTGTCGAAGCACGACTTAGAGGCATAACCGCATTGAAAGCAATGTCGCAAGTGAGGTAATCTTCACACAACCCATGTAATGCATAAGGGAAAGAGATACATAGTTGGCTTACAATCGCCACTTCACACAATTACATGAATAAAGCATTACAAAATCCAGATACAATCAAGGTCCGACTACGGAACCAAAATAAAAGAAGACTACCCCAAATGCTACACAGATCCCCGATCGACCCCAACTGGGCTCCACTACTGATCAACTAGAACGAAACAACACAAAGGACAAGATCTTCAACGAGCTCCTCCTTGAGCTTGGTTGCGTCACCTGCTCGGTAACATCGGCACCTGCAAACTGGTTTTGGAAGTATCTGTGAGTCACGGGGACTCAGCAATCTCGCACCCTCGCGATCAAGACTATTTAAGCTTATAGGAAGGGTAAAAGGTATGAGGTGGAGCTGCAACAAGCGACTAGCATATATGGTGGCTAAACATACACAAATGAGAACGAGAAGAGAAGGCAAAAGCACGGTCGATCATCTATGATCAAGAAGTGATCCTAGAACAAGATACGTCAAGCATAACTCCAACACCGTGTTCACTTCCTGGACTCCGCCGAGAAGAGACCATCACGGTTACACACGCGGTTGATGTATTTTAATTAAGATCAACTTCAGGTTTTCTACAACCGGACATTAACAAATTCCCATCTACCCATAACCGTGGGCACGTCTTTCAAAAGTTCAAATCCCTGCAGGGGTGTCCCAACTTATCCCATCACAAGCTCTCACGGTCAACGAAGGATATTCCTTCTCCCAAGACAATCCGATCAGACTCGGCATCCCGGTTACAAGACATCCTCGACAATGGTAAAACAAGTCCAGCAACACCGCCCGAATGTGCCGACAAATCCCGATAGGAGATGCACATATCTCGTTCTCAGGGCACACTCAGATGAGACATCCTACGAGTAAAACCAACCCTCAAGTTGCCCCGAGGTGGCCCCGCAGTCTACTCGGTCGGACCAACACTCAGAGGAGCACTGGCCCAGGGGGGTTTAAATAAATATGACCCTTGAGTCTGCAGAACCCAAGGGAAAGAAAAAGTCTAGGTGGGGAATGGTAAAACCAATGTTGGGCATTGCTGGAGGAGTTTTATTCAAGGCGAACTGTCAAGGGGTTCCCATTATAACCCAACCGTGTAAGGAACGCAAAATCCGGGAACATAACACCGATATGACGGAAACTAGGGCGGCAAGAGTGGAACAAAACACCAGGCATAAGGCCGATCCTTCCACCCTTTACCAAGTATATAGATGCATCAATTAAATAAGAGATATTGTGATATCCCAACAAAATAACCATATTCCAACCATGGAACAAGCTCCAATCTTCACCTGCAACTAACAACGCTATAAGAGGGGCTGAGCAAAGCGGTAACATAGCCAAACAATGGTTTGCTAGGACAAGGTGGGTTAGAGGCTTGGTTCAACAATATAGGAGGCATGATAAGCAAGTGGTAGGTAACGCGGCATAGGCATAGCAAAAGAGCGAGCAACTAGCAAACAAAGATAGAAGTGATTTTGAGGGTTTGGTCATCTTGCCTGAAATCCCGCAAGGAAGAAGAACGAGTCCATGAAGAAGACAAACGGACGTAGTCGAATGGGTCCTCACAAAGGCGACGATAACGGAACCAACCCGAAGAAGCAACACCAGAAAGAAGCACACAACATAGTAAACGAACATGGTATGATATGCGGATGCGGCATGTGATGCATATGCATGATTTGGAGAGGAATGATTGAACCTGGCCTCAACATGGAAATCCAAGAGTGCCACTGGAAAGGTGAGTTGATTTCGGTCAAAATCAATATAAAGATCACCGGAATCGGATGCACGGTTTGGAAATGGCAAGCAAAACAAATATGGCACCCGTCTGCGATAATCAGCACGAGACCATCTAAATGCATCAAGAACAACATGCTACAGCACTCCAACATGGCAACAAAAAACATGGCAGGGACCCACTCAAGATGCTTGACAAAAGATGAACAATGAGCTACGGCTAATTCACTAATTAACAGGCTCAAACAAGCATGGCAAAAGTGCAAATGATAACAGGTTACAGACTTAGTGAAACTAACACAAGTCTGGAATTTATCATCAGGAAGCAATCTTTAGAGCATGAAATCTACATGCTACAGGAACATATCATGGCAAAGCAAGGAATGGCATGAAGCTACTCTAAGCACATAACAAAAGTCCCTTAGTGACCATGAGCAAAAACAGATCATAAAATACAATTGCAAGCATGTGAACATAGCAAAAACATAAACAGATTCACACTTAGTGAAAAACTGGAGCATGCAAAACAGATTAACAAGTAGGCATGTTTACGTGCTCGATGCACTCACTACAAGGCATGGCATGACAAACTAAGCATACACCCATCAATAAGACATGGCATAGAAGCTATACATGGCAAGAACAATAATATAGCATGCACGGATCAACTATAACAAGCTCGGCAAAATTGCTAAACATGTTAACAATCTGCCAGGAACATTTTATAGCAAAAGTGGAGCTCGATTGACTCAAGCTAGGGTGCTCCATAAATGAAAACAAAGACATGGATGGATAGATCACCACAATATTAACAAAACATCCTTACTGATCATCCTCAAAATAGGCACGGATCACTAGGAAACAACATGAACATATGACATAAAAATAATGACAGGGAAAGGACTTAGTGAAATTCTAAGTCCCTGAAAACAACATCATTGAGTAAGCTACTTTGCATGCTTGTGCTAGTTACCAAAAAGATCACAAAAATACATGGCAATCACCTCTGTAAAGATGGCATGGCACTCTAAAAAACACATGTAGAGATCAGGATCATAGCATGCACACATTAATCATGGCAAAAATGACAAAAGGCCATTTGCTGAAACAGATCTGACATATTCCTCACATAGCCCTCTTCCAACAGCATTTCAGGCATCAAGATGAGCTCAAATGAAAATTATGCAATGAGATGAAATGATGTACTCGTCGAGGCGGACATTTTGATATGCTACACGCGCAAAACGGAGCTACGAATGCAAAGTTATGATGCGATGAACATGGCCTGAAAATATGATGACAGAAAAGACTTAGTGATATTTTACCCTCCGGATCTAGGGTCGACTTTCGCATGGAAGTCGAGGCGGCCGGGATCTTGCCGGAGTTGGGCCGGAGATGGCCGGAGGAGGTGTAGGAGGCGGATCTGGCCGGATCCCGCCGGATCCGGGCGCGGCGGGGCCGGAGGATCAGCGGCCGGCGAGGGGCGGCGTCGAACGAGGCGGTGGGGCGGCGCGCGACGGAGCGGCGAGGTCGGCGGCCTAGGACGGCGGCCGGAGCGGCGCAGGAGGCGGCTCGGGCGGGCGCGGCGCCAGCGTAACCGGACGGTGGCGCACCGGGCGAGGAGGGCCGCGGTCGGGCTCGCGGGCCCGAAGTGGAGAGGCGCGGGGCGCCGGGACGCGTGGCGGCGACCGGTTGGGCGAGGGTGGCGGCCGGCTGACGTGGCGGCTCGTGATAGGTCCGGGTGAGGTGGTCGGGCGAACGGACATGTCCGGCCGGCGCGGGATGAAATGTCCGGCGGCGGCAGGGAAGGTTAGGGTAGGGTTTCGTCCGCGAATTTTTAGGAGGGGATCACATATATATAGGTAGAGGGAGCTAGGAGAGTCCAAATGAGGTGCGGTTTGCGGCCACGCGATCGTGATCGAACGACCAAGAGGATGGAGGGGTTTTAGGTGGGTTTTGGGCCACTTTGGGAGGGTGTTGGGCTGCAATACACACGAGGCCTTTTCGGTCCCTCGGTTAACCGTTGGAGTATCAAACGAAGTCCAAATGGCACGAAACTTGACAGGTGGTCTGCCGGTAGTAACCCAAGTCCGCAAGACATGTCTCGGTCCAATCTGAAAACGTTTAACACCTGCACATGAAAAGAGGTAGAAAGGGACACCGGGTGACATAGGAGCGCCGGATTGCAAAACGGACAACGGGGAAAATGCTCGGATGCATGAGACGAACATGTATGCAAATGAAATGCACATAATGACATGATATGGAATGCATGAAACGCAAGCAATGACAAGGCAACACGGCAAATAACTACAGGACACCTGGCACATCGGTCTCGGGGCGCTACAACACTCCACCACTACGATAGGATCTCGTCCCGAGATCTAGAATGGCACCAAAGGGAAAACGGAAGGGAAAGAGAAGAGGTAAACTAAGTTGCTCCTTGACAAATGAGTGAAACCAAAGAACCTTGAAAGGGTTAAGCCATATCGAGAAAAGAATACAACGGAGATGAACGAAGTTAAAAACACTCCGTTAGAAAAGAGGAAACAAGGAAGAACAATTCTAGCAGCACTCCGGTTGACTAGAGATGAAAGACTTGACAAGATGAAAAGAACTTGAGCAGAGGACACAACACTCCGGTTAAAAGGATAAGCAAAGAAAAAGATCGTGATCTTCATAAATCAAGATGATGACTGAAAAGAGCAACATCACAAAGCCTCCGAAAGAAAGAATAGAAGATAGATAATTGAGATAATGAATGTAGAAGAAAAAGCCAACTTCTGTCACAAAAGATCTTGAAAAGGCATCCTTAGGAGAAGGTTCAAATGGAGTTGTTGGAAAACCAACAATGAAAGGATAAGCTTGATATGGTCTTGTGGAATACATCTCTAATTATGAGGTGACAACCTGCCCCTCACAGGACAAGAATTTGGATTGATATGAACAAGGAGACGAGAAAGTATTTCACCAGGAGGATAAAGAAGAACTTGGGTCCTTTATAAGCACCATAAATAGCAACAATCCTTAGGGAAAGCTTTAGGTGAAATATAAACCAAGATAACTTGAATGACGAGATTGATGGATTTAAAATACCTCATTCTTAACAACATGCGAATCATGAAACATGAACTCAAATTATCAAGAATGACATAGCACCACCTTAAATGGTATGGAAGAAAGAATTGCACTCCGGATTGCAAGATGAAGAATGCTTGAGTTCCTCTGAAAAGAATCTCAAAGAACACTTCGAGAAGGAATTAAATCTTTGATGAACCGACATGTAGAGCCTCCACGAAGAACTCCGGTAATCAAAAGGATAACGAAAAGAAAGAGAAGTTGAAAACACAAGGTGAAACCTTATAATGATTTAGATGGATCTCCGTGATAATATAATTGCGAGAGCTTGGACTCCAGGAAAAACAGAAGATGACACAATTGAAATCAAGAATTTGTTGAGCCTCCAGAATAAGGAATTGAATTCGCTCGATGAAATAAGAATAAGAATTACATTATGATTATCCTTCACCAATTTAGATTGATGACAAGCAACGGATTTGGCATACTACTTATTCTCGTAGAAAAGATTAAGAAAGATATAACATAAAATTGAGAATGTCTTCCAGGAACCACCGGTAAGATGAAACAACGAATGAATAGATATGATAAATGAAGGATGAGAAATCTTGAAAGAACCACCATAAGAATTAAAATAAACAAAGTAAAGGGATGAATCACCGGGATAAGAATTGTGAAAAGAACGAAGATACTTGAGACAATCTAGATACATTAGAACGAAGGGATCACGACTGATTAGAGATCACTTGACCGATGCATCGGTAAAATTTAGAGAAAGAGAGCTGAAAGCTGAGAATGAATAAATCTTAGATGATGGGCTCCGGAGAAACAAACTAGAAAGACTCCTGAATTGCTCCGGATGGATGGAAAGAATTCTCACAATCTAAAAAAACAATTATGAGAGGATGGCAATAGACTAGAACCGCGAATCTTGAAGAGAATGGAGCAAGATATGGAGGAAAATTCTTCTTCGGTCTTCAAAATTCGAGAATGACGCTGAACAACACCATCGTGAATTGTTGAGATACCCCGGGATGAAAAATTAGAAATGTTGAACCAATGATGAACAGAATTTGAAAGATCTTGGAGAAACACATCTGACTGATGAAAATTCATTCTTACATCAAACTTCGAAAAGAATTTGGGATAGCTCCGAGAGAATAAGAATAGTCAGGTAAGATCCTGGGAAAAGACCTGTGGGTTAGGGCCCACTCAAAAGAAACACCGTTGAAATGATTTAAAGAGAAAGATTGCACCGGTTGAATTAAATGGCTTGAATGAGATAACATCCTCGAAAGAGCTTGAACGGATGTAGAGTGGTAACACAAATCTTTTGAGATATCTTCAGCACTCCAGAACAAATGAATAGCAAGCGAGGAATGATTAAGAATTGCACCAGCATGAGAAAGCATTGAAATGAGGAAAGGGTATGATCAACAAAGCTTGACTTGAAACCACCGGAGAAGAAAAGAACGAAGAATGATGAGCTTGAAGCTCCATTAGAATCTTCAAGAGAATCACCGGGTAAGAACATTGACGGAAAAGAATGGAGAGACTTCATAATCATAAGATAGATACTTGATAAAGAAATCTTAGTCCTTGAAGAAAAAGGGTGGGAGGGCGGGTAAAACAAAGGCCAATCAGGATGAATGAAACAAACACCATTGAGAAGAACTGAGAATTGATCTTGCGGATGTTGAGATGATCGGATCCACTTGAAGAGAAACCCGCCGGTTGAGAAGAAATTGAAATGACAAACTCGATGATCAAGAAGAATTAGTATTCACATAGGAACATGAGAACACCTCTTAGGAAAGGTATTGAATCAACACTTGACATTGAAGCAACTCGAATACCACAACTCAAGACAAAACACAGGATTGGCTTGCAGAAAAAGCCGGAACAAACATATGATAGAGATTTCATCCGAAGTTTTCGTGGTGGGGCCTACACGGGCTCGATCATACAACACCATCATGTACAAGGCAGTGCACATGACATACGAAGCGTACCTGAGTCGGCATAGCCAAGGACTCTTTAAGACACAATGAGACCACTATAAACCAACCGTAGATAGGCGGACCACTGGACGTCGAACCCCAGTTTCATATCATACATCTGTTGGAAAGATATCCTAAGAGCTACTTGAATTCCCACTTATAAACTCCCGAATTTTTCCGGTTATGCAATCAGGTGTTGGGGATACAGGGGAAGCATAATATCTCACCCAAAACTAGCAAATCCTACATCCAGCTGTATCCATCCTTCAACACATAACCAAGAAACCTTCTGAAATCGTTTACCTCAATCTTCGAAAAGCATCCGTTATACGAGTTATGGCAATACTCCCGAACTCCCGCCCCAGTACTGGGTGGCATCGAGGTTATCTCACCAATAACTGCATAAAAGAGATTTTCGATGTCAGCGAAACTAAACTCAGGTATTCCAGAACTGCAACGATAAAATTGTGATGACAACACCTCGGAGCTCAACTCCCCGGGACACTGCCACAACCCCTAAATGTCAGGAGGCACCAAGAACAATGTTCTCGTCACAAAACCATCGGAATGATTCCAAGATACTCGCGTGATCCTAAATTTTTTTAGTGAAATTTGAGAAGAGAAAAGTCAAAACTCAACGTCAGGATGCCTCACCAGAGCGATGAAGGGACTGAGGAGTAAAAAGAAGTCCTACTCTCCGATATATATAATCCTAAATGACTCAAAACATTTTCCTAGACTCAACAACGCCAGCGTTTCGAACAAGCAGGGGGCTCCTAAGATCGGGGAAGGCTCTGATTACCAACTTGTAACGCCCTCGATGCGGCTATATCTCCCACGTGTCGAAGCACGACTTAGAGGCATAACTGCATTGAAAGCAATGTCGCAAGTGAGGTAATCTTCACACAACCCGTGTGATGCATAAGGGAAAGAGATACATAGTTGGCTTACAATCGCCACTTCACACAATTACATGAATAAAGCATTACATCATCCAGATACAATCAAGGTACGACTACGGAACCAAAATAAAAGAAGACTACCCCAAATGCTACACAGATCCCCGATCGACCCCAACTGGGCTCCACTACTGATCAACTAGAACGAAACAACACAAAGGACAAGATCTTCAATGAGCTCCTCCTTGAGCATGGTTGCGTCACCTGCTCGGTAACATCGGCACCTGCAAACTGATTTTGGAATTATCTGTGAGTCACGGGGACTCAGCAATCTCACACCCTCGCGATCAAGACTATTTAAGCTTATAGGAAGGGTAAAAGGTATGAGGTGGAGCTGTAGCAAGAGAATAGAATATATGGTGGCTAAGCATACGCAAATGAGAATGAGAAGAGAAGGCAAAAGCGCGGTCGAACATCTATGATCAAGAAGTGATCCTAGAAGAACCTATGTCAAGCATAACTCCAACACCGTGTTCACTTCCCAGACTCCGCCGAGAAGAGACCATCATGGTTACACACGCGGTTGATGTATTTTAATTAAGATCAACTTCAGGTTTTCTACAACCGGATATTAACAAATTCCCATCTGCCCATAACCGCGGGCACGGCTTGCGAAAGTTCAAATCCCTGCAGGGGTGTCCCAACTTAGCCCATCACAAGCTCTCACGGTCAACGAAGGATATTCCTTCTCCCAAGACAATCCGACCAGACTCGGCATCCCGGTTACAAGACATCCTCGACAATGGAAAAACAAGTCCAGCAACACCGCCCAAATGTGCCGACAAATCCCGATAGGAGCTGCACATATCTCGTTCTCAGGGCACACTCGGATGAGACATCCTACGAGTAAAACCAACCCTCAAGTTGCCCCGAGGTGGCCCCGCAGTCTACTCGGTCGGACAAATACTCAGAGGAGCACTGGCCCAGGGGGGTTTAAATAAAGATGACCCTTGAGTCTGCAGAACCCAAGGGAAAGAAAAAGGCCAGGTGGCGAATGGTAAAACCAATGTTGGGCATTGCTGCAAGAGTTTTATTCAAGGCGAACTATCAAGGGATTCCCATTATAACCCAACCGTGTAAGGAACGCAAAATCCGGGAACATAACACCGATATGACGGAAACTAGGGCGACAAGAGTGGAACAAAACACCAGGCATAAGGCTGAGCCTGCCACCCTTTACCAAGTATATAGATGCATTAATTAAATAAGAGATATTGTGATATCCCAACAAAATAACCATGTTCCAAACATGGAACAAGCTCCAATCTTCACCTACAACTAATAACGCTATAAGAGGGGCTGAGCAAAGTGGTAACATAGCCAAACAACGGTTTGCTAGGACAAGGTGGGTTAGAGGCTTGGTTCAACAATATAGGAGGCATGATAAGCAAGTGGTAGGTATCGCGGCATAGGCATAGCAAAAGAGCGAGCAACTAGCAAGCAAAGATAGAAGTGATTTCGAGGGTATGGTCATCTTGCCTGAAATCCCGCAAGGAAGAAGAATGAGTCCATGAAGAAGACAAACAGACATAGTCAAACGAGTCCTCACAAATGCGACATTAACGGAACCAACCCGAAGAAGCAACACCGGAAAGAAGCACACAACATAGTAAACAACCAACACACGAACATAGTATGATATGCGGATGCGGCATGTGATGCATATGCATGATTTGGAGAGGAATGATTGAACCTGGCCTCAACTTGGAAATCCAAGAGTGCCACTGGAAAGGTGAGTTGATTTCGGTCGAAATCAATATAAAGATCATCGGAATCGGATGCATGGTTTGGAAATGGGAAGCAAAACAAATATGGCACCGGTCTGCGATAATCAGCATGAGACCATCTAAATGCATCAAGAACAACATGCTACAGCACTCCAACATGGCAACAAAATACATGGTAGGGATCCACTCAAGATGCTCGACAAAAGATGAACACTGAGCTACGGCTAATTCACTCATTAACAGGCTCAAACAAGCATGGCAAAAGTGCAAACGACAACATGTTACAGACTTAGTGAAATTAACACGAAATTAACACAAGTCTGGAATTTATCATCGGGAAGCAATCTTTAGAGCATGAAATCTACATGCTACAGGAACATATCATGGCAAAGCAAGGCATTGCATGAAGCTACTCTAAGCACATAAAAAAAGTCCCTTAGTGACCATGAGCCAAAAGGGATCAGAAAATACAATTGCAAGCATGTGAACATAGCAAAAACATAAATAGATTCAGACTTAGTGAAAAACTGGAGCATGCAAAACAGATTAACAAGTAGGCATGTTTACGAGCTCGATGCACTCACTACAAGGCTTGGCATGACAAACTAAGCATACATCCATCAAGAAGACATGGCATAGAAGCTATACATGGCAAGAACAACATATAGCATGCACGGATCAACTACAACAAGCTCGGCAAAATTGCTAAACATGTTAACAATCTGCCAGGAACATTTTATAGCAAAAGTAGAGCTCGATTGACTCAAGCTAGGGTGCTCTATAAATGCAAACAAAGACATGGATGGATAGATCACCACAATATTAACAAAACATCCTTACTGATCATCCTCAAAAGAGGCACGGATCACTAGGAAACAACATGAACATATGACATAAAAATAATGGCAGGGCAAGGACTTAGTGAAATTCTAAGTCCCTGAAAACAGCATCATTGAGTAAGCTACTTTGCATGCTTGTGCTAGTCACCATAAAGATCACAAAAATACATGGCAAGCACCTCTGTAAAGATGGCATGGCACTCTACAAAACACATGTAGAGCTCAGGATCATAGCATGCACACATTAATCATGGCAAAAATGACAAAAGGCCATTTGCTGAAACAAATCTGACATATTCCTCACATAGCCCTCTTCCAATAGCACTTCGGGCATCAAGATGAGCTCAAATGAAAATTATGCAATGAGTTGAAATGATGTACTCGTCGAGACGAACATTTTGATATGCTACACGCGCAAAACGGAGCTACGGATGCAAAGTTATGATGCGATGAACATGGCCTGAAAATATGATGACAGAAAAGACTTAGTGATATTTTACCCTCCGGATCTAGGGTCGACTTCGGCATGGAAGTCGAGGCGTCCAGGATCTTGCAGGAGTTGGGCCGGAGATGGCCGGAGGAGGTCGGAGGAGGCGGATCTGGCCAGATCCCGCCGGATCCGGGCGCGGCGGGGCCGGAGGATCAGCGGCCGGCGAGGGGCGGCGTCGAACGAGGCGGCCAGGCGGCGCGCGACGGAGCGGCGAGGTCGGCGGCCGGAGTGGCGCAGGAGGCGGCTCGGGCAGGCGCGGCGCCAGCGGAA
>NC_041392.1:383903065-383905513 GCF_002162155.2 Triticum dicoccoides | reverse complement strand
GGTGGAGAAGCGCGGGGCGCTGGGACGCGTGGCGGCGGCCGGTTGGGCGAGGGCGGCGGCCGGCTGACGTGGCGGCTCGTGATAGGTCCGGGTGAGGTGGCCGGGCGAACAGACATGTCCGACCGGCACGGGATGAAATGTCCGGCGGCGGCGGGGAAGGTTAGGGTACGGTTTCGTCCGCGATTTTTTGGGAGGGGATCACATATATATATATAGGTAGAGGGAGCTAGGAGAGTCCAAATGAGGTGCGGTTTGCCGCCACGCGATCGTGATCGAACGAACAAGAGGATGGAGGGGGTTTAGGTGGGTTTTGAGCCACTTTGGGAGGGTGTTGGGCTGCAACACACACGAGGCCTTTTCGGTCCCTCAGTTAACCGTTGGAGTATCAAACGAAGTCCAAATGGCACGAAACTTGACAGGCGGTCTACCGGTAGTAACCCAAGGCTGCAAGACAAGTCTCGGTCCAATCCGAAAATGTTTAACACCCGCACACGAAAAGAGGTAGAAAGGGACACCGGGTGACATAGGAGCGCCGAATTGCAAAATGGACAACGGGGAAAATGCTCGGATGCATGAGACGAACATGTATGCAAATGAAATGCACATGATGACATGATATGGAATGCATGACACGCAAGCAATGACAAGGCAACACGGCGAATAACTGGAGGACACCTGGCACATCAGTCTTGCGGCACTACAATATTACACTTTTATCTCCATTTCTTCGCCGAACTAGTGCACCTATACAATTTGCCATTGTTTGAGGTGTGTTGGGGACATAAGAGATTTCTTGTATTCGGTTGCGGGATTGTATGAGAGGGACCATCTTCATCCTACGCCTCCCACGGATTGATAAACCTTAGGTCATCCACTTGAGGGAAAATTGCTACTGTCCTACAAAACTCTACGCTTGGAGGCCCAACACGAGTCTACAAGAATAAAGTTGTGTAGTAAACATCAAGCTCTTTTCTGGCGCCGTTGCTGGGGAGGTGAGTGCTTGAAGGTAATCTTTAGATCTTGCAATCGAATCTTTTAGTTTCTTGTTTATCACTAGTTTGGTTTATAAATCAAAACTACAGAAAAATGGAATTGAGGTTGCATCATGTTATTCATCTTATAGTGTATTTCGTGAAAATGATGAAAAGGAAAATTGTGCTCAATTGATAGAAGAAGAATTCAATAGGAAGTTTGGAATAAATGATGAGCATGATTGGAATGTTGTTAGTATCAATTCTTTGAATATCCATGATGCTAATGATATGCAAAGCCATAAGCTTGGGCATGCTATGTTTGATGAAGATGATATTTTTACTCGCCCAAGATGTGATGTGAAAATTTGTTATAATGATTGTATGCCTCCTATTTATGATGATTATAATGATGAAAGTGGATTTGGAGAGGTCATGACTTTATTTAGTGATGAATCCACCATTTTGGATGAGGCTTCAATTGACTATGATAACAAAGTTGCTATCTATGATGATTATGGTGATGAAATGTATGGTATAAAGAATAATGATAACCATGGAACTTTTCATTATGATTTTAATTTTCAATCACATGATAGTTATTTTGTTGATTTTGCTCCCACTACTATTGATGAGAATAAATTTTTTATGTGGAGAGTAATAAAATTTCTACGCTTGTAGGCCATCAAAAGAATACTTTATGTGATAGTTATATTGTTGAATTCATTCATGATCACTACAAAAAAATAAACTTCTGTGATGATACATATTTGTCATAGTAGGTCACATTTTCTGTCATGCATGTGCATCCATGACGATTTTATGACAGAATCAGGATAGTCATACATGTGTTGTCGTAGAAGTGTTCCATGACATTATCAACATTATCATCACTTAAGTGATCACTTCCATGACGATAAATGTCGCGTCATGGAAGTGCTTTCGTCAAGGGTGACCGACACATGGAATCCACCGTAACGGGCCGCCCTTAAGCTATCGGGTCCGGTTTTGGATCCGATAACCCACTAACAGCCATGACCAATGACAATTTTCCACGTGCAAAATTCTCATTGGCCCACAAAACCACGTGTTAGCTCCGTGTTGGCACATGTGTCACTCATCCAATGGGTGAGATGCGCCTATGATATCTTGACACGTGGACCGGCCCAACAGTGGCACATTTAGGTTAAAAGGCCGGGCCTGTCAAAATAAGCGGGCTGACCCATTAGCGGCCTACTTGAGTCAGGCCCATTTACAAGCACGTCCCATAAAAGTTACACAGAATTGGGCCATCAAAGGCCCATTCTAGATTTGACAATTTCCAGTCCATCGTCAGTTTTAGCCCGTTAATGGCCCGCTACATCTTTGGGCCCAATTGCGGCCCGAGCTTCTTTGGGCCTGTTAGTGGCCCATCGTCAGTTCCAGCCTGTTAACAGCACGGAACATCTTTTGTCCTTTTCTCGGCCCATTCTGTAGT
>NC_041392.1:383883460-383902676 GCF_002162155.2 Triticum dicoccoides | reverse complement strand
ATCGGCCCATTACGTAAATGAGCCAACTCCTAGCCTATTTTGTCTCTCAGCCTGTTAACGGCCCGCACAACAATTGGGCCTTTGACTATAGGTCCATTAGGGGCCCATGTTCCGCACGGCATCATTCCAGCCCAGCGCGACTTTCGGCCTGTTAAAATCCTAGTTTGCAAATCGGGCATCCTCATCCCCATAACAATTTCGGACTCTTAATGGCGCGTAAAGTAAAAGGGTCGAGACAAAATTGACATCTATTTCGGCCTGCTAGAGGCCAGTGGGCATTTCCATTTATGCGACCCTATCGAGCTTTTGGCCTGTTAATGGCCTGCTAAGAGCCGTTGTTACGTTGGGCCATATCATTTGGGATCCACTTAATATTATTTTGACTAGCCCAATTAAGGCCCGCTTTGACCACATGTTTGTTCATTTGTATGGCGTCCAGGAAACGTTTGAGCATGTGGGCCCCTGTTTCAACGATATAGCATATTCAAGAATTACCCTACTCTATACTATCGCCTCTGAAAAACATACAGTATACAATAAAAAGACTAAGGCATAGAAACGTAGAATAATCCTACACTATACAATATAGAAATTACAGCCGAATATACACACTGGGCATTATAGTTCGGCACCAGTGATAATAAAGCGTACACAAACAAAAAATTACATACACTGGACAAATAAAGATCAAACATCATGGACACGCATCAACAAAACTTACCATTTGAACTATAATCTCTTCAGAAAATAGGATTGGCCAGATTCAGATAGCACAAATTTCAGTCTGCAAAATCTCCAATTACTTCATGGTTACCTCAGTGTCTTGTTTCATTTTTTTGACACCTGCATCTAATAAAGCCCACTGATACGTCTCCAACGTATCTATAATTTATGAAGTATTCATGTTGTTTTATTATCATTCTTGGATGTTTTACAATCATTTTATAGCAACTTTATATCATTTTTGGGAATAACCTATTGACCCAGTGCCCAATGCTAGATGTTGTTTTTTGCTTGTTTTTTACATCGCGGGAAATCAATATCAAACGGAGTCCAAACACCATTAAACTTTTTGTGGATTTTTTATGGACCAGAAGACCACCAGTGGGCCAGAGTAGCACCTAGGGGGTGCCCTGAGGGGGCGCAACCCACCAGGGTGCGCCTGGAGGCCCAGGCGCGCCCAGGTGGGTTGTTCCCACCTCGGTGGCCTCCTGCACCCCCTCTTCGCCCTATAAATTCTCAAATATTCCAAAAACCCTAGGGTAACCCTACATGAGAAGTTCCGCCACCGCAAGCCTCTGAAGCCATCGAAAACCAATCTAGACCCCATTTCGGCACCCTGTCGGAGGCGGGAATCATCATTGGTGGCCATCTTCATCATCCCGGCGGCCACCATGATGAGGAGGGAGTAGTCCACCCTTGGGGCTGAGCGTTTGGACCAGTAGGTATGTGTTTAATCTCTCTCTCTCTCTCTATCTCTCATGTTCTTGAGATGTCATAATCTTGATGTATCGCGGGATTTATTAACATAGTCGGATCATATGGTGTTTTCCCATCTCTATCTTGTTGTGATGAATTGAGTTTTTCCCTTTGAGATTTCGTTCTATCGAATTGAATAATTTAATGGATTTGAGAGCACTTGATATATGTCTTGCATATGAATACTCGTGGAGGCAATGGGGTATCATATTGATTCACTTGATATGTGTTTTGGCATTCAACTCGCGGATTCCTGCGGTGACATTGGGGTAATCTATGCATAGGGGTTGATGAACGTTCTCGTCTTTTGTATCTCCGGTAGAAATCTTGGGGCACTCTTTGAGGTTCTTTCTGTTGGATTGAGTATTATGAATCTGAAGTAATTTGATGTTATTTTAGTATGAACTCTTGGATAGATCAATCAGAAAGCATAGCTTCGAGGTGGTTTCGTACCCTACAAACGATTTCTTCTTATGTTCTCTGCTAGATAGGAACTTTGGAGTGATTCTTCGTTGCACGTTGAGGGATGGTTATATGATCCAATTATATTAGCATTGTTGAGAGATTGCACTAGTGAAAGTACAGACCCTAGGCCCCATTTTCAAGCAATGCAATACCGTTTTTGTGCCCGTTTACTATTTGCTACCTTGCTGTTTTTATTTATTCAGATTATAAAAATATATTTCTACCATCCATATTACACTTTTATCACCATTTCTTCGCGGAACTAGTGCACCTATACAATTTGACATTGTTTTAAGTGTGTTGGGGACACAAGAGATTTCTTGTATTTGGTTGCAAGATTGTTTGAGAGAGACCATCTTCATTCTACGCCTCCCACGGATTGATAAACCTTAGGTCATCCACTTGAGGGAAAATTGCTACTGTCCTACAAAAGTCTGCACTTGGAGGCCCAACATGAGTCTACAAGAATAAAGTTGTGTAGTAGACATCACGAGCCAGAACACGTCATGGGAAAATGAAGTTTGTTCAAGGACTGCCATATAAAGGACCAATGTTCACTAAACGGTCATAACTTTGTCATTCGGAGTCCGTTTCAGACCCACAAGTACTCAAAATGCTCGCGATGATCGTGGGAATCTAGAAAATAAACCTCGCTTGTGCCAGGAATACCCGAGGACCGTCAAATTGGGCCCCTAAACAGGAATTTTTGCCCCTGAAATTCAAAGAACATCATTCGGCGCTGCTTTTCACACAAGTTTCTGAACCCATTGGCACTCGTTTGGAAGAAAACCCGAGAGATTAAGGTGAGTGTAAAAATTCATCCGCCTGGTAAGGACAAGCTTTGCATTCTGCACATGCTATATGATCCGGGGAATCATGTTTGGTTGTAAATTCAGGAAAATACGGCGACTATAAGCCTTATTCTCCTTGTTTTTGTCGTGTGCCATGCCGTTACGTATGTGGGCAACAGCCAATAACAAGAGGGCATTCCTGGCATCGATCAATACATATGTGGAAACATTATCTCCACTATGGAGGAAACAAATGTTCGGGGCAGTGCACCATAACGCGTCACAGGAAAATGAAGTTTGTTCAAGGACTGCCATATAAAGGACGAGTGTTCACTAAAACGGTCATAACTTTGTCGTTCAGAGTCCGTTTCAGACCCAGAAGTACTCAAAATGCTCGCGACAAGCATGGGAATCTAGAAAATACTCCGCACTTGTGCCAGGAGTTCCGGAGGACCATCAAATTCGGCCCCTAAGCAGGACCTTTTGCCTCTAAAATTCAAAGGATATCGTTCGCCGCTGCTTTTGACACAAGTTTCTGAACCCATTGGCACTCGTTTGGAAGAAAATTCGAGAGATTATGGTGAGTGTAAAAATTAGTCCGCTTGGTAAAGACAAATGTTTTATTCTGCACATGCTATATGATCCGGGGAGTCCTATTTGGTTGTAAATTCAAGAGAATACGACGACTATAAACCATATTCTCCTTGTTTTCGCCGTCTGGCATGTTGTAACATACGTGGGCGATAACGAATAACAAGATGGAATTCTTGGCATCGATCAATACATATGTGGAAACAATATCTCCACTATGGAGGACACAAAATTTCAAGGCGGCACACCCGAACGCGTCACGGGAAAATGAAGTTATTTCAAGGACTGCCATATAAAGGACCGGTGTTCACTAAAACAGTCATAACTTTGTCATTTGGAGTCTGTTTCGGACCCACAAGTACTCAAAATGCTCGCGACGAGCGTGTTTATCTAGAAAATACTCCCGTCTTGCACTAGGAGTCCTAGAGGACCATCAAATTCGGCCCCTAATGATGCGGAGCATCCCAAGGTCATCCCCTTGGACGTACCTACGTCTGCTACGACACCACTTGGACTATTGACTAGGGCCCGAGCAAAGGCTATCGAAGATAAGGTGAACTCGCTCCTCTTCGAACTACCACTTTCTACACATGAGACATGGCTACTACCTCAAGCGGAAACACTATATGTGATCAGGTACTTGGAGGAAGGCCACGGAGCAGCTACATCCAACGGACAAGACGGCGAGGACACCAAGTGTGAAGGACGAAAGAAAAGTTGTCACTGAAGCTACAGTCACCAGACGACTAGTCGGTACCGGACGTCCGACACCTGAAGCCCCTGCCTACCCAGGTCCCAGCCAATGCAAGCTACATCGAGTAGACGTTCGGCCAGGACCGGACAACCGTTGCCACCACACCCGAGCCAAAACAACAGATTTCTGAAGCGACCAGACAACCGGCCATCTCCAGACATCTGGTGCCACCTCAACCGAGCCAAATAGAGCGGAAGTCCGGCGACCCCCGGACGCCCGGATGCCCACGAGCCACCGGACGACAATAACCCACCAGACGTCTAGTACCTGTCTGCGCACAGTTGCGGGCCCGAGGCCCATGTACCCCTTCACCTCGCCCCCATTTGCACTAAGACTATAAATAGACCTCCTCCTACTGCTAGATAGGGTTAGCGTTGTGATAGCTCATATGTGAGGTAGAGCCTCGCTCATCCATTCGGATCTACTCCATTGTGAGAGACCGTCACCTCTTCAGAGAAGATCCACTTGGATTCAAGACCTCTAACGAGAAGACCCCAAGACCTGCTCATGGAGAAGAACCGGTTACCCTATGTTTCGTCCCTTGTTGGATTTGGGATGTGTGATCTGTATGTGTATTCGTATCTAGCATATGTGTGACCATATCTTGTTGGTTTGGGTGTTTCCGCTCTTTCCCCTTCGTGTTTCTCCCCTTGTGTTCTTCATGTTCATCGCGGGATTCACTCCTTTCATGAAAGATCGACCCTCTAGGGTTCCATGCTACATCATCTTGGTATCATGAGCCACATTGATCACGATTTCGGAGCCTCCCCTCTTCGTTTTCTAGCTTGATTTTGTTGTGTTCTTCCCCAATTTCAAAAATCCCCACCAAAAATAGCCCCAAATTTTTTGTGATTTGTTGGTATGATGAAGTTTTGTCGGATTTGATCCATGGATTTCATTTGCCATGAGTAGATCTAGCTTTCCCCCATAATCCGCACCATTTCCGTCCACAAAATCGCTCGGATTTGACCAATTTTTCCACCTCCACCTCGAACCCTAGTTGTTCATCCCATGCCCAAAATCGCCCAGGCACTGGACGTCCGCTAGTCACCAGACGTCCGATCACCGGTCGTCCGACATCCATCGGATGTCTGATGTTACCTGACGAAACTGAAAAAGTTCAGTTTGGCCACCACCTCTGTCGGTGTCAAAACCGGCGGATCTCGGGTAGGGGGTCCCGAACTGTGCATCTAAGGTTGATGGTAAGATGAAGCAGGGGACACGATGTTTTACCCAGGTTCGGGCCCTCTTGATGGAGGTAATACCCTACGTCCTGCTTGATTGATATTCATGAGTATGAGAATTACAAGAGTTGATCTACCACGAGATCGTAATGGCTAAAACCCTAGAAGTCTAGCTTGTATGATTATGATTGCCTCTACAGACTAAACCCTCCGGTTTATATAGACACTGGAGGGGACTAGGGTTGTACAAAGTCGGTTACAAAGAAAGGAATCTTCATATCCGAATGTCAGGCTTGCCATCCACGCCAAGGAGAGTCCCATCCGGACACGGGATAGAGTCTTCTGTCTTGTATCTTCATAGCCCATTAGTCCGGCCCATGTCACACAAGCCGGATGCCCGAGGACCCCTTAATCCAGGACTCCCTTAACCACCTCTCTACCTCCACCTCTGCATATGCACTCTAATACCCTTTCCACTTCCGCATACGCACCCCGTTACCACAATATCTTTTTCGCAACCACCATTGCTTACTCGCTTCGCACTCCGACACAATTTTGACACTTTTGCTTTGAGAATTTGAGTTGCGGTTCCTGTTTCCTAACGTGTTTCAGCTACTTAGGGAAGGTTCGACATCAACATCGCCGCCGCGCATCTTTGCCATGGATTCGTCATCGACAACAACCACTCCACCATTTTGACACCATACAATAAGCAAGAATGGTAACATCATCTTGGTATCGTGATATCCCATTATTATACACTCTTGCCATTACATTGATAACCACCATAGCCGAATTTTGCGTATCTTACCCATCATGACTAGCCTTTGAGTATTGCCGACAACGTCACTTGTGCACATTAGTGGTCATACTTCACATTGCATACATACCATATCATCTTGGTACATATCTTGGTATCATCTTTTGTGTCACAAAGTTGTCATCGCATACACAATTGCTATCTTGGTTCATGAAGTTTTGCATGATAAAGAGCTCAAAAGAGAAAGAGCCAAACAAGCTTTTAAGAAAAAGGGAAAGATAAGCAAAGAGCTTTTAGGAAAGAACCATATCATCATATTACATTAAGATTGTCATACTAGATCATCTTGGATCATACCATCGAGATACCATACATAGAGCATACTTGGGATAGAAGTCGTTGCATTTTTGCTTAGTAGGCTGTCCACAAGTCTTAATATCCGCCCAGTGTGCAATCGTGATAGCATCTCTCTAATGTTGTGCAACAAGAGCATTTTCGTGGATTCCACATTTTGGCTCATTCCTTGGTTGCACGACCCCATTTATCTCTCCATGTGTGAGTTCCCTTGTACCATATCTTGCTATTGGTCTACTTGTTGCATTTACAAATTCGTGAATCTTTTCCAAAATTATTGAAGCTCACTAACAATTGCATCAAATTTTGTGCCACCATCCTAACCGAGCTCCACTATAAGCTTTTACTTGTGTAGGTGTGAGGAACCGACAAGAATTGGTACCAATTGTGCTATTTCCTTGTTCCACATTTGAGTGATCATTGATCCATCTTCAACATCGGCCAAGGTACATTTGGTATAAGTTCTTCTCTTTCTCCCACTCACATATTTGCTTGGAATGATGGATAGGCCAAGTACTTCTACAAACCCACTCTTCATATAGCAAGACGACGACATGTCCTCCTATGTCACAAAGAGCCACCTCTTTGGTGCACAACGAGTTTTGCATCAAGAGCAACAAGCAATGAACAAACGCATCGACAACCTCGCCACCGACTTGCGACTCTCCGAGCAACATACAAGAGACTACTTCGACAACAAGCGCGACGACCACAAATAAGAGAATGACGCAAGAATGGATGAGATTCGTGCTTTGTTGCTCAACCGCTCTTCTTCCACTTCGTCCTACTCAAGACGGATCTGCTCAAGTCGACACTCTGACGACACCATCTCCGGCTCAAGTACTCTGACATCGAATACTCTTCGACGTGCCGCACGCCAAGACCGTCAAGCAAACCGCAATCCTCTACACAACAATGACTCTCAAGAGCAAGGATACCGTCAAAACCAAGCTACTTTTATGCAAGCACGAGAATGGCAACGCCAACACCATCAAGAAGAGGAAGAGCGAGCGCGACAACACCAAGATGCACAAGATGCCGAGGCACAACGTCAAGAACAACAACTACGTGAAGCTCAAGCACTTGAGGCGTGACGTGCCCTCCGAGATTCAAGTCAAGCCGTATCCACGCGCAACCGGCAAAATCATGAGCACCAAGAAGCGCTTCGTGATGAAGTTTGGGAGAGGATTTATCAATCAAGAGTGCATCGTCAAGTTCCTCAAGCTCCTCCACAAGCTCAACAAGAACCTCAAGTTCACCAAGAGCAAGAAGACAATGGAAATCCTCCAAGACAAGAGCAAGTTGAGGGAGACAATCCTCCTCGTCAAGGACGTGAACATCCCCTACCCCAATACAATGAAGAGCAACGATACGGCAAGCTAAAGTTCACCATGCCCAAGTTCAATGGAAGCAATGATCCCGAAGAGTACCTTTCATGGGCATTGAAGGTTGACAAAATCTTCCGCTTGCACAACTATGAGGAAGAGAAGAAGACCACGATGGCATCCCTTGAGTTCCAAGACTACGTCCTCATTTGGTGGGAACAAGTCACTGAGCGCCGTGAGTCAAGAGGAGAACCACCCATCACTACTTGGGCGCAAATGAAGGATGTCATGAGAGCATGTTTCGTGCCAACATACTACAACCGCGACCTCTTCAAGAAACTCCAACTCCTCATGCAATGAACCAAGAGCATTGAAGAATACTACAAGGAAATGGAGATTGCCATGATATGAGCCAATGTCACAAAATATGATGAGCAAACCATGGCACGTTTCTTGAAAGGACTCAATCATCCTATCAAAAGAACATTGACTTCCAACCATACTCGAACCTCATCGAGCTAGTGCATCAAGCTACCAAGGCGGAATGTCAAGTGCAAGATGAATTCAAGTATGCCAAGTTTTCATCCAAGAACTACGGCTTCTCCAACACCCCAAGCTTCAACGACTCCAACACCTTCTACCTCAACCAAGCCATCTACAAGCAACGACGACAAGTCAAGTTATAAGAAAACTTCGACAACCTCGATTCGTCCTCCTACAACAAGCAACTTCAAGCCGAGAGCTTCATCATCCTCTACCCCAACCGAAGAGACCATCAAGACAAGTTTCTTGAAATGCTTCACATGTGGCGGCCGATGCCACAAGTCTGTCGAGTGTACCAACAAACGCACCATGATCCTCAACGACGATGGTACATATGAATCCATGAATCCCTTGAGCAAGTGGCCATGCACCGGCAAGTGAACGAATATGAAGATGATCAAGTCTTTTGTGATGAAGATCCGAACCCCGCTCTTGTTGTATCCAAGGTATTCACACTTCAACATCAACAAGAAGAAGACCAAATATGCCATATCTTCCATACCAAGGCCGGCATCAATGGAAGGTCCGTCATGGTCATCATCGATGGAGGGAGTTGCCATAACTTAGCAAGTGAAGAACTAAGCTCCAAGCTCCAATTATTCAAGATGAAGTAGATGCACCCCAATAAGGTTCAATGGCTAAGCGACTTCAGCACTATCCAAGTCGACCATAGGGTACGAGTTTCCTTCAAGATCAGAGCTTACGAAGACACTTTGGAGTGTGATCTCATTTTGATGTTCGTTTGCCACCTTGTTGTTGGGCGACCATGGTAATTTGATCGAGGTGTCATCCACAACAAGTGAATGAATCACTATAGCTTCAAGATGAAGGGAACAGAGTACGTACTTCAAACTATGTCTCCAAGCCAAGTTATCGCCGATAAGCAAGCCACCCATCATGGAGAGAATAGTGAGAGAGCGAACCACCAAAAAGAGAGTGAGCACCACAAGCCCAAATTAAGTGCCTCCATGATGAGCGACAAGAAGAACTTAGTTTTATTTGCCACCAAAAGTGAGATGAGAGAAGTGTGAGAGAATCCATCAAGTGTCATGCACTATGTCCTTTTGTGCAAGGACGACGCACTAAAAGCTAAGACCTCTCACAATCTACCTTTAGTGTTATCTTCTCTATTGCAAGAATTCCAAGAAGTTTTCCCTGACGAGCTACCTCCGGGTATACCTCCACTACGAGGCATCGAGCACCGAATCGACCTCATCCCTGGAGCACCCCTTACTAACATGGCACCCTACCGCGTCAACCCCGAGGAAACCAAGGAGATCCAACTGCAAGTACAACAACTCATCGACAACGGCCATGTTCGAGAAAGTTTGAGCACTTGTGCCGTACCGGTAATCCTTGTTCCCACGAAAGATGGTACATATCGCATGTGTTCCGATTGTCGTCCTATCAATGCTATTACCGTACGTTATCGTTACCCTATTACACGCCTAGATGATAGGCTAGATGAGCTTAGTTGAGCCACCATTTTCTCTATGATTGACCATAAAAGTGGCTACTATCAAATACGCATCCAAGAAGGTGATGAATGGAAAACCGCATTGTAACACCCCAGGAATCATGGTAAAGTACCCCCCCCCCCTAATGATGCCATGCCATCATGCTTTACTAAGCCAAATCCCAGGTGTCCAAAAATCAAGTCCAATTCAATTCAAATTGTAAGTCAAATATTTGCATCTTCAAATGATCTAGAAAAATAGTTCACAATGTGGCAAATATTCTTTAAGAATTTTTCATGATGAAACCTACCTTCTTTGGAGTCCAAAAATGCTCCTAGAAATTATTTGAGTGGTGTAACAACAATTAAATTGGTCTTTTCAATTTCTAAAAGTGCTTAACAATTTCCGAATGCTCAAAACAATTTTGTGCAACTTCATAATATTTTAAAGTATTTATTGTGGCATGTGGCACATTTTACAGGAGTCTTTTGGTGCTCAAAATAATTGAAAAACAGTAGCTATTTGAGTTCTAGAAAATAAAAAGGAAATGGGACTAACAGCCTACTGCTCATTTGGGCTCTAGTTCAACAGTGAGAGCCCAGTCCACCTCACCAGCTTCTCCTTACTCCTGCTCACCAGCAGCGCCGTGGACGCACATGCCCTGTCCAGGGCAGCAGATGGCCATGCGGCGTCCATCCCGTGGCTCCCCGATGCGGTTAAGATCTCCCTCGAACCCTAGGGCGAACCCTAATCCCCATTTACTTCTCCCTCTCCTCGCTCTCGTCACAAACACGAATGCCCGAAGCTGCCGTCACCGCGCCATCATCGTTGTCGCGCACCGGAGCGCCCCCGAACCGCGAGGAGGTGTCCAGGAGCCTCCTCGCCCTCGTCTCCTTCGCCTACACGCTCTCAATCGAGTCGGGCCGCGCCGTACGCTCGGGATCGAGCTGGTTTCCCGCCACGGCCGCCGCCGTTCGTTGACGAGCACGACACGTCCGACCACTCTCGCGCTCTCTAATCACGTCCACAAGCTCTGTGGTAAGCTCTTCTACTGACCTTTTTTCCCTTCGATTCATCATTGTTTGCCGTCGTCCCCGAGCTTGGCGTCGACGTCCATGGCCGCGCTCGAGTTCCCGTGAATGCAAGCGCCTGCTCCTGGCCAGCCAACCGCACTCGCGCCCCTGCACCCCGCCGCGCCCCTGCATCGCCGCGCGTGCACGCCGCCGCCCATGCTACCCCCGGCGCGTACTTGCTGCTACTGCCGTGCCTGCTGCACGCTACTGCTGGCCGCCCCGCCCAGTACCCCCATGCGATCCATTCCTGCCAGAGACTACGCCACCCTCCCCTCCTGCTCGCTATTGGCTAATTCACCGCACCGGCGTCGCCCGCGCTCGTGTTCGCAGGCGCCACCCGCCTCCGGCCGCCAACCCACGCCACCCCTGCTGCTGCACAGCGCTGGCGCTGCTGGCTTCGGCCGCCGCTGTCGCCGTCGTGCCCGCCTCCAGCCACAACTCTCCCTGCCCACCCTCCTGCACGCTGACAACACCACGCCCGCATCCGCCAGGACCCGACACCGTTCCTGCCGGTCCGGCTCCGCCGCTCGCCGGTGCTGGCCGCGCCCTCCCGCTCGGGCGCCCGTGTTTGGCCAGTGTCGTGGCCGCCGGTGCCTTCCTGTGTGTGCTCGTGTGTAAGCACAGCCACACAAAGGTAGCCTGGCCCACTGCCAGATGGGCCGCAGCCCTGTTTAATTTAGTTAGGTTACAAAATTGCTTAATTAGTGTTATGTTTGAATGACATATGGGTGCCACCTACATAAATCAAAAAAATCATTTTGGAATTTATTTAAGACGTTAACGCACGGGACCCGCATGCACTATTCACCCTATTGACCAGTCTTTGTTGACTGGGTCAACTGGGCATCCGACCCCACCTGCCAGCCTCAGTGGCGCACTGTGGGTGCACTGCACCGGGTGCACCAAGTTTTTAACTGGCGAATTTCGAATTTAAAATAAATAACAAAAAATAGAAAATCTTTTAAAAACTTTAGAAAATCATAGAAAATAAACCGTAGCTCGGATGAAAAAGTTTTCTACATGAAAGTTGATCAGAAAAATGAGACGAACCCGAATACGCTATCCACATACCTGTCAGATGCCTCCAGCACTGCAAACATGGAAGCATCCCCTCTGGTCATTTGTCTGACAGATGTCCAAAACCGGAAAAACGGTCTAGTTAAATCCCCGCTTCGTCTACAACGTGTAGAACTACGTTAGTTCGCCCCTAGCACATCGTTTTACTTTGACATGCCTTGTGATGCATTGTTTGCTCTGTTATTTATTTTTTTCCCTACGTTACTTCTTTCCGGTAGACCCCGAGGCCGCGGTTGACCAGTGATCGACTACTTCATCGTCGAGGGTCCGTATCTGTCTGCAGAGCAACCAGGCAAGCGAACTCCCCATTGAGCATTCTGATATCGCCCATTTCTTTCCCTCTCATGCTTGCATTAGAACTGCTACTGCTTTATGTATGACCCTACTCTGATGCATAGCCTGTTTTTGTTACCTGCTTTCATACCTTACCTGCTTATCCTAAACTGCTTAGTATAGGTTGGTTAGAGAACCATTAGTGACCCCACCTTGTCCTAGCTGCTTCGCTTTATGTTCGATGACTCGATCAACGTGATCGACGTCCAGGTCCCGGCACCGCACATCACTTTGCCCCTTTTGTTGCTCGACTCTGTAGAGTTACCATCGAGTGCTGAGGGTGGAACCTCTTACATCACTCCCGATGAGATCTCTGTAGTGTAGCTATACGGGCGAGATCATCGAGGGTGATTTCCTCCTTAACCTCTTTCCATTACGGCTCTGTCGTGCAACCCCTCTAGTGTGAACCTCGAGGGTGGATCCTCTTACGTTCACCTTGATGATAATATCGAGTGGAATTCACCGGGGGTGATTCCTCGGGTTTTCCCCCTTGGTGTTAGACACACAGTTACTATGGTTATGATGACTTTACCCTGAGACATGTTATTAAAGACGGGTCGGCCCTGAGGGGTACCCGCGCGAGCTTAATAACGAGTGATGTGGAGTCTGGTTGACCTGGAAGGTGCCTGCGAGATACTTATGAGGCGTGGCCGGGCATTCATAGCCCTGGCTGCAAGTGCTCGAGACGAGGCGACGGGGTCACATCTTTCGTGAGTCTCTGCTTGTTACCGCGCGTTCCTAATCCACTACGATTTGGATATTTGATCCGAGGGGCCTCTGGTCTGATAGCACTAACCATCACGTGGGCATAGTATGGGCGTTCTATGTCGTATGCATCAGCTGAAGCTTAATAGACGTCAGCGACTAAGCGGCGCGCGCCAGGTTGGACTGGTAAGCACCTGTCTTTTCGAAGGAGGTAGCTAGGTCTGCTCACCGGCCGCGTACGCAACGTGCAGGAGTTCCCCGGGAGATGGCCCATGACCCCTGGGGGCATAGGTCTAGTCTGGCGTGTTGACCTCTCTATAAAGCATAGGTCGGGTTGCGGCGTATTGTTTGGCCGAGGCCGGGCATGACCCAGGAAAGTGTGTCCGGCCGGAGTTAATCGAGCGTGGTGGGTGAGTTGGTGCATCCCTGCAGGGAAGAAAACATCTATCGATAGCCTGTCCTACGGTAACGGACACTTGGAGTTGTATCCCGATCGATACAACTAGAACTGGATACTTGAGATGAGAAATGGATATGAGACATGGTTATGATGAATGGATAGTATGGCTCTAGGATTGCTTTCTCGCAGGGAGTCGAGAAAGGATCTCTGGCCAAGGTTGATAACACTACAGATATTTTACTTTATGCTACTCTACTCCCTCCTATTGCTGCAAGATGGTGGTTTCCAGAAGATGCTAGTCATCGATAGGACTAGGCCTTTCCTCTATTCTGGCATTCTATAGTTTAGTCCACAGATACAACCAATTTCCTTTGATACAGATGCATACTTAGTTTAGATCTGATGTACGTCTTGCGAGTACTTTGGATGAGTACTCACGGCTGCTTTGCTACCTCTTTTCCCCCATACCCGATTGTTGCGACCGGATGACGGATCCCAGGAGCCATACGACACCACTGAAGACTACTGCAACCCTGAGGGTGCCTACTACTACGTAATGGCCACTGACGACTTGGAGTAGTTAGGAGGCTCCCAGGCAGGAGGCCTTGCCTTTTTCGATCGATGTTGTTTTTGTGTTAGCCTTCTTAAGGCAAACTTGTTTAACTCATGTCTGTACTCAGATATTGTTGCTTCCGCTGACTCTTGTGTTTTTCGAGCTTATGTATTCGAGCCCTCGAGGCCCCTGGCTTGTAATATAAAGCTTGTATTATTTTATTTTGTGTCTAGAGTTGTGTTGTGATATCTTCCCGTGAGTCCTTGATCTTGATCATACACATTTGCGTGTATGATTAGTGTACGATTAAATCGGGGGCATCACAAGTTGCTATCAGAGCCAACTGTCGGTAGGATACCCCTTTCCAACTCCTTGGCCGAAGTTGAGTCTAGAAACCGAAAATCATTTTACTAACTTGGCTGTGTGGCTTATGGGCCCACGTCGCCAATTGGGTGGTATTAGGATATTTTATTCCTCGTCTATACTCTGGGATTCTAATCTCTCTTCTATTCGGGTTAAATGATTTTGCTAAAATCTAACTTTAGGTTCTCGAAAATACTTTCTCTCGGAGAGCCCCTTCAGTCCAGATGATCACTTACTGCACTAGAAGATTTCGAAGATACTCTCCGATGTTTCCCCGAAACCCTTGTGCTCTTCGCCGTTGCAATTCCCTACCACCGGTAAATCCCTATGGATAGCTACGTACACTTGCCATCCATAGCTTCATTTCCAATTTCTCTTGTTACTACAAGATACCCTGAAATACTTCAGGTATTTCGAGAATCCTTTGTGCCTGCTGCCTTGCAGCTCCTTTTCCGCATGAATGCATGTATGAATAATTCCTCACACTTACCGGGGATTCATTCATCCCAAGTTGTTCATGTGTTTCACAAAAGTCTTCGAAATACCATTCGGTCTTCCGAAAATCCTGAGCAGCCTAGTGCTCCTGAAATTCTTGCTTGCCTGCATTATGGTTAATGCCATAAATCTAGTAATGTTACTAGCACCCCTTGTCATTTTCAGTTTGAGTCTATTGATTCAATATGTGGCGAATGCTCGCAATCCTCAATCAGATCCTAGAATTCATCCTTCCAGCTTTGACGTCATCTTAAACATGAGCTGGATCTCGACCAATCAAATTGCATTGTACCCCTAAAACTATTCAACTTATCCATCCCTAATCAGAGCATTGCTTATGATCCCTTGTCTTGGAATTCATAATTCCTTTGCATTTGAGCCTTGAGTTAGTCAGTTGTTTCTATAATCTGATCTCCTTGCATTCTTGCTTCTTCTGATTGTGTGCCGATGCTCACATCAGCTCCGTTGTAGACCGCCGGATCCTTTGTTGAGTTATCATCCATCAGTGTCCTTTGTATATACAAAAACCTCAAGAAGTTCTTTCCCTGATACATAATTCCATTGGTAAATCATATTCTCTGATATGGGCAACGATGCTCTGCTTTCGAGCTTGTGTTTTTTACATATGAACTTTGTAGTATATGTTCCTAAGATACCCGATGAGTTGGACCAATGCCTTCCCTAATCTTTGCAAATCCGAGAGTTTTCACGAGTCATATTCTCCTGGTGATTTACCAGATAAATTTTCAACACTACAACTCCATCGAAAATGAGAGGTGAATGATAGGTTATGCATTGGAGAAGTGGGAGTCGGCCTTGAACTTTGTGTTCATGCCCATGGACCTAATTTGGAACTTATCATGGAAGCTTCTTGTGATATAATAACCCCCCTTATTATAAGTTCATATGGAATCTATGTTTGGTCCCTTTGCAACCGTGGTCCTGACCATGATTGTTCTTCTTTGACCCCATTTCGCGGACAAGCTAAAGCACTTGTCTTCTGCAAACCAATATGCCTGCTCAACCTCTATCCTGATTTACCCTCGAGCGTTACCCCTTGGTATCTCGATAATATCGCAGGAACTACATAACTTCTTATGAGTTCTTCATCGAACTACTATTGATCACCAATTCCAATATCCCCGGGTTTTGAGTGGTTGCTTAGTCGAGGACACCGATAGTTGAATCGAGTCCGCACTATGATTCAACAACTACTAGTAATCTTTATTTCTTACGAGTTTGTGCTCGATCATGTCATTCCCAGTCGATTGGCTACACCATCATCGTCATGCTAAAGCTTGACCGTGCTACCTATGTCCTTCATCCCTGGAACACACTCTCGACAATGCGCTAAGCTACATCAAGTTTTCAACATCATATTGTTTGTTTTGAAAGGCAGCTCTGACTCTGAGATTGCATATTATCCGTGGGTCAGATAACCTTTTGCTTCACCATCCCTTTTGCTCGATGTCGTCGATGATCGATTACATCTTCAAGAAACCTCACGACAAATGTGTCGTGATCATCATCAACTTTCTAAACTCTCCAGGATATCATCGACAACATTATTGCCTTCCCTTCAACACAAACTTGTTCATGTTTTGTGTTGTCCCTTGAGTCCCTTGCTATCCAACTTATGTTATGTTCTACCTTGGAGTATTACCATCTTTTATGTCAAGAATGTTGTGAGAATTGCTCCACCTCTTAAAGAATTCTTGATATGGTAATACTTCTCGCCATCTTTGTTCATTTCTTTCTAAGTCTTTTGGTTATTGAATCACCATTCTAACATTGATCGTGCTACTTGGTCCATGTTTCCAGGTGCACTTCCGTTCAATGTTTAATTGTGAATGTTCTCCTCGAACATACTTCATTATATACTTTGGTGCGTCCAATGCTATCACCTTGTTCACTTGATTGTGGAAATCCATGTTTATGGAAATCTCAATTAATTGTTGCTGAGCCCGTCGGTTACATCCTCATCCTTTTCCTTGCTGAAATTGTATGACTTATTTTATAAGTTGTTCCCGATGGATCCTTTGTGTAACCAAAGTCTGACCTTTACGTGATGACCATGTAAATGCTATGCTGAAGCATGGCTGTGGTACTCGAACATCAAAAAGAACTTTGGAAGCGTCATGCTATATGTTTCTTGATCAATTATCCAAACACCATTTTATGTGTAACATCATGAATTCCTTACCCCTTTACCGAAGTGGTTATCTGCTTGATGTCCTGTCACGTATATCGCTCTGCTTGTTCTTGTGAAGGTTATACTCCGAATACTTGGGTATAAACACATTTTCCTTTCCATTGTTTTGTTTAACCTTTCTTATGATTTGTATGTACTAAGAAGTAATTTTTTTCATGCTTATGCAAACACCTCGGTGTGCAACTCTGCTAGTAAGACCTTGTTCCTATTGTTGGTGACATTCCGGTAGCCACCGATGGACGAGAACTTTGCCTATTGGTCCGCCTTGTTCAACGAGCAGGAAAATGGTTCTCTTCGTCTCTCGCCCTTGGTATCAACGTTGTTGCCAACATAACTGATAGTCTATCCTCTGACATGCCTTGCTGTCAGCCCCCTTTGTACTTTTAACCCACATGGTGGGTTCATAACCCACAGTTCCACAGGATCGGAACCTGACTCTCCTGTGCATCCATGTTCCCAAAGTTATTCCACCCACTTGGCTTCATATGAGATTCACGAGCCACCTTCCTAGAGATGATCTACTTTAGTATCAAACACAATAATTAATCTCATTGCTCTAAACCCCTTTTACCTTCTGATTAGGCATCGAGCGATTGCCTGCCTGTTCGAGACTTCTCATGGTACCTTCTTATTTTCCTCTCGATGTTTTTCTTAAGTTACAATTCGAGAGTTACTTTCTGCGACCTTCCCTGATGTTATCTACTAGATAAGCAACCTTGTAGAGGTCCGTTCTTCTGAAGTTACCCCTTATCCTTTTAGTAAGTACGTTGGAGTTCCCGAAGAAAGCATGACGACTTCATCATGATGACCTGAAGCAGAGAACTAAAGACCTCAATGCAAAGGATCAACTACTTCGGGAAGAGCAACCAAGACCGAGAAAACTCGTTAGAATTTCGTAACCAATTCCTTCCCCTTAATTCTACCTCTTAAATCTCGGGACGAGATTTCTTATAGTGGAGGAGATTTGTAACACCCCAGGAATCAAGCTAAAGTAATCCCCCTAATGATGCCATGTCATCATGCTTTACTAAGCCAAATCCCAGGTGTCCAAAAATCAAGTTCAATTCAATTCAAATTGTAAGTCAAATATTTGCATCTTCAAATGATCCAGAAAAATAGTTCACAATGTGGCAAATATTCTGTAAGAATTTTTCATGATGAATCCTACCTTCTTTGGATTCCAAAAATGCTCCTAGAAATTATTTGAGTGGTGTAACAACAATTAAATTGGTCTTTTCAATATCTAAAAGTGCTTAACAATTTCCGAATGCTCAAAACAATTATGTGCAACTTCGCAATATTTTAAAGTATTTATTGTGGCATGTGGCACATTTTACAAGAGTCTTTTGGTGCTCAGAATAATTGCAAAATAGTAGCTATTTGATTTCCAGAAAAGAAAAAGGAAATGGGACTAACAGCCTACTACTCATTTGAGCTCTAGTTCAACAGTGAGAGCCCAGCCCACCTCACCATCTTCTCCTTACAACTGCTCACCAGCAGCGCCGTGGACGCGCATGCCCCGTCCAGGGAAACAGATGGCCACGCGACGTCCATCTCGTGGCTCCCCAATGCGGTTAAGATCTCCCTCGAACCCTAGGGCGAACCCTAATCCCCATTTACTTCTCCCTCTCCTCGCTCTCGTCACAAACACGAATGCCCGAAGCTGCCGTCACCGTGCCATCATCTTCGTCGCGCACCAGAGCGCCCCCGAACCGCGAGGAGGTGTCCAGGAGCCTAACCGCCCTCGTCTCCTTCGCCTACACGCTCTCAATAGCGTCGGTCCGCGCCGTACGCTCGGGATCGAGCTGGTTTCCGGCCACGGCCGCCGCTGTTCATCGACGAGCACGACATGTCTGGCCACTCTCGCGCTCTCTAATCACGTCCACAAGCTCCGTGGTGAGCTCTTCTACTGACCCTTTTTTCCCTTTGATTCATCATCTTTTGCCGTTGTCCCCGAGCTCGGCGTCGACGTCCATGGCCGCGCTCGAGTTCCCGTGAACACAAGCGCCTGCTCCTGGCCAGCCAACCGCACTCGCGCCCCTGCACCCCGCCGCGCCCCTGCATCGCCGCGCGTGCGCGCTGCCGCCCCCACTACCCCCGGTGCATACTTGCTACTGCCGCCGTACCTGCTGCACGCTACTGCTGGCCGCCCCGCCCAGTACACCCATGCGATCCAGTCCAGCCCGAGACTGCGCCACCCTCCCCTCCCGCCCGCCGTTGGCCGATTCACTGCATCGGCGCCGCCCGCGCTCGCGTTCGCCTGCGCCACCCGCCTCCGGCCGCCGACCCACGCCGCCCCTGC
>NC_041392.1:383838195-383883288 GCF_002162155.2 Triticum dicoccoides | reverse complement strand
CACACCACGCCCGCATCTGCCAGGACCCGGCGTCGTTCCTACCGGTCCGGCTTCGCCGCTCGCCAGCGCTGGCCGTGCCCTCCCGCTCGGGTGCCCGCGTTTGGCCAGTGTCGTGGCCGCCGGTGCCTTCCTGTGTGTGCCCATGCGTAAGCACAGCCACACAAAGGTAGTCTGGCCCAGTGCCAGATGGGCCGCAACCCTGTTTAATTTAGTTAGGTTACAAAATTGCTTAATTAGTGTTATGTTTGAATGATATATGGCTCTGACCTACTTAAATCAAATAAATCATTTTGGAATTTATTAAGACGCTGACGCACGGGACCCGCATGCACTATTCACCCTGTTGACTAGTCTTTGTTGACTGGGTCAACTGGGCATCCGACCCCACCTGCCAGCCTTAGTGGCGCACTGTGGGTGCACTGCACCAGGTGCACCCAGTTTTTAACTGGCGAATTTCGAATTTAAAATAAATAAGAAAAAATAGGAAATCTTTTAAAAACTTTAGAAAATCATAGAAAATAAACCGTAGCTCGGATGAAAAAGTTTTCTACATGAAAGTTGATCAGAAAAATGAGACGAACCCGAATACGCTATCCACATACCAGTCAGATGCCTCCAGCACTGCAAACATGGAATGATCCCCTCCGGTCATCTGTCTGACAGATGTCCGAAACCGGAAAAATGGTCTAGTTAAATTCCTGCTTCGTCTGCAACGTGTAGAACTACATTATTTCGCCCCTAGCACATCGTTTTACTTTGACATGCCTTGTGATGCATTGTTTGCTCTGTTATTTATTATGTTCCCCTACGTTACTTCTTTCCGGTAGACCCCGAGGCCGTGGTTGAACTAGTGATCGACTACTTCATCGTCGAGGGTCCGTATCTGTCTGCAGAGCAACCAGGCAAGCAACACCCCCCTTGAGCATTCCAATATCGCCTTTTTCTTTCCCTATCATGCTTGCATTATAACTGCTACTACTTTATGTATGATCCTACTCTAATGCATAGCCTGTTTTTGTTACCTGCTTTCATACCTTACCTGCTTATCCTAAACTGCTTAGTATAGGTTGGTTAGAGAACCATCAGTGACCCCACCTTGTCCTAGTTGCCTCGCTTTATGTTCGATGACTCGATCAACGTGATCGACGTCCAGGCCCCGGCACCGCACATCACATTTCCCCTTTTGTTGCTCGACTCTGTAGATTTACCATTGAGTGCTGAGGGTGGAACCTCTTACATCACTCCTGATGAGATCTCTATAGTGTAGCTATACGGACGACATCATCGAGGGTGATTTCCTCCTTAACCTCTTTCCGTTACGGCTCTGTCCACAATTATTTTCAGGATTTTTGAAAACATTTTACTATTTTAATTAAAGCCCAACAGTTGCAGTTAAATAGAAAAACAGAAACAAATAAAAAAACAGAGAGAGGGAGGCTACCTGGGCCTTACCTGTGCTGGCCCAGTCCACCTGGCTCGGCCCAGCCGACTGGCCCTGCCAGTCGTCGTCCTCCTCGCGCCAGAAGGACGTGGAGCGCGTGGCCGGCGCCCGCGGCCACATGCCGGCCACCTCCTGCTTCTGCCAACGTCCTGGAGACGTCCAGGGATGCCACGCGACCCCCACGTCCCCCTCTCATCCTCGCTCACTCTCCCCCTCGTCTCCCTCACTCTCTCCCGCGATGCCCGAGCGCGTTCCTCGCCGCCGTTCACCGTAGACGATGCCAGAGCCACCCCCTCGCCCCTCTGACAAGCCAAATCGCTCTGCCACGACGCCCTCGCCCTCCCCACCGAGCCACGCTTCGTCGGAGGCCCTGCATCGCCGCTATCGCGCCGTCTTCAACCTCGGTACCCGCCGGTCGCCCCCGAGCCCACTGCGCTGCTCATCAACCTCCCTGTAAGCTTTGCCGCCTTCCCCCTCTTCTTTCCCACGCATTTGCACCCTCTAGGCCATAGTTCCACCATGGCCGAAGCTCGTCTCCGCTCGAGCTCGTCGCCGGCGTCGCTTCGGTGACCATTTGGTCCTCCCGTGCTACGCAACGTTCTTGTCGCATCGCGTAGTGCCTCGCTAGCGCTTCAGTTTCCGTGTTTGCACGCCGCAACCCACTCCCCGCACATGGCCGAACTCCGGCCGCCGCCTTGGAGCTCGCCGTCGTCGTCTCCGGCCACCGTAGGCCCGGCCTCCACCACCACTAGATGCGCAACTGCAAGAGCTCTCCAAAGAGCCCAAGAACGGCCTCGCCCGTGCCCTGTGGGCGTTTTTCGAGCTGCACCATAGTCTCGGGCCTCGCCCGCGTCGAGTCGCCAGCGAGTTTGACCCAGTTTGACTCCTGGGTGGGCCCAGGTAGACCCCCCCTGAGTCTATGACAGGTGGGGCTGGTCTGCTAACTAATTCAGGATTAGTTTTAATTAATTTTAATTAAATCAGTCACTGACATGTGGGCCCAGGCCCCACTGACAGCTATTTAGTGTTAATCTAATCTTGTTAATTAGCTGGGAGGCTGACAGAAGGGGCCCACCAGTCAGGTTTGACCTGGGCTGGCGCCTTTGACCTGCTGAGGTCAGCATGACGCAATGCTGACGCAGTAATGCATTTTCTGGATATATTTTTATTCAGGAATTTCCAGAAAATAGTTAAAACTTCTAAAAATCATAGAAAATCAACCATAGCTCCAAATGCAAAGATTTATATATGAAAAATGATCAGAAAAATTCAATCTATCCATCTGTAATGGTTTCATGCATGACAAAACAAGTTTACCTTGCTGTTTAAGCAGAATAAGGAAATGCACTATTAAGGCCATGTTTAATGAGCTAATAGTTGAATCTTTGATTCAAATGAGTTCATTCCTTTCTGTTATAGCTTGCATTAGGCCAAGACACATTCATATTGCCATGTCATAGCATGCATCATATTGTTGCATATCATCATGTGTTGATTGTGTTCCGATGTGTTCTTCGTGGTAGGTTCTGCCTCCGAGGATATTCACGAGTATCCAACTGAAGGGCAGTATCCCACTACCACTCCATCAGGAAAGCAACCATTGATCATTCCGATACAAATCCATGTTCTCGCTTCTGCTCTTGTTTACTGCATTAAGACAACGCATTACAATTTGTTGTGTGCTACAGTAGTTGAACCCTTATCCTCTGCATGACCTGGCATTGCCACAGTAACTAGATGAAACCCACTAGCATGTGTAGGAGTTGATTGAGCCATGTATGTGATTCCTACCTTGCTATGCCTGCTATGCTTAGAGTTGTGTCAGGTCTGGTTCATCTGGGTGATGGGCTAGAGTGAAATGCTTATGTCGGTAATGTGAGGGATGTGTTGAACATGTTTTGGTAAAGGTATCGATGAGAGGCCATGTAGGAGTACATGGTGGGTTGTTTCATTGAGGCCGTCCCTAAGAACTGAGATCTGTATGTGTGATTTAAGATGCAGTTACTACCGTACATTGGGCCCGAAACAAATGGACCCTCTCGGCTTCTTAATCACCCTAGTACTCTGTCCAGGAGTTGCAAATAGTTTCTGGTGTTTGTAGGTTATGTGTTGGCGGCCGTGCGTAGCGCTGACCCTAGGGGTGGGCTATGTTGCGGTAGATACATCGTGGCCGGGTATGCCGGGCGCCCGTTTGGCGTCTCGGGACCCTGTTCACATCGTTCGGGGCCGTATGTGGAAACCTCGGCCGGACTCCCTCGCTGGGCTTCCGCTTGAAGGTTGCCGAGTACATGTCGTGTAAACGGCGGTAAGTGGTGAAAGCGTGTATGAAGAAGTACACCCCTGCAGGGTATAAAACTATTCGAATAGCCGCGTCCGCGGTAAAGGACTACTTGGTTGCCTATACAGTTCATAGACAAGTTAATGGATACTACTAAAAGACTCAGGATAAGTGTGAGTACCGAGGATGGCCGTCTCGTAGGATGACGAGGGAGGATCCCCGGTGGAGTATTGTGTTGGTGAGTAGTGGACTCGTGTGCGAAAACTATTTTACTGGTGGAGTTCCATAGGATAGCTTAGCCAAGAGTCAAAGCTGGCTTGCTGCATTAACCCCACCACCTTCTTGAGAATAAGCATGTTTAGTAGGTTCTGATGTAAGACTTGCTGAGTACCTTTGTACTCATGTTTGCTTAATTACTATTTTTAGACGACAACACTGCCCCCTCCGATGGGTTCTACGTAGACCTTGACGTCGACGAGTGACTAGCCACCCAGGTGGTGATCCTGGCCATGGAGGGCCCTATGTAGATAGACAGGCTTCGAGAAGCCTCTTTCTTTCTAGACTCTGTACTCACACTAGTTGCTTCCGCATGTGCTTGTGTGTTTGTATGACTTGAGTGTCGGGTCATGTGACCCTATCTGTATGAACATGTTATGTATGGCTCCCTGGAGCCTTTAAATAAAGTACTTGAGTTGTAGAGTTTTGTTGTGATGCCATGTTGTATGTACTCATATCGGGCATATTGTGTGTATGATTGAAATGCTTGGTATGAGTGGGATCCGACAATCTAGTTGTTTATCCTTGGCAGCCTTTCTTATGGGGAAATGTAGTCTAATGTTCCTCGAGCCATAGTAGTCCGCTACAGCCCGGTTCACCGGAGTCCTACTAGCCCAGCACTACTGTTCAGGACACTTGACTCGCCGGCATGTGTTTCACTTCGTTCCTATGTCTGTCCCTTCGGGGAAATGTCACGCGGTGATATCCGGAGTCCTGTTAGCCCAGTGCTACAGTCCAGAATCACTCGCTGATGACCGACATGTTCGATGTGATTCATGTATGCCTGTCTCCATAGGTCTGTGCCGCTTTGGGTTCACGACTAGCCATATCGGCCTGGGTTCTCTGTCATATGGATGCTAGCGACACTATCATATACGTGAGCCAAAAGGCGCAAATGGTCCCGGGCCATGGTAAGGCGACACCCATGGGATACCGTGCGTGAGGCCGCAAAGTGATATGAGGTGTTACCGGCTAGATCGATCTGACTTGGAATCGGGGTCCTGACAGCGTTGGCATCAGAGCTGGACTGCCTGTAGGTTCATTGAGCCAAGCTGGTCGATGTCGAGTCTAGAAATGCTTTAGTTATATGTAAGGGAATTGATTGTGGGAGGGAACGTAAGGCTCTTTTACTCCTTTACCCTATGCCTCTGATCTGAGTCATTCTCTTCTCATTGAACGTGGGTTAAGGACTAGTCTCTCTTCTTCTATCAGGTTCACGTGTTACTAATCCATAGTAGCTTATAGGATTCTTGTTACAAGTCCCAGTTCAGTTTCTACTATTCTTAGTATGTTGCTAATTGGATCAGAACCTTGATATGATGTTCTTGAGTGGTATTGCAAACTGTTGTGGATGTCTCAAATCTTTTTCTGAGCATTTATAGCTGTTATGTTGTCCAATTTTCCCTAGAAATTCTGATGTCTTTGCATTGTGGTTGTGTTTTCAGATGGCCAACCGTGTTCAAAACCAAGTGGTTCGCCTGACCCGGTGCCTTGACGTGCCCGGTCATACTGCTATGTTAGTCCGGGTAATGATCGAGACCGGTTACCGTTGGTATCCCGAATACACCGTTGAAGAGCAATTCCGCGACTTTAATCAAATCCAATATTTCTGCACCGTCAGGATATTTCCTTCTTATCCTGGATCTATCGAGCCCCTTCACTGTTCCTATAGACTCGGGGTTACTGTTGAGATGGTTGTGCAGGATGCTGCCTATTCCATGATGACCATTATGCGAGTCTGGATTGGCCTGCTTCGGAATACCGACTTCCGTTACATGCCAGCTTCACTTCCGGGAGCGCAGGGGTATCTTCAGGCTATCTATGCTGACTCTACTCAGGAGGACTCATTAACTCGTACCACTGCTGAGATGCTCGAAGATAAGGACCGAGAGAATCGGGCCTTGAGGCTGGAGCTTTTCAATACCCGTGCTGATCATTGGGCCACATTGACTCGGTTTGCACCTGCGGTGCAAGCTGGATGTATGGATACAAGGGATCTATATCCTGTGAGATCAGCTCTGCCAGACATGGTGGACTGGCGTGATGTGGGAGGCATCACCCCACGTGGTCCCCGTAGGCCACCGTTTGTTGGTCCAAGACCTCATCCTAGCCCCTTTGGTCCACAGGCTCCTCAGGACCGTCTGTTCCCGGATGGTCACGTTGAATTTCCAGGCTACGGAGGTGACTTCTATGAGGACTAGTACGGAGTTGTCTGAGTTAGTAGTAGTACCACTAGTATTGTAGTAGTTGTATCTCCACTGTCCTGCGTGACTTGTGGAATACGACTTAGTGTGTAGTCAATTCCGGGGGTGTAGACAAATAATGTATAGGAGCTTGGAATGCCTCCGATGAGATGTAATGTCTTTCATCATAGTTGTACTGTAGCCTGGGCTTGTACTAAACTATGTATAATGTGTATGACCGTTGGTATATATATGGCAGTTTTATATTACCATGACATACGAATGAACATCTCTACATTCCGTGTTATCCATTACATTCTGCACTTCCTTGCTAAGTTTGAGCCATCCTTATCTAAACCATTGTCTTGTTTTCTCCTAGGATGGTCAACACCCGCAGCAACCCTGCTGCCTCGGAGCAGGGGGAAGCCAGTGCAGCTAGGGGTGAAAATCTGCCTCACCTGCCTTCTCTGGCCGAGGTAATGCTGGAGGCGGAAAGAAACAAGCGTGAGACTAACCGCCTACTAGAGCGGATTGAGCAGAACACTGCACGCCACCCACGAAATGACTTGGTGTCAATCAATGACTTTATCAAGCTGTACCCACCAAAGTTTAACCATTCCATCGAACCCCTCGACGCGGATGACTGGCTCCGCAGCATCACTCACAAGCTACGTTCTGCCAACGTAGCCGAAGCCGACAAGGTTACCTATGCTGCCTATCACCTTGAAGGCCCTGCTAGCCTTTGGTTGGAAAACTTCGAAGTTATGCGGCCGGTCGGCCAAGTTACTACTTGGGCTGAGTTCAGTGAGGCTTTCCGCGAGCATCACATTCCGGAAGGTCTCATGGATCGCAAGAGGGAGGAGTTCTGTAACTTCACCTAAGGAAGACTGACTGTGGATGCTTATAGTCGTGAATTTGGAAATCTGGCACGCTATGCTCCCGAAGAGGTATCTACTGACGCTAAGAAGCAAGCAAGGTTCCGCAAGGGACTTAGCCCTGAGCTTTGCCGCGATCTTCGTCTGCACGAGTGCACCTCCTTTCAAAAGTTGGTCAATAAAGCCATCAGTGCTGAGACAGGCCAGACTGATTATGACGCTTCACGCAAGCACTCCCGTGACTTTGGCTCTTCATCCGGCTCTGGAGCTCAGAAGCGCCGGGTGTGGATCCCAAGCACGGCACTGCCACCAAGGTTCATCCCGAGGCCATCCTTTGAGGCGCCTCGTCTCAACCAGCAATTTGCACCGCCCAAGCCCTATGGTGGCCCCGCTGCTAATGCTGCTCCACGCCCCTATGTGGTGACATGCTTTAAGTGTGGAGAGCCGGGTCACTATAGCCGAGAGTGTTCCCAGAACAACAACCCCAATCAAACTAGAAAGTCCATTGGCCGTGGTAAGCCTGCAGGAAAAACATTCTACGCCAAGCTGGCCACCACTGCCCGTGGCCATGTCAACTATGTTTCAGCCGAGGAGGCTCATGAGGATCCCAACGTTGTCCTTGGTACGCTCCTTGTTAACTGCCATCTGACATCTGTTCTTTTCGATACTGGAGCATCTCATTCATTCATATCCGAGAACTATGCTCGATTGCACAACACGACATTCTGTGACATGCCCTCTACCATGGAAATTCAAACTCCTGGCTCTAGATGGCAAACTTCTAGAGTAAGCCATGGGAACAAAATTCTTGTCGATAGACTTGTCTTCCTTGCATCCTTAATAGCTCTCAAGTCCTCGGACATAAACATCATCTTGGGTATGGACTGGATGTCAGCTCATTACGCTAAGATTGATTGTGCCACTAGAACCGTTTAGCTTACTCACCCATCAGGCAAGACAGTCAATGTCTTAACTCGAGTGGCCAAGCGCCAGCTTTACTCCCTAAATGCCAACCCCTTCCAGACCTTGAGGATGTTCCGATAGTCCGAGACTTTCCGGATGTCTTTCCAGAAGAACTGCCAGGTGTTCCACCTGACAGGGATGTCGAGTTTGTGATAGACCTTGTTCCAGGAACCGTGCCAATTTCTAGAAGACCCTACAAGATGGCACCCTTAGAACTAGCCGAGCTTAAGAACCAACTCGATGAGTCCTTGAAAAAGGGTTTCATCCGTCCTAGTTCCTCTCCTTGGGCTTGCCCCGTCCTCTTCGTCAAGAAGAAGGATGGAACGGATCGAATGGTTGTGGACTACCGCCCTATCAACCTGGTCACCATCAAGAACAAATACCCGCTTCCTAGGATTAACGATCTGTATGATCAGCTCGCTGGATCCTCAGTCTTTTCCAAGATGGATTTGAGGTTGGGCTACCATCAAATCAAAATCAGAAACGGGGACATTCCCAAAACGGCCTTTGTTACTCGTTATGGCCAATACGAGTACACCGTCATGTCCTTCTGTTTAACCAATGCCCCAGCTACCTTCTCTCGGTTAATGAACTCAGTTTTCATGGAGTACTTGGATAAATTCGTCGTGGTATACCTCGATGACATACTCATCTACTCCAAGAATGAAGAGGAACATGCCGAACATCTAAGGCTGGTATTGATGAAACTTCGAGAGCATCGCCTTTATGCCAAATTCTCCAAGTGTGAATTTTGGTTGCCAGAAGTGACCTATCTAGGCCATGTAATCTCTGGCAAGGGTATTGCTATCAATCCCGAGCGAGTTCAAGCCGTCCTTGATTGGACTCCACCTGAGACGGTCAAGCAAGTTCGGAGTTTCCTTGGCTTAGCGAGCTATTGCCGCCGCTTCGTCGAGAATTTCTCCAAGGTTGCTAAACCTCTAACTGAACTCCTCAAGAAAGATAAAAAGTTCGAGTGGACTCCACAGTGCGAGTTCAGCTTTCAGGAACTGAAAAGACGCCTGACATCTGCTCCCGTACTGGTACCACCAGATTTCTCCAAGGACTTTATTATCTATTGCGACGCCTCGTGACAAGGACTAGGTTGCATACTCATGCAGGATCGTCAGGTAATTGCCTATGCTTCACGGCAATTACACCCACATGAGGAAAATTATCCCACACATGATCTAGAGTTTGCAGCTGTAGTCCATGCACTTAAAACTTGGCGACATTACCTTCTCGGTAATCGTTGCGAGATCTTCACCGATCACCAAAGTTTGAAATATATCTTCACCCAACCAGATTTGAATCTCAGGCAAAGACGTTGGGTTGAGCTGATCTCGGATTACGACTTAGGAATAAATTACACCCCGGGCAAAGCCAATGTCATGGCTGATGCGCTAAGCCGCAAGTCCTATTGTAACAACCTGATGTTACAACAAAGTCAACCATTTTTCCATGAGGAATTTTGTAAGCTAAATCTTCACATTGTTCCTTGAGGATTCCTATCCACCCTGGTGGCGAAGCCTACCCTTACGAATCAGATCATCAAGGCACAGAAGGTAGATCCGGAAATCTCCCGTATTAAGAGAAACATTAAGAAAGGAGTAGCGAATTGTTTCTCCATTGATGATCAAGGTGTCGTATACTTTGGGAATTGCCTAGTGGTTCCAAAGGCCCGAAACCTGAGGCGGCTGATCCTTAAGGAAGCTCATGAATCCCCTCTCACCATTCATCCCGGTAGTACTAAAATGTATCAAGACCTACGCCAGAGGTTTTGGTGGACTAGGATGAAGAGAGAAATCGCTCAATACATTGCTAATTGCGACGTTTGTCGTCGTGTTAAAGCAGAGCATCAACGGCCTGCTGGCACCCTTCAACCTTTGGCTATTCCCGAGTGGAAATGGGATAAAATCAGTATGGATTTCATCACTGGGTTTCCCAGGACCAAGAGAGGGAATAATGCCATCTTCGTCGTGATCGACCGTCTTTCCAAAGTAGCCCATTTCCTACCTGTTCGTGAGAGTATCACCGCTAGCCAGCTAGCTGATTTATACATCTCCCGAATAGTGTCTCTTCATGGTGTTCCATTGGAAATTAACTCAGACCGTGGAAGTCTCTTCACCTCTCGATTTTGGGAAAGTTTCCAAAATGCTATGGGAACTCGTCTCTCCTTTAGCACCGCCTTCCATCCTCAATCAAGTGGTCAAGTAGAACGAGTCAATCAAATTCTGGAAGATATGCTCCGAGCTTCTGTCATCTCGTTCAGAATGAGTTGGGAGAAATGCCTTCCATTCGCGGAGTTTGCTTATAACAATAGTTATCAAGCCAGCTTAGGCAAGGCTCCTTTCAAAGTTCTCTATGGACGAAAATGTCGAACGCCTCTTAACTGGTCAGAAACCGGGGAAAGACAACTCTTTGGCCCGGATATGATTCAGGAAGCAGAAGAGCAGGTTCGCGTTATTCGTGAGAAATTGAAAACAGCCCAATCTCGTCAAAAGAGTCAATATGATCGTAAACATAAGCCTATGACTTATGAAGTCGACGAGAAGGCTTACCTTCGGGTTACTCCGTTAAAGGGAACCCATCGTTTCGGTATCAAAGGCAAATTGGCTCCTCGTTACATTGGACCCTTTCGCATTCTTGCCAAACGAGGAGAAGTTACCTCCGCATCTTTCCAGAGTTCATGATGTCTTCCATGTTTCTCAAATCAGGCGTTGCTTCGCGGATCCCATCCGTGGAGTGGACCACGAAACGCTTGATCTACAAGATAACCTCTCATATCGGGAATATCCCGTTCGTATCCTTGATCAAGCCGAGCGTACCACTCGACGTCATAATATCAAGTTTCTCAAGGTTCAATGGTCACACCATTCCGAGAAAGAAGCCACTTGGGAAAGGGAGGATCGTCTTCGACTCGAGTACCCCACCTTCTTCTCGGAGGATCCTAAATCTCAGGACGAGATTCTTTTGAGTGGGGATGAGTTGTCACACCCTAGCTAGTTCAAGCATTAGAGTGTGCATCATGTTTAAATTTCTCTTAAATTTGAAATGGGGAAGGCAGAAACCCCCAACACCCCCTGGAAACAACTAGGGTTTACTAAAATTATTTTCAATGAACCTGAAATGCCCTTCTAAAAAGTTCACCCTCTTTGTCTTGGGTTAAAACCTCTGGCAAAATTGGTGCACATTTTTCTAGGTCAACAGAAGGTCATTGAATTAAATCATAAGTATTTGAATTTGGGCATTTAAATGCTATAAAATAATTTAAATGCCCAAATAATTCTGGAAATAAATGTTTGCTGTTGGAAATAATCTAAACAGAGCCCACAATTATTTTCAGGATTTTTGGAAACGTTTTAGTATTTTAATTAATGCCCAACAGTTGCAGTTAAATAGAAAAACAGAAACAAATAAAAAAACAGAGAGAGGGAAGCTACCTGGGCCTTACCTATGCTGGCCCAGCCCACCTGGCTCGGCCCAGCCGACTGGCCCTGCCAGTCGTCGTCCTCCTCGTGCCAGAAGGACGCGGAGCGCCTGGCCGGCGCCCGCGGCCACACGCCGGCCACCTCCTGCTTCTGCCGACGTCTTGGAGACGTCCAGGGATGCCACGCGACCCCCACGTCCCCCTCTCATCCTCGCTCACTCTCCCCCTCGTCTCCCTCACTCTCTCCCGCGATGCTCGTGCGCATTCCTCGCCGCCGTTCGCCGTAGACGACGCTAGAGCCACCCCCTCGCCCCTCCGACAAGCCAAATCGCTCTGCCACGACGCCCTCGCCCTCCCCACCGAGCCAGCTTCGCCGGAGGCCCTGCATCGCCGCTATCGTGCTGTCTTCAACCTCGGTACCCGCCGGACGCCGTTCATCGATTCGCCTCGCTCCGGTCGCCCCCGAGCCCACTGCACTGCTCATCGACCTCCCTGTGAGCTCCGCCGCCTTCCCCCTCTTCTTTCCCACGCATTTGCACCCTCTAGGCCATAGTTCCACCATGGCCAAAGCTCGTCTCCACTCGAGCTCGTCGCCGGGGTCGCTCCGGCGACCATTTGGTCCTCCCGTGCTATGCAACGTGCTTGCCGCATCGCGTAGTGCCTCGCTAGCGCTTCAGTTTCCGTGTTTGCACGCCGCAGCCCACTCCCCGCACATGGCCGAACTCCGGCCGCCGTCTTGGAGCTCGCCGTCGTCATCTCCGGCCACCGTAGGCCCGGCCTCCACCACCACTAGATGCGCGACTACAAGAGCTCTCCAACGAGCCCAAGAACCGCCTCGCCCGTGCCCTGTGGGCATTTTCCGAGCTGCGCCACCGTCTCGGGCCTCGCCGGCGACGAGTCGCCGGCGAGTTTGACCCAGTTTGACTCCTGGGTGGGCCCAGGTAGACCCCCCTAAGTCTATGATAGGTGGGCCCGGTCTGCTAACTAATTTAGGATTATTTTTAATTAATTTTAATTAAATCAGTCACTGACATGTGGGCCCAGGCCCCACTGACAGCTATTTAGTGTTAATCTAATCCTGTTAATTAGCTGGGAGGCTGACCGAAGGGGCCCACCAGTCAGGTTTGACCTGGGCTGGCGCGTTTGACCTGCTGAGGTCAGCATGACGCAATGCTGACGCAGTAATGCATTTTCTGGATTTATATTTATTCAGGAATTTCCCGAAAATAGTTAAAACTTCTAAAAATCATAGAAAATCAACCATAGCTCCAAATGCAAAGATTTATATATGAAAAATGATCAGAAAAATTCAATCTATCCATCTGTAATGGTTTCATGCATGACAAAACAACTTTACCTTGCTGTTTAAGCAGAATAAGGAAATGCACTATTAAGGCCATGTTTAATGAGCTAATATTTGAATCTTCGATTCAAATGAGTTCATTCTTTCTGTTATAGCTTGCATTAGGCCAAGACACATTCATATTGCCATGTCATAGCATGCATCATATTGTTGCATATCGTCATGTGTTGATTGTGTTCCGATGTGTTCTTCGTGGTAGGTTCTGCCTCCGAGGATATTCACGAGTATCCAACTGAAGGGCAATATCCCACTACCACTCCATCAGGCAAGCAACCATTGATCATTCCGATACAAACCCATGTTCTCTCTTCTGCTCTTGTTTACTGCATTAAGACAACACGTTTCAATCTGCTGTGTGCTACGGTAGTTGAACCCTTATCCTCTGCATGACCTGTCATTGCCACAGTAACTAGATGAAACCCACTAGCATGTGTAGGAGTTGATTGAGCCATGTATGTGATTCCTACCTTGCTATGCCTGCTATGCTTAGAGTTGTGTCAGGTCTGGTTCATCTGGGTGATGGGCAAGAGTGAAATGCTTATGTCGGTAATGTGAGGGATGTGTTGAACATGTTTTGGTAAAGGTATCGATGAGAGGCCATGTAGGAGTACATGGTGGGTTGTTTCATTGAGGCCGTCCCTAAGAACTGAGATCTGTATGTGTGATTTAAGATGCAGTTGCTACCGTACATTGGGCCCGAAACCAATGGACCCTCTCGGCTTCTTAATCACCCTAGTACTCTGTCCAGGAGTTGCAAATAGTTTCTGGTGTTTGTAGGTTATGTGTTGGCGGCCGTGCGTAGCGCTGGCCCTAGGGGTGGGCTATGTTGCGGTAGATACACCATGGCCGGGTATGCTGGGCGCCCGTTTGGCGTCTCGGGACCCTGTTCACATCATTCGGGGCCGTATGTGGAAACCTCGGCCGGACTCCCTGCGGATGGAACCTGGATAGGCGATAACCTGGACTAGAGACTTAAGTGTAAGGTAGGCCGTGGCCGACACCCTCGCTGGGCTTCCACTTGAAGGTTGCCGAGTACATGTCGTATAAACGGCGGTAAGTGGTGAAAGCGTGTATGAAGAAGTACACCCCTGCAGGGTATAAAACTATTCGAACAGCCGCGTCTGCGGTAAAGGACTACTTGGTTGCCTATATAGTTCATAGACAAGTTAATGGGTACTACTAAAAGACTCAGGATAAGTGTGAGTACCGAGGATGGCCCTCTCGTAGGATGACGAGGGAGGATCCCCGGTGGAGTATTGTGTTGGTGAGTAGTGGACTCGTGTGCGAAAACTATTTTACTGGTGGAGTTCCGTAGGATAGCTTAGCCAAGAGTCAAAGCTGGCTTGCTGCATTAACCCCACCACCTTCTTGAGAATAAGCATGTTTAGTAGGTTCTGATGTAAGACTTGCTGAGTACCTTTGTACTCATGTTTGCGTAATTACTGTTTTCAGACGACAACACCGCCCCCTCCGATGGGTTCTACGTAGACCTTGACGTCGACGAGTGACTAGCCACCCAGGTGGTGATCCTGACCATGGAGGGCCCTATGTAGATAGACAGGCTTCGAGAAGCCTTCTTTCTTTCTAGAGTCTGTACTCAGACTAGTTGCTTCCGCATGTGCTTGTATGTTTGTATGACTTGAGTGTCGGGTCATGTGACCCTATCTGTATGAACATGTTATGTATGGCTCCCTGGAGCCATTAAATAAAGCACTTGAGTTGTAGAGTTTTGTTGTGATGCCATGTTGTATGTACTCATATCGGGCATATTGTGTGTATGATTGAAATGCTTGGTATGAGTGGGATCCGACAATCTAGTTGTTTATCCTTGGCAGCCTTTCTTATGGGGAAATGTAGTCTAGTGTTCCTCGAGCCATAGTACTTCGCTACAGCCCGGTTCACCGGAGTCCTGCTAGCCCAGCACTACTGTTCAGGACACTTGACTGGCCGGCATGTGTTTCACTTCGTTCCTATGTCTGTCCCTTCGGGGAAATTTCATGCGGTGATATCCGGAGTCCTGTTAGCCCAGTGCTACAACCCGTAATCACTCGCTGATGACCGACATGTTCGATGTGATTCATGTATGCCTGTCTCCATAGGTCTGTGCCGCTTTGGGTTCACGACTAGCCATGTCGGCCCGGGTTCTCTGTCATATGGATGCTAGCGACACTATCATATATGTGAGCCAAAAGGCGCAAACGGTCCCGAGCCATGGTAAGGCGACACCCGTGGGATACCGTGCGTGAGGCTGCAAAAGTGATATGAGGTGTTACCGGCTAGATCGATGTGACTTGGAATGGGGGTCCTAACACTGAGGGGTACCCGCGCTAGCTTAATTACGAGTGATGTGGAGTCGGGTTGACCTGGAAGGTGCCTGTGAGATACTTATGAGGCGTGGCCGGGCATTCTTAGCCCTTGCCGCAAGTACTCGAGACGGGGCGACGGGGTCACATCTTTCGTGTTACTGCGTGTTCCTAATACACTACGATTTGGATATTTGATCTGAGGGGCCTCTGGCCTGATAGCACTAACCATCACGTGGGCATAGTATGGGCGTTCTGCATTATATGCATTAGCCGAAGCTTAATAGACGTCAGCGACTGAGCGGCGCGCACCAGGTTGGACTGGTAAGCACCTGCCTTTTCGAAGGAGGTAGCTAGGTCTGCTCACCGGCCGTGTACGCAACGTGCAGGAGTTCCCCGGGAGATGGCCCATGACCCCTGGGGGCATAGGTCTTTTCCGGCATGTTGACCTATCTATTAAGCCTAGGTCAGGTTGCGGTGTATTGTTTGACCGAGGCCGGGCATGACCCAGGAAAGTGTGTCCGGGCGGAGTTAATCGAGCGTGGTGGGTAAGTTGGTGCACCCCTGCAGGGAAGAAAACATCTATCGATAGCCTGTCCTACGGTAACGGACACTTGGAGTTGTATCCCGATCGATACAACTAGAACTGGATACTTGAGATGAGAAATGGATATGCGACATGGTTATGATGTATGGATAGTATGGCTCTGGGATTGCTTTCTCGCAGGGAGTCGAGAAAGGATCTCTGGCCGAGGTTGATAACACTACAGATATTTTACTTTATGCTACTCTACTCCCTCCTGTTGCTGCAAGATGGTGGTTTCCAGAGGATGCTAGTCATCAATAGGACTAGGCCTTTCCTCTATTCTGGCATTCTGCAGTTTAGTCCACAGATACAACCCATTTCCTTTGATACAGATGCATACTTAGTTTAGATCTGATGTAAGTCTTGTGAGTACTTTGGATGAGTACTCACGGCTGCTTTGCTACCTCTTTCCCCCCATACCCGACTGTTGCGACCAGATGACGGATCCCAGGAGCCAGACGACACCACTGAAGACTACTGCTACCCCGAGGGTGCCTACTACTACGTGACGGCCGCTGACGACTTGGAGTAGTTAGGAGGCTCCCAGCCAGGAGGCCTTCCCTTTTCGATCGATGTTGTTTTTGTGCTAGCCTTCTTAAGGAAAAATTGTTTAACTGATGTCTGTACTCAGACATTGTTGCTTCCGCTGGCTCTTGTGTTTTTCGAGCTTATGTATTCGAGCCATCGAGGCCCCTGGCTTGTAATATAAAGCTTGTATTATTTTATTTTGTGTCTAGAGTTGTGTTGTTATATCTTCCTGTGAGTCCTTGATCTTGATCGTTCACATTTGCGTGTATGATTAGTGTATGATTAAATCGGGGGCGTCACACGCATTTAAGACCAAATTTGGCTTATATGAATGGCTTGTTATGCCAATGGGTTTGTCCGAAGCACCCAGTACTTTCATAAGAGTCATGCATTTTGTTCTTCGACCCTACATTGGTGTATTTGTTGTGGTCTACTTTGACGATATTCTCAAATCCTTAAAGATCATGTCGCCAATCTTGGAACCGTGTTGCAAACCCTTAGGAAAGAGCGCCTTTATGATAATATGGACAAATGCCTTTTTGGTGTTGATAAGCTTGTTTTCTTGGGTTTCGTTGTGTCTTCTAAGGTTTTTCATGTAGATGAATCTGAGATCAATACTATTAAAACTTGGCCCCAACCAATCAACTTTCAACAAGTGCGTACTTTTCTTTGTTTAGCCGGTTTTTATCGTAGATTTGTGAAGGATTTTAGCACTATTGCTTCACCTTTGCATGCTTTGAGTATGAAAAATGCGCCTTTTGTTCGGGGACCATCCCTAGATACCGCATTCAATGAGCGTAAGAATTTGCTTACGCATGCTCCCATGCTTGCATTACCCAACTTTGACAAACCATTCGAAATTCATCGCGATGCTAGTGGTAATGGCATAGGAGGTGTGATGACGCAAGAGAAGCACCCCATAGCTTACTTTAGTGAGAAACTTTCTGGAGCGCAACTCAATTACCCCATCTATGACAAAGAGCTATATGCTTTAGTGCAATTTTTGCATGAATGGGAACATTATCTTCGCCCTCTTGAATTTGTCATCCATACCGACCATGAAACACTTAAATACCTTAAGGATCAAACTAAATTGAACAAGTGCCATGCTAAATGGAGCGAATTCATTGAGTCATTTCCTTATGTCATCAAGTACATTAAAGGTAAGGAAAATGTTGTGGAGGACGCTCTTTCCCGCATATGCATGCTTGTCACCAAACTTGAATTGAATGTCATAGGCATTGAGCACATAAAAGACTTGTATGCACATGATCCTACTTTTGCTATTCCTTATGCCAAATGTTTGACGCATACGTCTTGGGAACGCTATTACATCAAAGATGATTACCTTATGAGAGCTAACAAACTTTGCATCCCCGAGTCTTCTCTTTGTTTGTTACTTTTGCAAGAATCTCATGGAAGATGACTAGTCGGACACTTTGGATGCGACAAGACATTTGCTACGATTTCCAAGAACTATTTTTGGCCCAAGATGTTCTACGACGTCTCATGTTTCACCAACCGATGTTCTACATTTCGCAAAGCTAATTCTAAAGCTCAATCTCATGACCTTTATATGCCCCTTCCAATTCCATATCACCCATGGGAGGATATTAGCATGGATTTTGTGCTTGGCTTACCTAGAACTCGCAATGGAAAGGATTCCGTCTTTGTCATTGTTGACCGATTCTCAAAAATGCCACATTTCATACCATGCAACAACATAGTTGATGCTTCACATGTTGCAAATCTTTTTTGTAGAGAAATCTTACGCCTACATGGAGTGCCAAAGACAATTGTCTCGGACCGCGATGTCAAGTTCTTGAGTTACATTTGGAAGACCTTATGCGCCAAGCTCGGAATCAAGCTCTTGTTCTCTTCGGCATACCATCCTCAAACTGACGGCCAAACGGAAGTGACGAAACGAAAACTCTCCACTCTACTCCGCGTATTGATCAAGAGGAACATCAAGGAGTGGGAAGGGTGCCTACCCATTGCAAAGTACGCCTACAACCGTGCAAGCCATTCGACTACCGGCAAGTCCCCTTCGAGGTTGTCTATGGTTTCAACCCATTGTCCCCATTGGACACTCTTCCTCTCCCACTACAAGAGTGCATCAACATGGACGCGAGTGCCCGAGTGAACTATCTCAAGAAGATGCATGAAGATACAAGGCACACAATCGAGCGCCAAGTACAACGACTCACGACCAAGCTCAAGATCAACAAGAACCCCATGGTATTCAACATTGGAGATCTCGTGTGGCTACACCTTCGCAAGGACCGCTTCCTTACAAAACGCAAGTCCAAACTTCTGCCACGAGTCGATGGACCCTTCAAGGTGCTAGCACACTACAACAACAATGCATGCAAGATCGATCTCCCACACGACAAGTACAACGTAAGCGACGTCTTCTACGTCAAGGATCTCTCGCTCTACCATGGTGATGAAGATTTCGGTCCAAGGTGGCATCTTTCCTAAGGGGGGAGATGATGCAGAGCATCCAAAGGTCATCCCCTTGGACCTACCTACGTCTCCTACGACACCACTTGGACCAATGACAAGGGCCCGAGCAAAGGCTATCGAAGATAAGGTGAACTCGCTCCTCTCCGAACTACCACTTTCTACACATGAGACATGGCTACTACCTCAAGAGGAAACACTATATGTGAGCAGGTACTTGGAGGAAGGCCACGAAGCAGCTACATCCAACGGACAAGACGGCGAGGACACCAAGTGTGAAGGACAAGAGGAAGAGCTGCCACTAAAGCTACAACCATTGGACGACCGGTCGGTACTGGACGTCCGACACGTGAAGCCCCTGCCTACCCAGGTCCCAACCAACGCAAGCTACAGCGAGCGAACGTCCGGCCAGAACCGGACAACCGGCACCACCACACCCGAGGCAAAATAGTGGATGTCCGAAGTGACCAGACGACCGACGACCGGACGGCCGACCATCTCCGGAAATCCGGTGCCACATCAGCCGAGCCAAATCAAGCGGAAGTCCGGCGACCCCTGGATATCCGGACGCCCACGAGCCACCGGACGGCCGTAACCCACCGGACGTCTGATACCTATCTGCGCATAGTTGCGGGCCCGAGGCCCATGTTCCCCTTCACCTCGCCCCATTTGCACTAAGACTATAAATAAACCTCCTCCCCCTCCTAGTTAGGGTTAGCATTGTGATAGCTCATATGTGAGAAAGAGCCTCGCTCATCCATCCGGATCTACTCCACCGCGAGGGACCGTCACCTCTTCGGAGAAGATCCACTTGGATTCAAGACCCCTAATGGGAAGACCCCAAGACCTCCTCACGGAGTAGAACTGGTTACCCTATGTATCCTCCGTTGTTGCATTTGGTCTGTGTGATCTCTATGTGTACTCGGATCTAGCATATGTGTGACCATATCTTGTTGGTTTGAGTGTTTCCTCTCTTTCCCCTTCGTGTTTCTCCCCTTGTGTTCTTCGTGTTCATTGCGGGATCCGCTCCTTTCATGAAAGATTGACCCTCTTGGGTTCCAGCCTACATCACCTAAGCAGGACATTTTTCCCCTGAAATTCAAAGAACATCGTTTGCCGCTGCTTTTCACACTAGTTTCTAAGTCCATTGGCACTTGTTTGGAAGAAAACCTGAGAGATTATGGTGAGTGTAAACATTAGTCTGCCAGGTAAGGACACACGTTGCATTCTGCACTGGCTATATTGTCCGAGAATCCTGTTTGGTTGTAAATTCAAGAAAATACGACGACTATAAGCCTTATTCTCCTTGGTTTCGCCGTGTGGCATGCCGTAACGTACATGGGCGACAACCAATAACAAGAGGGCATTCCTGGCATCGATCAATACATATGTAGAAACAATATCTCCACTATGGAGGACCCAAATTTTGGGGAGGCGCGCCAGAACACTTCACGGGAAAATGAAGTTTGTTCAAGGACTGCCATATAAAGGACCGGTGTTCACTAAAACGGTCATAACTTTGTCATTCGAAGTCCGTTTTGGACCCACAAGCAATCAAAATGCTTCCGATGAGTGTTGGAATTTAGAAAATAGTCCCCTCTTGCGCCAGGACTGCTGGAGGACGCTCAAATTCGGCCCCCAAGCAGGACTTTTGCCCCTGAAATTCAAAGAACATCGTTCACCGCTACTTTTCACACAAGTTTCTGAACCCACTGGCACTTGCTTGGAAGAAAATCCGAGAGATTATGGTGAGTGTAAACATTAGTCCGCTTGGTAAGGACAAACATTTTATTTTGCACAAGCTATATGATCCTTGTTTTCTTCGTGTGGCATGCCGTAATGTACATGGGCGACAACCAATAACAAGAGGGCATTCTTGGCATCGATCAATACATATGTGGAAACAATATCTTGTCACACCCTAGCTAGTTCATGCATTAGAGTGTTGCATCATGTGTAAATTTCCAGAAAACTGAAATGGGGATGACAGAACCCCCAGCACCCCCCTGGAACAACTAGGGTTACTAAAAACTTTTCCAATGAACCTGAAATGCCCTTCTAAAAAGTCCACCCTTTTTTGGGGTTAAAACCTTTGACAAAAATAGTGCACATTTTTCTAGGACATCCTAAGGTCATTGGATTAATCCATATAGTATTTGCATTTGGGCATTTAAATGCTATAAAATAATTTAAATGCCCAAATAATCCTGAAAGTAATTTTAGGCTGTTGAGAATATTTTCAAATGTGCCTCTGATTATTTCCATGGTTTTTCTAAATGAAATAGTATTTTTACTATTCCAAAACACAAAACAGAATAAATAAAAACAGAAAAAGAGAGAGAAAGGGACTAACCTGGCTAACCCCCCCCCCCTAGCCGGCCCACCTGGCGGCCCATCACTGTGCTCGCCCATGGCCAGTCAGCTGCTTCCTCTCGCCAGGCAGGCAGGCAGGGAGGTGAGCGCCGGCGTCCCTGGGCTTGCCACGGCGCCACCTGCTTGGCGCCCGTGCCCCTAGACGCCTGGACGACCTCCACGTCGTCGCCCCGACCCCGCAGACCTCTCCATTCACCCCCAACGCCTCTCCCTCGCCCTCTCCCACCATGGCCGACGCCTCTGCCGCCGCACCATCGCCGTAGCTGCGCCCTCTGTCATCCTCGCGCCGCGCCGTCGTGTCCACGAGCTCCTCTGCCGTCGTCGACTACGTCGAGCAGGCCGAGCCTCGAGCGCTCGCCCGCTCTGGAATCGCCCCGACCTCGTCTTCCCCAACTCCGGCCACAGGAGATCCCCTTCGCCGTCCCCGCCGCATCAGCTCGCCCCGACCTTGCTGACTGCCTCATCGTGACCCCGTGAGCTCAGCCATCTCCCCATCCTCTCTGTTTCCTCTTTTGCACTCCGTAGCGACTGCACCATGCTCACCCGCACGCGCCACCGCCCGCGCTCATCGCTGGCGATGCTCTGATGACCATTTGGTCCCGGGCATGCGCCCAACGCGCTCCCCGCACCGCGTAGATCCCCCGTAGCACCTCGCCATGCTCATTTGCGCACCACAGCTTCATCCCCACCTGCACCCGAGCTTCGGCCACCGCCAAGCTCGTCGCCGGCGCCACTCCGGCCACTCCCCGGCCGCGCCACCACCCTGGTTGGATGCGGACGAGCGTCCGCGTCCCGTAGCTATGCTCCGTGTGCCGAACGGCGCCTTGTAGGTGAAACCCGCGCTGCTCTGCCGCGTCTGGCCTCGCCGGCGGCTAAACGCCGGCGAGTTTGACCCTGTTTGACACCGTGTGGGCCCAGGTTGACCTCCCCTGAGTCGCTGACGTGTGGGCCATGCCCCTGCCTAATTAGAATTAGTTTAGTTAACACTAATTATTTTAGTTAACAGTTTGACTCACTGACATGTGGGCCCAGGGCCTAACTAACGTAGTTTAGTGCTAACGAAACACTAACTAACTCTGTTAGTTAGTTGTGACACTGACAGATGGGGCCCACCAGTCAAGTTTGACCTGGGCTGGTGCCTTTGACCCACTGACGTCACACTGACGCCAGGCTGACGCAGTAAATCCTTTTCTGGATTTATTCTTATATAGGAAGTTCCAGAAAATAACCAAAACTTCTAAAATTCATAACTTTTAATCTATAACTCCAAATGCAAAGATTTATATATGAAATTTGATCAGAAAAATTCAATCTTCCCATCTGTAATGGTTTCATGCATGACGAAACACTTTAACCTTGCTATTCAGGTGGAACAAGATACTACACTTATAATGCTTAAAAACATAAGCTCCCATTTGAATCTTTGATTCAAATGGACCCAATTCTACTTGTTTCACATTGCATTAGGCAGGACACCTCATTTTGCCATGTCATAGTATGCATCATATTGTTGCATATTGCCATGTGATGATTGTATTTTGTGGTGTCTTTCGTGGTAGGTTCTGCCTCCAAGGATATCTCCGAGTATCCAACTGAAGGGCAGTACCCTACTACTACTCCATCAGGCAAGCAGCCCCATTGATCATATCGACACAATCCCATGTTCTCGCTTCTGCTCTCACTTACTGCATTAAGACAACAACGTTTCAAACTGCTGTGTGCTATGGTAGTTGAACCCTTATCCTCTACATGACCTGTCATTGCCACAGTAACTAGATGAAACCTACTAGCATGTGTAGGAGTTGATTGAGCCATGTATGTGTTTCCTACCTTGCTATGTCTGCTATGCTTAGAGTTGTGTCAGGTCTGGTTCATCTGGGTGATGGGCTAGAGTTAAATGATTATGTCGGTAATGTGACGGATGTGTTGAACATGTCTTGGTAAAGGAATCGATGAGAGGCCATGTAGGAGTACATTGTGGGTTGTTTCATTGAGGCCGTCCATAAGAACTGAGAACTGTATGCGTGATTTAAGATTCAGCTACCACCACACATTGGGCCCTGAAATATGACCACACTCGACTTACTGACCCCTCTCGTCCTCTGTCCAGGAGTTGCAACTAGTTTCTGGTGTTTGTAGGTTATGTGTTGGCGGCCGTGCGTAGCGCTGACCCTAGGGGTGGGCTATGATGCGGTAGATACACCGTGGCACGGTGTACCGAGTCGCCCGTTTGGTGTCTCGGGAACCCTGCACACATTGTTTGGGGCCGTTGAGGACACCCCGGCCGGATTTCCTTGCAGATGGAACCCGAATAGGCGATAAACCTAGACTAGAGACTTGTGCGGTTAGTCAGGTCGTGGTCTACACCCACGTCGGCTTTCGCTTGAAGTCTGCCGAGCACATGTCGTGTGCAGACGCTAAGTGGTGGAAACATGTGTGACGAAGTACACCCCTGCAGGGTATAAAACATCGAATAGCTGCGTCCACGGTAAAGGACTACTTGGTTGCCTATATAGTTCATAGACAAGTTAATGGTTACTACTAAAAGACTCAAAATAAGTGTGAGTACCGAGGATGGCCCTCTCGTAGGATGACGAGGGAGAATCCCCTGTGGAGTATTGTGTTGGTGATTAGTGGACTCGTGTGCGGAAACTATTTTACAGTGGTGTCTCGTAGGATAGCTTAGCCAAGAGTCAAAGCTGACTTGCTGCAATAACTCCACCACCTTTTTGAGAATGAGCATGTATAGTAGGTTCTGTTGTAAGACTTGCTGAGTACCTTTGTACTCATGTTGCTTTAATTACTGTTTTCAGACGACAACACCGCCCCCTCCGATGGGTTTTATGTAAACCTCGACTCGATGAGTAACTTGCCACCCAGGTGGTGATTCTGGCCATGGAGGGCCCTATGTAGATAGTCAGGCTTCGATAAGCCTTCTTTCTTTCTAGTGTATGTACTCAGACTATTTGCTTCCGCGTGTGCTTGTATGCTTGTATGCTTGTATGACTTGAGCGTCGGGTCATGTGACCCCTACCTGTATGAACATGTTATGTATGGTTCTCCGGAGCCTTTAATTAAAGTACTTGAGTTGTAGAGTTTTGTTGTGATGCCATGTTGTATTTGCGCATATCGAGCATATTGTGTGTATGATTGAAATGCTTGGTATGTGTGGGATCCTACAATCTAGCTATTTATCCTTGGCAGCCTCTCTTATGGGGAAATGTAGTCTAGTGCTCCTTGAGCCATAGTAGTCCGCTACAGCCCGGTTCACCGGAGTCCTGCTAGCCCAGCACTACTGCTCAGGACACTTGACTGGCAGGCATGTGTTTCACTTTGTTCCTATGTCTGTCCCTTCGGGGAAATGTCACGCGGTGACATCTGGAGTCCTGCCTAGCCTGCTACAGCCCGGGTTCCCCGGAGTCCTGTTAGCCCAGTGCTACAGCCCCGATTCACTCGCTGATGACCGACATGCTCGATGTGATTCATGTATGCCTGTCCCCATAGGTTAGTGCCGCTTTGGGTTGACGACTAGCCATGTCGGCCCGGGTTCTCTGTCATATGGATGCTAGCGACACTATCATATACGTGAGCCAAAAGGCCCAAATGGTCCTGGGCCATGGTAAGGCGACACCCGTGGGGATACCGTGCGTGAGGCCGCAAAGTGATATGAGGTGTTACCGGCTAGATTGATGTGACTTGGAATCGGGGTCCTGACATATCTACACTATGGAGGACACAAAATTTCAGGGCGGCGTGCCAAAACATGTCACGGGAAAGTGAAGTCCTTTCAAGGACTACCATATAAAGGACCGGTGTTCACTAAAATAGTCATAACTTTTTCATTCGGAGTCCATTTTGGACCCACAAGTACTCAAAATTCCCGCGACGAGTGTGTAAATCAAGAAAATACTCACCGCTGGCACCAGAAGTCCAGGAGGACCGTCAAAATCGGCTCATAAGGACTTTTTGCCCCTGAAATTCAAAGAACATCGTTCACCACTGCTTTTCACACAAGTTCCCGAACCCATTGGCACTCGTTTGGAAGAAAATCCGAGAGATTATGGTGAGTCTAAATATTAGTCCTCCTGGTAAGGACAAACGTTGCATTGTGCAAATGCTATATGATCCGGGCAATCCTTTTTGTTGTAAATTCAAGAAAATACAGCGGCCTTCAGCTTTTGTCAGTGGGAAACGACACCTATGGGGTCACTGGGATCCCCTCTACGGTTGGGGGCGCGGGGTTGTGTAAAGAGCGGGTCTGGCGGTCAGCACACAAATCGTTTACCCATGTTTGGGCTGCGGAGACACATAAAACCCTAGTCCTGCTTTGATGTATATTTAGGTGTTCTTGTGTTCTTGAACTAGTTGCGGCTCTAGTCCAAAAGATCTGAATCCCCCTCCAGTACATCTCGGGCCTCCTTTTATAGACAAAAAGGGGTCGCCAAAGTGGCACACAGGAGGTGGAAAGGTGTACAGGGGCTGAGTCTATCCCCTGGCATCTTCGAACAAACGCGTTTAATGCGCTGCGGACGTGCCCCTCTTGCTTTATTGGGGACGGCAAAGAAGCTCGTCCCAGCTTTCGTTGCCGCGCCTGGCTCCAAGGCGCATCCAAGCTGATGAGGCGTTGTAGCGCCACATTGGCTAGCTGCTGGGCTGGCACGGTGGTGGAGCCTTCACGAAGATCAGCATGCCACCACGCAAGTGCTTGCTGACTTGGTGTAGAGGCTGCACGCTGCCACGCAGATGCCTGCCCAGCTGGACGAGCTGGCAGCTGCATGGGAGCGGCGGTGGAGTCTTGGCAGACGCGGGCCTGGCTGCGACCCTACAAGCGTCCTCGGCAAGGGTCTTGCCGAGGGCCCGACAAGGGTCTCGCTGTGGCATCACGGTCGTCCCCGGCAAGGATCTTGCTGGGGGTCTCGTGGATCTCCTTGGCGAGGATCTCGCCAAGGATCATCGTCTTCTCGTTCTCATCTGATCTTGTGTATCTATGATCTCTACAAATACCTGCATGCCACCATGGAGGTACTTCCCGAGCCTTGGTTCCAATATGGTGTTGGAACCCCTTGGGCTCAAGGGTGGCGCGCTCTGCTGGCGTCAGGCAAGTTACCCCGGCAAGGATCTTACCGAGGCTAGGGAAGCAACCCCGGCAAGTGTCTTGCCGGGGGAGTCCACCTCGCCCTCTCGCTCTCCTTGCGCTTCTGGTCTTGGCGTTGCTTTGGTCGTCTTGTGCTCCGGCTTCCCTCCTCTGCCCTGCTTAGTGTGGCCGTGGGCGCGGCTCTGACTGCTCGTGCACAAGTTAAGGGGTGTAAAAGGAGAGCCCCTACTTTCATACATCGACAGCAGCCCCTGGGCCTAGGACACACATAAGCGCGACACATTGTTGGGCTAGGCCCAGAACGGTGCGCCGACAGGTGGGGCGGATTTTTACCATAGTAACTCTTCGTCCGCTGCGCTTCCCCATGACCCGCGTTGAACGCGCGACGTGGGGGGTCGTGCATGACGTGGGGGTCATGTATGGGGCAGTTTCCACCCACATGTGTCACATCATGGTAAAGAGGTGGCCCTCGCCTTCCTCGTAAAAAGGAATAACCGCGGGGGCGCTGCTCATTTACCCTCTGTGTCTTCTCCAATCTTGGAACCGCCATCCCTTCCTTCTTCCCCCTCAAACCCTTGCTCTCGCTCCCACCACCGGGTTTTCGCTGCCCCTTCTCCTCCACCTCTCGCAGCCGCCATGGCACCCAGAACTAGCAAAGGCAAAGGAGTGGCCAAGGACGTTGGGGGACGGAGCCGCTGGAGAGAGAGTCGATGGCACGGCGGACGTAGCTCGCCTACTTTCCCACGACGGTCGACGCGGTCCACCTCCGGGACAACTTGAGGCCCCTTTGGGGGTGCAAGACGGGGGGAGAGTCAGCGGGGCATCCAGCCACGCATGTCATCCCCGCCGATTGCGCCAAGGCCGCCCCGAATCGGTACGCCTTCTTCGTCGACTACTTTTCATGCGGCCTCTGCCGCCCTTTCTCTGATGTCTTCAATGACATCATGCACACCTACGGCTTCCATCTTTTGGATTTCACTCCAAATGCCGTGGCGTGCATGGCTCTTTTTTCCCATCTCTGTGAGGGCTTCGCCGGAGTGCTTCCCAGCACAGCGCTCTTCCGCCACTACTTTTATCCTCGGATCCAGAAGGGGGCGCCATTTCTGGTTGTGTCACTTGGATCCCGAGGCCCCTTGAGAAGGGGACATATCCAGAGGGCGCTCAGAAGGAGAGGTGGGAGGAGTGGCGGAGCCGGTGGTGCTGGAATGAGGAGAAGGACCCACAGGAATTTTGCCAAGTTCCCCAGACGTCGCCGGTTCGCAGAGATGACTGGGGCGATGCCGGGGGTTGGGTGTGACATATGCCAATGGATGGCTTATCATGGTGGGAGCGAGTAGAATGTTGCCGGTGCCTGGAAGCGGGATAAGGCGTAGACACGAATGCCGGCGTACTTTACCCAGGTTCGGGGCTCTCCTAGGAGTTAACACCCCTAGTCCTGCTTTGCGGGGTCTCCGCATGATCACTAAGGCACTAGTGAGTACAATGGTGCTCCTCGAGCTCTATGCTAGAGGTAGAAGAAGGCAAGGTCTGCTTTCCTCTCCCCCTAGGTGTGAGTCTAATTCTAATAGGTTCCAATCCTTTGCATGGGTGCCCTGGGGGGTTTATATAGGCCTACCGCCCAGGGGTACAATGGTAATCTAGCTCGGTGTAGGACCCGGCTGTCAGTCTCTCTGGTCGTCGGCTTCTCCGCCGACTGCTGGGGCCCGCCGCCTGGTGGGCCCCGCCGGCTGGTCTGGTACAGAGCCGACAGGTCGCCTCCGCTGCTCACGGGTCTTGCCGGCTGTGGATTACTGTTGCCGTGATGCTAATGACGCTTACTTGGTCAGGGGAGCGTGGCTATAGTCCCGCCGCCTGGTGGGAGATCACTGTAGCCACCCTGCGTCTTATCTGGTTAATGGTGCGTGGGGCCCCGAGGAAGGAACGGGCCGACTGCTGGGAGGCGGCCTCCCTCGGGTCCGACTATTGAGGCACCCTCTGTCCTCCGAGCTCTCGCTGACCGGCAGGGCCCACCGTCCTCGGGCTGTACTGACAAACGGTCGTGGGAACAGGGCCTCGCCTGTCAGGAATGATGTCAGGGGCAGAGTGGCAACAGTGCCGCGTCGGGCGGAGATCTCCGCATGTACGGGGCACTGTGGCCATGCCCAGCCCTGGATACGGGGGATGGGCCACACTACAGCCACACCCTGTCTTGTCTTCTTAATGGGGGCGCAGACTTTGAGGTTGCCATGGGTCGACTGCTAGGAGCCGGCCTCTCTGGAGGCCGTCTGCTAGGAGTCGGCCTGTCTTGGAGCCGCCTTCTCTAGCATGGCCGCCTTCTCTAGCATGGCCGCCTTCTCTAGCATGGCCGCCTTCCAGGAGTCGGCCGTTCGACCAACCGGCCGCCAGAAGGCGGAGCTCTATCTTGACGTCTTGAGGGGCACAGCCAGCCCCTATGTCTTGAAAGGTTCTGGGGCTCGGGTTAGGCTACCCGTGGCTCATTACTCCGACAGTAGTCCCCGAAGCTGGTGAGGCGCTGTGGCTGAGGAGTCGAGGAGCCTCAATAGTTTCCTCCCCCAGGTGCTCTAAAGGAAGCTTCATCCGACTCCTGGGGAGCCGGTTGGCAGGAGTCGGATACGTCCAGTCGGATCTTTCTGGAATTTTGAACGCACCAGCGGGAACCAGGTGGCGTGCTAGCTAAGCTTCTCGGCCCGCCGCCTGTTGTGGGCACGCCACATGGCGCCAGCTAGTCGGGACAACCTGCAAGCCCACGCGCGCGATGGGACGCGTCTGCAGGTTGGGACCTCCACCATCGGGCCTTGGAGCGCAAGCGGATCCGCTGCGGTCGAGGCGGGCGGTGGAGTTTCCCTGCGGAGTTACTGCGCACAGCAACTCGTGTGATAAAGGTGGGGATGTGGGGTCGTGGGCACAGTTAATCCCATGATCCCACACCCGCCCCCTCGGCTTCATAGCCCACAGGCTATAAGTAGGGGAAGGAGAGGGAGTGGTGGAGCACACGCGCCCCTCCACCTCGTTCTTGCCTCCTTCTTCTTCCTCTTGCAACAGTGCCCCCGAGCCACGCCGGAGCACTGCCGTTGTTCGTCTCCGTCGAGCTCGTCCACCAGAGCTCTCTTTGCTCCGCCCATTCCCAGCTCCCTCGCCGTGCGCTTTCTTCGTCGAGCTCTCCATGGCGTGCGAGCGAGGAGGAGACTGGGACGGGTCCAACGTCAATGAGGACCACATCACTTTCCTCCGTGAGACACGACGTCTTCCCAGCGCGGGCTACGTGAAGGCACGCGTGCCGCCGGAGGGGGAGATCATAACAACTAGTAGAAGTTATTCCAACTAGTAGTGTTGATCATAACACCTCCATTAAAATGTTGAAAGAAGTTATTTTCCTGAGGTTTGGAGTCCCTAGATATTTAATGACTCATGGTGGTTGACATTTTATCCATGGTGTTTTCTGTAAATTGCTTGCAAAATATGATGTCAACCATAGAATTGCATCTCCTTATCACCCTCAATCTAGTGGTTAAGTTGAACTTAGCAATAGAGGACTAAAGTTGATATTACAAAAGACCGTTAACAGATCTAGGAAAAATTGGTCTAATAAACTTGATTATGCACTATGGGCTTATAGAACTGCTTATAAAAATCCTATGGGTATGTCTCCATACAAAATGGTTTATGGAAAAGCATGTCACTTGCCTCTTGAGTTAGAACATAAAGCATATTGGGAAATTAAGGAACTCAACTATGACTTCAAACTTGCGGGTGAAAAGAGATTGTTTGATATTAGCTCACTAGATGAATGGGGAACCCAAGCTTATGAAAATACCAAACTATTCAAAGAAAAAGTCAAAAGATGGCATGAAAAAAGAATCCAAAAGCGGGAATTCAAAGTTGGTGAATATGTTCTATTGTACAATTCATGTTTTAGATTTTTGCAGGAAACTTCTCTCCAAGTGGGAAAGACCATATATCAATGAAGAAGTTTATCGCTCTAGAGCTATCAAGATCAATAATGCTGAAGGCACTAATCTGAAGGTGGTCAATGGGCAAGGAATTAAGCACTATATTTCAGGTAAACCTATTAATGTTGAAACTAACATTGTTCAAACCATGACACCGGAGGAATATATAAAAGAGACCTTCCAGAACACTCGAGAATCCTAAAAAGGAAGAGGTACTTGATACCGTAAGTAAACCGGCTCCAAAAATTCCGCAAAAATAATTTCTTCAGTTTTGGAATATTAGAAAAAATAAGAAACAACCGGGAAGCCAACTGAGGTGCCCACTAGGCACCAAGGCGCGCCTGCCCCACCTGGCATGCCTTGGTCGGTGGTGGGCCCCTTGGGCACCTTCCCGACTCTGTTTTCCTGTAGTATACTTGTTTCCCAAGATAAAAAATATTTTTATACTCCCCCAGATGTATTGACCACCGCATCGCGGAAATATCCTTTGTTCTTGTTTCGTGTTGTTTTCTGGCAGATCTGAAAATATGTCGTCTCAATTTAGATGGAGAGAGCTATGTTTCCCACTATATCACAGACCCAAAGATGCATGGAGATTTAGACCATTATGGTTGGACCACAGAGGAAGAAGAAGATGATGATTCGAAGGGGACAGAGGATGCCAGCTCTAAAGAAGATGAAGACCCACTGCCTCAACCTGGAGATATGAATGTGGAATTCAAGAAGTCAAGTCTTCCAAACAAAGTAAACAAATTTAAGATCCAATTTATCCCGTCCCGTTTTCTGCAGGGAATCAAGGAGGCATTATGCAAAAAGATTTAAAGCTTTAGCAAGAAAATGATGACTTAAGGGAGGAAAATTTTATCCTCAAACGTAAGTGCAGAAGAACAATGCCACCACTGGGTATGGACACTCCCCGTGGCTCGTGCCAAGCTTGGGGGAGGTGCCCCGGTATCATATCACCATCACTTTTATTACCTTTACCTATCTTAGTTTGATCTTTAGTTGTTTCGTGATTTAGTAGAATAAAAGTTTAGTATGATCTATTTTCGAGTGCTAGTTTCGTGACAATCTATCTATGTAATTGAGTGAGAGTTATATAATACATTTTAGTTTGAGTTTTTGCTTCTTTACCTTTTTGTTTCAATAAAAATAAATAAAATAATGAAAATGATCATATGAGAATCTTATGGAGAGTAATGATATTACATAAGGAAAAGTACAAGTGGTAAATTTATTGAAAGTTGACAAACATAGCATTAGTCAATGATGCAATTCATGAAAGAATTAATAAGGGAAGAGAAGATTCACATGCAAATAGACTATCTTAGACATCTCTTATGACTATGAGCCCCCACTAAGTATTTTATGTCAAATTGTTGACGTTGGACAAGGAAGACAACATAATGATTTATGTTTGTTCATATCCATATAGAAGTTATATTGTCATAGATCCTCCAAGATGTGGTGCTTTCCTAATATCTTTACTAGCCAAAAATCCGCACTAAGTAGAGATACTACTTGTGCATACAAAAACCTTAAACACAATCTCATGTTATGAGAGTCCACTATACCTTCTTATGGATTGAATAAGATCCTTCAAGTAAGTTGTCATCGGTGCATAAAGCAATAAAAATTGATTCTAAATATGTATAATCTTTAAGTGTAAGGGAAAATAAGCGTTGTATGAACTTGTGATGGCAAAGTAATAAAAGTGACGGACTGCATAATAAAGGTTGCTATCATAAGGGGCAATATAACGTGACATTCTTTTGCACTAAGAGCTTGTGCATCCAAAAATAAAAGTGCATGACAACCTCTGCTTCCCTCTGTGAAGGGCCTATCTTTTAATTTCATGTATTTACTTTTTATGCTTCCCTCTGTGTTCTCATATATTCCTTTTTATTTTCCTCTTTTTCAAGCATCATGTGGTGGGGAAAGATCTAGGAACATATATCCTGTTGGATATGAGTGATCACGAGTTATTATTGTTGACATCACCCTTGAGGTGAACAATTTGAGAGGCGAAACTATAAGGCCATGTCTTTCTATGTGTATGGCTGAAACTTTTTGCTCCATATATATGTTGTGAGTGTTAGCAATCATAGAAGACTAAATGATGGTTGAGTGTATGGACTTTCTAAAAAGCTTCGATACGAGACCCTTCCTAAAAATATGAAGAATTGCAATTGCAAAGTTGACTGAGAACATAGTTTGTTGGTTTTCAATAAAGTTTATGCTTCATACTTCGATGTTGTGATGAATTGTTACTTGCTCATAAGAAGTTCTATGATAAAGTTTATTGTTGTTATAGTAATGATCATGATGCTACTATGTATGTATTTTGTTTTATCGATGCCTATCTCTCTCTCTAAACATGTGGACATGATTATCGATATCGGCTTTCGCTTGAGGACAAGCGAGGTCTAAGCTTGGGGGAGTTGATACATCCATTTTGCATCATGTTTTCTTACTATTATTTATAGTGTTTTATTCAATATAACACTTCGTGGAGTAATTATAATTCCTTTTCCCTCATAATATGCAAGGATATCGGCAGCTAGAATTCCGGTTCTAAAAAAGCTACGTCAGAGATAACTATTCTACACATCTCCAAATAAGCTAAATTTTTTCAGAGAATTATTTTGGAATATATAAAAAATTGGAGAAAAGAAATACCAAAGTGGGGCACCTAGGTGCCCACTAGGCACCAGGGTGCGCCTGCCCCCTGACGCGCTCTGTTGGGTAGTGGGGGCCCTGGCCCACCTCTGGTGCCTATCTTCTGGTACATAAGTCCTTTCAACCTAAAATATAAGGAGAGGACTTTTGGGACAGAGCGCCACCGCCTCGAAGCGGAACTTGGGCAGGAGCACTTTTCCTCTTCGGTGGAGTGATTCCGCCGAGGATACTTCCCTTTGGGAGGGGAAAATCAAAGCCATCCTCATCACCAACAACCCTCTCACCTTGGGAGGATCAATCTTCATCAACATCTTCACCAGCACCGTCTCATCTGAAAAACGTAGTTGATGCGGAGCATCCTACGGACATCACCATGTCAAGAGTCCGTTTGGCAAGTGACATGTGCGACATCTACTTCACATACATAAAGGTTAATCATCTCCTGTACACGTGTTCACTTGACCCCTTCGAGGATGGTATACTACTTGACATCCCTCTCGTGTGCATGCATAGGTATTACCGAAGCTTCATCGACAACGAGGAGGAGTTCAAGCGCATAGAACATCTACACCATCCAAGAAGGGAGAAGGAGGAGGAAGAGGGAGCCCAAGACGCGAAGCACTGGAGGCCTCGGACCACCCCAGATGCCCAGCCTCCTACACCCCGGGTGCCCGGACCCCTGGCCACCAACTGGGTGCAGCTCTGACCACCTCGGGACCCCGGTCCCTCACCCCCTGGGTGTCCGGGCCGGTGGCCCTAAAGGGCGCGACCCCTCTGTCCACCCCGGGTGCCCGGGCTTTCACCACCGGGTGCCCGCACCCCGAGCCCTCGGGTGCCCGGCCCCTCACCTGGTGCTACCCCTGGTGCCTGGACTTCACCCCCCGGATGTTCGGCCTCCTCATCCCGGCGACCCCCGGGTGCCCGAACCCCTCCGCCGATGCATGCGTGCATTAAGGGCCAAATGACCCATGTATCCTTGTTTCTCTCCAAATCTTCCCAAGACTATAAATAGACGTTCCCTATCTCAGAATTAGGGTTAGCAAAGTACATGATATGATCTTGAGAGCTTTGCTCCTATCTACCCTCTCCCATGGAGATCAAGACCTCCTAGGAGAACTTCCCTAGTGGACAGCAAGACCCCATCTAGAGAATGATCCCCGTCATAGGATCATCAAGACTTGATCTCCCTTTCGGATTTGGGATGAACTTTACCTTGTGTTTTTTCCCCTTTGTTGTTCATGTATCTTGTGGATCCATGTGTTGCTAGTCTAGTGGATGTGTAATTGGGCTTGTTCTTGAGTGTTCCTGTTGTGATTTCCCCTCTTGTTCTTCGTGTTCTTCGCATTCTTCATGTATTTCCCCTCCAATTCGTGAAAGATCACCATTTAGGGAATCCACCCTACAACATCTTGGTATCTAGAACCACGTTGATCATGAATTTGGAGTATCCCCCATCGTTTTCTAGCCTAATTTTGTGTATTTTTCTCCCAATTCGAAAATTCCCCACAAAAAGAACCCCAAAAAAATTCTTGCATTTTGTTGGTACTTGTGAGTTTTTGTTGATTTTGATCCATGGATCTAGTGTTTGGCAAGTGGATCTACCTCCCTTGGCGTTCCCTAGCTCTAATTTCTCTTTTTACCCATCCAATTTCAAGTTTGAAATCAAGTTCTTCCATCCCTAGCTCGAGACCCAAAATTATCCAAAATGGATTCTTCTCGGCCTACCCCGGGTACTCGGACCCATTTACCCCGAGCACCTGGACCCCCGGGACGTTTCCTCACAAAGTCTCTGACCACCCCGGGCACCAGCCCCGAGGCAACTTTCACCCAAACCCCCTGACCACCCCAGCTGCCCGCACCCCTTACCCATGGGCAGCCGGACCCCCGGGCCACTTTTCCTCCCAACTCCCTGACCACCCCGGGCACCCGCACCCTCCTACCCCCGGGTGCCCGCACCCCCCAGTTTTAGCCCAACTCCAAAAACCGTTTTGGCCATAACTAATTCATCCGGAGTCCGATTTTCACGTTCTTTAGCTCGTTTTGTAGCTATTGACATCCTCCATCCCACAAAAATACTTCCACCACGATTTGACTCCATCTAATTTTGTGCATTTTGGCATATTTACCTAGGCCTTCTGATGTCTACTACACAACCTTCTTCTTGTAGACGTTGTTGGGCCTCCAAGTGCAGAGGTTTGTAGGATAGTAGAAAATTTCCCTCGAGTGTATGACCTAAGATTTATCAATCCGTGGGAGGCGTAGGATGAAGATGGTCTCTCTTAAACAACCCTACAACCAAATAGCAAAGAGTCTCTTGTGTTCCCAACACACCCAATACAATGGTAAATTATATAGGTGCACTAGTTCGGCGAAGAGATGCTGATACAAGTGCAATATGGATGGTAGATATAGGTTTTTGTAATTGAAAATATAAAAACAGCAAGGAAACTAATGATAAAAGTGAGCACAAACGGTATTGCAATGCTAGGAAACAAGGCCTAGGGTTCATACTTTCACTAGTGCAAGTTTTCTCAACAATAATAACATAATTGGATCATATAACAATCCCTCAACATGCAACAAAGAGTCACTCCAAAGTCACTAATAGAGGAGGACAAACGAAGAGATTATTGTAGGGTACGAAACCACCTCAAATTTATCCTTTATGATCGATCTATTCAAGAGTCCATAGTAAAATAACACGAGGTGTCGGTGGAAACGACGCCTATGGAATCACTGGGATCCCTTCTACGGTTAGTGGGTGCGGGGTTGTGCAAAGAGCGGGTCTGGTAGCGAGCACAAAGATCGTTTACCCAGGTTCGGAGCCACAAGGATGCGTAATACCCTAATCCTGCTTTGGTGTATATTTGAGTGTTCTTGAGATTTCGAACTAGCTGCGGTGCATGCCTAGTTAAAAAGATTCGAATCCCTCTCCAGTACGCCTCGGGCCTCCTTTTATAGTAAAAAGGGGTCTCCACAGTGGCACACAGGAGGTGGAAAGGTATAAAGTGTACAAGCTTATCGCCTATCATTACGGGACAAGGCGCATTAAATGCGCTCCTTAGGTGTCCCGTTGCTTTATCGGGGGCGGTAACAAGGCCCCTCCCATCCGTTGCCACTCCACCTTACCCCGACAGGCGTCCAGGCCAGTGAGGCATGCAGCGCCACATAGGCTGGCAGGTTGCTGAGTCGGCGTGGTGGTTAGGTCTTCATGAAGATCTGCATGCCGCCACGCTGGTGTTTGGCCTGTTGGATTAGCATCCACGTACTGCCATGTGGATACTAGCCTCGGTTGTTGGGTTGGCCGCTGGGCTGGGGTGGCAAGGTCTTGTTGCGGTCCTGCGTATATTCCCGACAAGGGTCTTGCCGGGGTCTTGCGAGCGTTTTCAGCAAGGAACCTTGTCAAGGCCTCGGGGGCATCCTCGGCAAGGGGGCTTGCGGCTGTCTTGTTTTCTGGTCATCGTCTAGTCTTGTGGGCTCTTTGTCTTCACAAAGATCTGCATGCCAACTATGTAGGTGCTTCCCGAGCCTTGGTTCCAATGTGGTCGATGGTGTCGGTACTCATAGGATCAAGGGTGGTCGTGATGTTGGCATTGGGTGAGCTGCCCCGGGAAGTCTCTTGTCGGGGTTGCGTAGGCCGCCCCAGCAAGGATCTTGTCGGGGAAAAACCCATTTTGTTGCTCCGTCTTCTGCGCCCCTGGCTGGAGCGCTGCTCTGGTATTCTTGTGCTTCTGCTTCCTCCCTTTGTCCCGCTAAGTGTGACCACAGGTGCGGCTCTGACTGCCCGTGCACAAGTAGAGGGGTAAAAAGGAGAGCCCCTACTTTTGTACACCGACACGAGCCCCCGGGTCTGGGCCACACATAAGTGCAACGCGTTGTTGGGCCGGGCCCAGAATGGTGTGCGGGCATGCGGGGCGGATTTTTACTGCGGTAATTCCCTCGCCCGTCGCACTTCCCCACGACCTGTGTTAAATGTGTGACGTGGGGGTCGTGCGCGGAATGACCGCAGCATGCTTGCATCATTCGTGGTGAACAGTAAAGAGGCGGCTTGCGTGTTTTCTTGAAATGGTTAGGTCGCGGCTCATTTACTCTCTCTGTCTTAGAACCGTCGTTCCATGTTTCCCACGATGCCTTCTCCTTACGCCACATACGCTGCATGCACGGGGCGGGGTAGGTGACAGACGCATGGAATATGGGAAGTCGTGCGAGGGCCGATACTCATGTGCCTTTGATTGGGCGGGGAGGGCAGTCGATGGCCTCGCTTGCTGCCACTTTAATGTGCCGAATTCAAGTGGGCTCTTCAGGGGCGTAGAGCTAGTCTTTCGGCCTCCCCTCCCCAAATATGAAAAGAGGACTCAGGGGTAGGAGGAAGAGCATCTCCCTACGTCTCCCCTTTGTCTCCATCCCCACCCATGGTCATGGCGAGGGGGCGTGGCCGCGGCCGTTCTTCTGCGGAGACGACCAGGTCCTCCTCCCACCAGGGAGTTGCGGCGGTCAAGGAAGAGCTAGATGCCAGGGTGACGGCCATGCTCGAGGTGCGGCCGCTGGACGGTGCCACGATCGGTGAGGCGGTCGAGGCAGAGGTGGCCGAGGCAGAGGTGGGCATGGAAGGGGGATGCCTCCGTCGTCTCTGTCTCCGTCGCAATCTCCCCCACCAACTCCTCCTGCTTCGCCGAGTGGCCACGTCGGGGACTTGGCGCTCGAGTTTATCCTACGGCTGCATGGGCCGCTGTGCCGCCGCCTTCGTCTTCCCCGGGTGTTCGCGAGGGTGCTGGAGATCGACCAGCCACCGCGGCTGGGGCTTCACATGAATGGGTGTTACCATGGCGACATTGGGGGTGAACACAGAGTTCCCCGCCCCTCAAGTAATGCTCCTTCGCCGGGGCTGGAAAACCTTTGCACGCGCCCATTGCTTGATGGATGGGCACGTCCTCTGCTTCAAGCTAGCGGAGAGTGATTTGCTCTCCGTCAAGGTCTTCGGGCACTCGGGACACGGGCTAGGGTGTTGTGTGGAGAGCTCGACTGATGGTGAAAGCTCCTCTTCGAGCGAGAGTGACGAAGAGAACAGCGATAGAGATGATGAGGGTAGTGGGCGGGAGGATGACGGGCCCGACTAGGCATCGGGCACACCGTTCCTGGGCGATGCCGGCAGCACTATCATCTACATTGCCAGCTCCTTGAACTTCTCGGGGTCGTTGCCTTGGGCGGCTGATGACGAAGCTATGTACCTGGGTTAGGGTCATGGATCTGTTCAAGATACCCTCCCCAAGGACATCCCTAAAGGTACCAGGAGCATTCGAAGAAAAATCATCATCCACTCGACCATGAAGTTATGTTCCACTCGGCAATCCTGAAGACACTCGGCCGTATATATAATAACTCGACTACCAGAAGATCTAGAGCCTCTCCACTCTACAACGGTCGGGAATTAAGTCATAGCTTTAATGGTCATTATGTATCTTTATTGCAGGCGTTACCAGTAACGTCTCCATCTTTATGTACCTTAAACCCCTTTGTAACTGAGGGCAGGAGGGGTCTGGCGAACTCTATATAAGCCACCCCCCTCCTCAGGGACAGGGGTTCGCACTTTCTGTAACACACACGCATATAATCCAGTCGACCGCCTCCGGGCTCCGAGACATAGCACTGTTACTTCCTACAAGAAGGGCATGAACTCGTAAAACTCCCGAGTACAACTCCTCCATAGCTAAGATCTTGCCTCTACATTCCTACCCCCCATTCTACTGTCAGACTTAGAACCACGACAGTTGGCGCCCACCTTGGGGCAGGTGTCTGAGCGACTTGTTGGAGAAGTTGGGATTTTTTCCGATCTTCATCGACATGGTTTCAGGCAGAGGTTTGGCAAAGGGCCACGATATCCGTCTCGGTGCACTCGTATTCATCGTCGATGACTCCGCTTGGCTCCAGGAAGCGCCACTCGACGTCGAGGCACTCCCCGTCCGCGGGGCAACACACTTTCGCGCGTGCGTCCATGGCGTCCTCTTTCGGCAGCCGTCGACTCAGTATCGGTCGAATCCCGTGCCGACCTCCCTCCCCGCAGACCACCGGGGCAAACATTCTGGTCGGTCGAGGCTTCAGCGGTGGGTGAGGCATGCAGTGGCTCGCCCATCGGCCACCCCCCAGGTCGCGGCAATTGAGCCCGACGAAACTCTCTACGGCCTGTTCGACTGGCTCCGTAGAGACCGCATCCGAGTGTGATAGCAGAGACCCCACGGCGGAAGTATTGATGGTCAATGGACCACGTAGTCCTCCTGGCTTCACCCGTGAGGACGGAGGCGATGGTGGCGGCGATCCGTCGCGTGTTCACGAAGAGTACCGACCCGAACCCCTCTCTTTAGAGAGGAGGGAGGAACTTCTCCGCCGGAACATGGATGCACTTCACACTCCTATCGTTGGAGAAACCCCTAAGGCTCAGGCCTTGGAGGAGGCGCGCCTAGCAAACTTGGCTAAGTGCACTCGACTGGAGAACCTCCAGCGCGCACTCGACGAGCGTTCTCGGCAGCGTATCCCCGAGTCCAGTCGACGCCAACTTTTTCCGCCTCCGACTCAGGTATACCGAACCACGATCTAGAATCTCGCAGCTGCGGCCCGAATAGCGGAGTCAATCCAACCTTCCCAGTCAGAAGTTGGTCGAGGTCTGGTGCAGATCCGGGCCTTCCTCTGTGCAGCGGGAGAGCAGAATACAGCAGTATCTCAGTCGCGGAATAGGGTCCATAGCAGATCTGTGGTGGCAGACACTGCCCAGTCGGCTCATAGTCCGGGATTGCCTCCGAGGCGTGAAGGACGTGGAGACCGGCGAGACCAGTACAGAAGCCGCGAGCAGTATGATCACCGACTCGATCACGATGATCGTCGTCGAGTGCCCACGCCTGCCCCAAGGAGTGGATCATACGTGCCTCGGCAACAGGATGATAGACGCCCTCACAGTGGTGGGTGAAGGATTCCAGTCGACCCCAGGGAACCGGGCTTGCTCGACAGAAACAGAGCTCACAGAGAAGGCCCCGACAGAGATTTTCCAACCAGCAGCAGAATGCATGTCTCAGGTCCAGAGTGCTTCAGTGGAGCCATCAGGACTGCGGTGATTCCTCCCAACTTCAGGTTGGCGGCTGGAGTCAGTAAGTTCACTGAAGAGTCCAAGCCTGATACTTGGCTTGAAGATTACCGAGTGGCTGTTCAGATCGGTGGTGGCAATGATGAAGTGGCCATGAAGCACCTTCCTTTGATGTTGGAGGGCTCAGTCAGAGCGTGGCTGAATCAGTTAGCGCCTGGTAGCATTTATACTTGGGAAGATCTTGCCCGAGTATTTGTCAGAACATTTGAAGGTACTTGCAGACGGCCGGCAGGGTTGACAGAATTACAATGTTGCATTCAGAAACCGAATGAAAGTTTGAGAGATTATATCTAGAGATGGATCACATTGCACCACACGGTGGAAATTGCCACCAAGTACGCCAACGGCGAAGAAGAAGACCGACTCCGGAGTGGCAAGCACAAAACAGTCGCCCACGAAACCGGAGGAGAAAATTCCAGTCGGAAGCAGAAGCGCAAAGCCGAACCGGCCGCTCCTGGTGAAGCCTTAGCCGTGACTCAAGGAAAGTTCAAGGGGAAGCCCAAAGGGCCGTGGAACCCCAAGAAAGTAAAAGATCAAGATGGAAATGATGTGCTGGATTTACCATGCCACATTCACACCAAAAAGATGAAGAGGGTAATTTCATTTACCCGAAGCATACCACTCGACAGTGTTGACTCCTAATCCAGCAATTCCAAGAGAAACAAACCAAGGAAAAGGAGAAAGAAGCAAACAAGGTTGAGGATGAGGAAGAGGATGATGATGGTTATCCCCACGTGAATTCCACTCTAATGATTTTCACTGACGTTGAGAGCAAGAGCCGACTGAAAGTCATCAATAGAGAAGTGAACATGGTCGCTCCGGTGACACCCAGTTATTTGAAGTGGTCCCAGACTGCCATTACATTCGACTAGTCCGATCACCCAGCGCACATAGCCACCCCTGGGAGGCAAGCGTTGGTGGTCGACCCAGTAGTCGAAGGCACCCGATTTACTAAGGTTCTGATGGATGGTGGCAGTGGCCTGAATATACTGTATGCAGAGACATTGAAAGGAATGGGCATTCCGATGTCCAGACTCAGTGAAAGCAATATGAGTTTCCATGGAGTCATCCCTGGCAAGAAGGCTGCATCACTCGGTCAGATCTCTCTCGATGTAGTGTTCGGTGACTCCAAGAATTACCGCAAAGAAAAGTTGACATTTGAAGTTGTGGATTTCCAGAGTGCCTATCATGCTATCCTGGGCAGGCCAGCTTATGCATGTTTTATGGCTCGACCATGTTACGTGTACCTCAAATTGAAGATGCCAGGTACCAAAGGTGTGATCACCATCACTGGTAGTCAGAAGAAGGCGGAAGAGTGCTTCCAGAAGGGCTCAAAGATTGCTAATGCACAGATAGCCGTAGTGGAATTGCAGGAATATAAAAAAATGCAGATCCGAGTGATTTGTTGCGAACCAAGAAGCCTCCCACGGATTCAGCATTCCAGTCGTCTGGCGAAACAAAGTCGATTCACATTCACCCGACGGATCCCAATGCTACTCTGACTCACATTTCAACAACACTCGACTCCAAATAGGAAGAAGCGCTCATCCAGTTCCTCCGTGAGAACTAGGACATCTTTGCATGGAAACCTTCTGACATGCCAGGTGTTCCCAGGGGACTGGCTGAGCATCATTTGCAAGTCAACCCAAAAGTGAAACCAGTCAAAGAACATCTTCGACGGTCCGCCATGCAGAAGAGGAAGGCAATCGGTGAAGAAGTGGCTCGACTTCTGGCAGCTGAGTTTATCCGAGAGATTTACCACTCCGAGTGGTTAGCTAATGTTGTTATGGTCCCAAAGAAAGATGACTCACTTCGCATGTGCATCGACTTCAAACATATCAATCGGGCCTGCCCAAAAGATCACTTTCCTCTCCCTCGCATCGACCAAATAGTCGACTCGACTGCGGGGTGTGAGCGTTTGTCCTTTTTGGACGCTTATTCCGGGTATCACCAGATCCGTCTGTACGGACCCGATGAGATAAAAATAGCTTTCATCACCCCATTTGGGTGCTTCCGTTATGTCACTATGCCATTCGGTTTAAAGAATGCTGGAGCCACATTCATGCAGATGATTCAGAAGTGCTTGCTCACTCAGATCAGTCGGAATGTGGAAGCATACATGGATGGCATTGTAGTCAAGTCACGTAAAGGTTCCAACCTACTGGCTGACCTTGCTGAAACCTTTGCCAACCTCAGAAGGTATGATATCAAGCTTAATCCATCAAAGTGCACGTTTGGAGTTCCAGGCGGAAAATTACTCGATTTTCTCGTTTCTGAATGAGGGATCGACGCCAACCCAGAGAAAGTGGGTGCCGTACTCTGGATGAAATGCCCTGCGCGTGTGCACGATGTCCAGAAGCTTACTGGTTGCTTGGCCGCCCTAAGTCGATTCATTTCTCGCCTCGGTGAAAAGGCACTGCCTCTTTATCGACTGATGAAGAAGTCAGATAAGTTCGAGTGGACTCCTGAAGCTGATGTAGCATTTGCAGACCTTAAAGCCCTACTTTCCACCCAGCTGGTGCTTGCTGCTCCAATCAGCAAAGAGCCTTTACTGCTTTACATTGCAGCCACTGGACAAGTCGTCAGTACAGTACTTACGGTCAAGCGGGAAGAAGAAGGAAAAGCTTACAAAGTTCAGCGCCTAGTATACTATGTCTCTGAAGTTTTGACTCCATCAATGCAAAGATATCCACATTATCAGAAGCTTGTTTATGGGATTTATATGACCACGAAGAAGGTTGCACATTACTTCTCTGATCACTCCATTACAGTCGTCAGTGACGCCCCATTATCAGATATTCTGAACAATAGAGATGCAACTGGTCGAGTGGCAAAGTGGGAGATTGAACTTCTTCCCTTAGATATCAAGTTTGAGGCAAAGAAAGCTATTAAGTCCCAGGCAATAGCAGATTTCCTCGCCGAGTGGATTGAACAACAACTGGCGACTCAAGTTCACTCGAAGCACTGGACCATGTTCTTTGATGGTTCCAAGATGCTGAATGGTTCCGGTGCTAGGGTGGTACTGGTATCCCCCCGAGGAGACAAGCTCAGATATGTCCTCCAGATTCACTTTGATTCCTCCAATAACGAAGCAGAATATGAAGCACTCCTGTATGAGTTGCGTATGGCCATATCACTCGGCGTCCGTCGCCTCATGGTCTATGGCCACTCAGATTTGGTAGTCAATCAAGTGATGAAGGAGTGGGACGTCAGAAGCCCAGCCATGACTGGTTACTGCAACGCGGTGAGGAAGTTGGAAAAGAAGTTTGAGGGGTTAGAGCTCCATCATGTACCCCGACTGAAAAATCAAGCAGTAGATGATTTAGCAAAGATAGGCTCCAAGAGAGAAGCTATTCCTAGCAATGTGTTCTTGGAGCATATTCATGCACCTTCAGTTCAAGAAGATCCCTTCACTGAAGAGCCCCCGCAGCCTAGGAGTGCCACGGATCCGACTGAAGTCGAGGTCCCAGCCGTGGTCGACTTAGTCATGGAGGTGTTGGTCATCACTCCCGACTGGACTGTGCCACATTGCATATATCCTGAGAAAAGAGCTCCCATAGGATGAAGAAGAGGCCCGACAGATCATCCGTCGATCCAAGGCCTTTACTGTAATAAGAGGTCAACTGTTCAGAGAAAGTGCAACTGGGGTCAGCTAGAAATGCATAACGCCAGAAGAAGGCCGAGTGATCCTCCATGACATCCATTCGGGGACCTGTGGTCACCATGTGTCCTCTCGGACCATTGTGGCTAAAGCATACCGAGCTAGATTTTATTGGCAACGGGCAAATGAAATGGTGAAAGATATAGTCGACAGATGTGAGGGCTGCCAGTTCTACTCCAATATGTCACACAAACCTGCATCAGCCCTGAAGACCATCTCGCTCGTCTGGCCCTTTGGTGTTTGGGGATTGGACATGGTTGGTCCACTGAGGACTGGTAGGAGCGGCTTCACCCATGTGCTTGTAGCAGTCGACAAGTTTACCAAATGGATCGAAGCCAAGCCTATTAAGAACCTTGAAGCTAGTACTGATGTCAGTTTCATAAGAGAGTTGATTTTTCAGATATGGAGTTCCGCACAGCATCATCACTGACAACGGATCGAACTTCGATTCTGATGAGTTCAGAACCTTCTGCGCCTCACAAGGCACACGGGTCGACTATGCTTCAGTCGCCCATCCTCAGTCGAATGGACAAGCAGAAAGACAAAATGGCCTGATTCTCAAAGGACTGAAACCCCGACTGATGCGAGATCTCAAGCACGCGGCGGGCTCCTGGGTTGACGAACTTCCATCAGTTCTCTGGGGATTGAGGACAACTCCTAATCGGTTGAATGGTCGAACTCCATTCTTCTTGGTCTATGGAGCTGAAGCTGTTCTTCCGAGTGACTTGCTTCATAATGCACCACGAGTTGAGCTCTTCTCTGAAGATGAAGCAGAACAAGCTCGGCAAGATGCAGTCGACCTCCTAGAGGAGGAATGAGAGATGGCCTTGATCCGGTCGACCATTTATCAACAAGACTTGCGCCGATTCCACGCTAGACACATGAAGGGTCGAGCCTTTCAAGAGGGAGACTTAGTTCTTCGAGTGGATCAGCAGAAACCACACAAGCTCGCCCCAGCTTGGGAAGAGCCCTTCATTGTCACCAGAGTGCTCCACAATGGAGCATACCACCTTTAAAGTGTCGAGCATAAGAAGGACGAGCTACGGGCTTGGAGCGCGGAGCTGCTCCGCCCCTTTTATACTTAAGCACTCGTTTGAATAAAATGTAATAAGAAATATATTTGTAATTTGTTCATAAAAGACAAGAGCTTTACAGCCTTCTCGTACGATTGTTGTTGTTTTTATTTACCTCTGAAATCCCCCAGTGGGTGGGCTTAGCCGCGAATCCGTTTCGCCTAAGTTCGAAAGAAAATCCTACCGAGTGATAAGCAAGCCTCTCACTCGGGAGCTTAGTCGTCAATCCATTTCACCTAAGTTCGAAAGAAAATCCTACCGAGTGGTGAGCAATCCTCTCACTCGGGGCTTAGTTGCAGTCCAGTACTCGCCTAAGTTTGTAAAATCCTACCGAGTGGTGAGCAAGCCTCTCACTCGGGGGCTTAGCTGCAGTCCAGTACTCGCGTAAGTTCATAAAATCCTACTGAGTGGTGAGCAAGACTCTCACTCGGGGGCTTAGCTGCA
>NC_041392.1:383837145-383837564 GCF_002162155.2 Triticum dicoccoides | reverse complement strand
TACCGAGTGGTGAGCAATCCTCCCACTCGGGGGATTAGCTATAGTCCAGTACTTGCCTAAGTTTGTAAAATCCTACCGAGTCGTGAGCAATCCTCCCACTCGGGGGCTTACCTGCAGTCCAGTACTCGCCTAAGTTTGTAAAATCTTACCGAGTGGTGAGCAATCCTCCCACTCGGGGGCTTAGCTGCAGTCCAGTACTCCCCTAAGTTTGTAAAATCCTACCGAGTGGTGAGCAATCCTCCCACTCGGGGGCTTAGCTGCAGTACAGTACTCGCCTAAGTTTGTAAAATCCTACCGAGTGGTGAGCAATCCTCCCACTCGGGGGCTTAGCTGCAGTCCAGTACTCGCCTAAGTTTGTAAAATCCTACCGAGTGGTGAGCAATCCTCCCACTCGGGGGCTTAGCTGCAGTCCAGTACTC
>NC_041392.1:383833445-383836929 GCF_002162155.2 Triticum dicoccoides | reverse complement strand
GAGTGGTGAGCAATCCTCCCACTTGGGGGCTTAGCTGTAGTCCAATACTCGCCTAAGTTTGTAAAATCCTACCGAGTGGTGAGCAATCCTCCCACTCAGGGGCTTAGATGCAGTCCAGTACTCGCCTAAGTTTGTAAAATCCTACCGAGTGGTGAGCAATCCTCCCACTTGGGGGCTTAGCTGCAGTCCAGTCCTCGCCTAAGTTCGTAAAATCCTACCGAGTGGTGAGAAATCCTCCCACTCGGGGACTTAGCTGCAGTCCAGTACTCGCCTATGTTTGTAAAATCCATTCCCTAAGAGCTATGCCACAAATACAACGTATGCTCCATCCTTGTCCGCAAGGACGACGAAGCGCAGGTCGACTGCAACCTTCTCCTCCGAGCTACGCCACAAATACAACATACGCTCCATCCTTGTTCGCAAGGACGACGAGGCGCAGGTCGACTGCAACCTTTTCCTTCAAGCTACGCTACAAATACAACGGAGCAGATCCCAAAAGCAATCGCAAGTATACTCAAAAGCAGTTCGGATAAATCCTAAAGTTCCAAGCAACAAATCAAAAGTATTCGAGCTTCAATCCTGAAGGAGTTAAATGGTTACAGCAACCACTCGGCATTCCGAGGCAAATTTAAGACAGGTTTAAATCTCATAGTTTGTTCACTCGGCAGGAGGAGGGTTGGCGGGTTCGACGAATTCGTCCAAGTTGATTCCATCTGCGATCCGAGTGGGAGCAGCAATGAAAGTCTCCATAAAGCACTGGAAGTCATGCCTTTTGGTGTTGGAGACCTTGATCGCCGCCAACTTGTCTTCACGAGCTTCCTTGTAGTGGACTCTGACCAAGCACAATGCCACGTCAGCACCACACCGGGCAGAGGACTTCTTCCATTCTTGCACTAGACCAGGAATCTCGTTGAGCCGAGCCATCAGAGATTCCAGGTCATTTTGAAGTGTTGCCCCTGGCCAGAGTGATGAGTCGATCCGTGAAACTGCCACCTTCAGGCATGCGAGATAACTTGTGACATTGGCGACATGGGATTCCAGTCGAAGCACGTTCATGGCAGTCTCGTCGCAAACCGGAGAAACGATAGAGTCTAGACCAGTCTCGATCCTTCTGGTTTCCTCGTCAAAGTTTTGGCAGAATTCTACAGTCAAAGAGTTAGTGAGTCGACTGGACAGGATTAACTTGCAAGCAGCAAAGCAGTCGGATTAAAAGGAGTACCTTCCAGCATAAGATAGAGCTTCTTGGCAAGAGTTCTCAGATAGGCTTCCGTGTCATTTCTCTTGCGGACCGCAGACTCTAGCTTCACATTCAGGGCAATCTTATCCTTCTTCAGACGACTTACTTCTCGGTTAGACTCATTGAGACATGACTTTAGCTTGTTCACCTCCCCTTCCAATGCTCCGACTGAAGCCAGCTTCTGGTCTGCAAGGGCAGTCTTGTCTTGAGCTTCCTTCTGTGCAGCTGCAAGGTCCAAGTCCTTCTTCTCCAGAGCCAACCTCATTTTCTATGCAAAATAAGCAATCAGATCAAACAAGAGATCAAAGAAATATCTTAAAAGACGATCAACGTGAACAGTCGACAGACAGCTACCTTCCATACTAGTAGCTTCATCTTCGGCTTTCTTCAACTTTTGTCGGGCTAACTCCAAGTCGAGGTTGAGTTGAGTTGCCTCTGCTTCTCCTCAAACTCGGCAAACTTAGAAATGAGAAAACAAGATTTCTGCAGGAGGTAAAAGATGTGTCAATCGACAAGATCAAAGGTTATTTACTTCTGAGTGAACAAAACTTAAAAGATCACTTAGACCCCAGCCGACTGCCCGCAGTCGACTGCGGTCTCGGGGACTACACCTAGATCAAAGGTTATTTACTTCTAAGTGAACAAAACTTAAAAGATCACTTAGACCCCAACCGACTGCCCGCAGTCGACTGCGGTCTCGGGGACTACACCCAGCGGGTGCACTTGGCGTGCCCCCACTGATTCAGACCCAACTCGACCGGTCCGCCCGGGTCAAGTAAAAAAAGAAGAAGAGAAAAGAACTATTCAGACCCCGGCCAACTGCCAGCAATCGACCGCGGTATCGGGGCCTACACCCAGTGTGTGCACTTGACGCCCCCCCACTGGTTCAGATCTCATTCGACCGGTCCGCCCGGGTCGAGTGGAGAAAAGAAAGAAAAAAGAACTTAGACCCCAGTCGACTGCCCGTAGTCGACTATGGTCTCGGGGACTACACCCAGTGGGTGCACTTAGCGTGCCCCCACCGGTTTAGATCCTACTCGCCCAGACCGAGTGGAAGAGCGCAAATACCAAAGACAACAAAACACCCAGTGGGTGTACAGATTTGACGCAAACAATAAGAGATTGTATGGAATAAAATATTTCAGGTAGCATATCCTAATAGAACAAGGTCAGTCGAAAGTTTACTTACCTGGACATTGGCCCGGAGAGCAGCGCTGGTGTCGTAAGCAGCTTGGTTATTCTCGTGCACCGTCTTCATCCGCTCCATCATCACGTTAGCCTGATGGATGGCTTCCGCAGCCGCGTCCGACTGGTTTTCCGGAACATGGTAGTTTGTCACACCGTAGTTAGTTCAAGCATTAGAGTGTGCATCATGTTTAAATTCCTTTTAAATTTGAAATGGGGATGACAGAACCCCCAGCCCCCCTGGAACAACTAGGGTTTACTAAAAAATTTACCAATGAACCTGAAATGCCCTTCTAAAAAGCCCACCCTTTTTGTTTTGGGTTAAAACCTATGACAAAAATGGTGCACATTTTTCTAGGACATCAAAGGTCATTGGATTAATCCTTATGGTATTTGCATTTGGGCATTTAAATGCTATAAAATATTTTAAATGCTCAAATAATCATAAACTGAAATGTTTGTTGTTGGATATATTCTAAGCAGTGGCCATGATTAATTTTATGATTTATGGTAATGCCCTGGTATTTTTTGTCAAGACCCCGACTCGATGTCACATCGATCTAGCCGGTAACACCTCATATCACTTTGCGGCCTCACGCACGGTATCCTCACGGGTGTCGCCTTACCTTTGCCCGGGACCGTTTGCGCCTTTTGGCTCACGTATATGATAGTGTCGCTAGCATCCATATGATAAAGAGCCCGGGCTGACATGACTAGTCGTAAACCCAAAGTGGCACAGACTTACAGGGACAGGCATTCATGACCCAGCTTCGAACGTGTCGGTCATCAGCAAGTGGGTCCAGGCTGTAGCACTGGGCTAGCAGGACTCCGGTAAACCGGGCTGTAGCGGGCTAACAGGACTCCGGTACTCAAAGCGTGACATTTCCCCGAAGGGACAGACACAGGAACGAAGAAGGACACATGCCGGCCAGCCTAAGTGTTCCAGAGCAGTAGCAAGCTACCATGGCTCAGCGGTAACACTAGGAGACATTTCCCGGTAAGAGAGGCTACTAAAGATAAACAACTAGATAGTCAGATCCCACACATACCAAGCATTTCAAT
>NC_041392.1:383721764-383829093 GCF_002162155.2 Triticum dicoccoides | reverse complement strand
TCCATAGAGAACTTCAAAAGGGGCTTTACCCAAGCTAGATTGATAACTGTTGTTGTAAGCGAATTCGGCAAATGGAAGGCACTTCTCCCAGTCCATCCCGAATAAGATAACAGAGGCTCGAAGCATGTCCTCTAGGATCTGGTTGACGCGTTCCACTTGACCACTCGACTGAGGGTGGAAAGCGGTGCTAAAGGAGAGACGGGTTCCCATAGCATTTTGGAAACTTTCCCAAAATCGAGAGGTGAAGAGACTTCCTCGATCCGAGTTAATTTCCAAAGGAACACCATGGAGAGACACTATTCGGGAGATGTATAAGTCTGCCAGCTGACTAGCGGTTATACTCTCACGAACAGGTAAGAAATGGGCTACTTTGGAAAGACGATCGACAACGACGAAGATAGCATTATTCCCTCTCTTGGTCCTGGGAAAACCGGTAATGAAATCCATACCAATTTTATCCCATTTCCATTCAGGAATAGCTAAGGGTTGAAGGGTGCCAGCAGGCCGTTGATGCTCTGCTTTTACACGACGGCAGACGTCGCAATTAGCAATGTACTGAGCAATTTCTCTCTTCATCCTAGTCCACCAGAACCTCTGGCGTAGGTCCTGATACATCTTGGTACTACCGGGATGAATGGTGAGAGGAGATTCATGAGCCTCCTTAAGGATCAACTGCCGTAGATGCTGGTTCTTGGGAACCACTAAACGGTTCTCAAAGTACACAACACCATGATCATTTGTGGAAAAACAACTAGCACCTCCGCTAGCAATGTTCTCCTTGATTTTAGATATTCCCTTATCTCGCTTTTGGGCAGCGATAATTTGATCCGTAAGAGTAGGTTTCGCCACCAAGGTGGAAAGAAATCCTTGAGGAACAATGTGAAGGTTAAGCTTCCGAAATTCCTCATGGAGAAGCGGTTGACTTTGTTGTAACATCAGGTTGTTACAATAAGATTTACGACTTAGCGCATCAGCCATGACGTTGGCTTTCCCTGGGGTGTAAGTTATTCCTAAGTCGAAATCTGTGATCAACTCGACCCAACGTCTTTGCCTGAGATTCAAATCTGGTTGGGTGAAGATGTACTTCAGACTTTGGTGATCAGTGAATATTTCGCAACGATTACCGAGGAGGTAATGTCGCCAGGTTTTAAGTGCATAGACTACAGCTGCAAGCTCTAGATCATGAGTAGGATAATTCTCCTCATGTGGGTGCAATTGCCGTGAAGCGTAAGCAATTACGTGTCGATCTTGCATGAGAATGCAACCTAGTCCTTGTCGCGAGGCGTCGCAGTAGATAACAAAGTCCTTGGAGAAGTCTGGCGGTACCAGTACGGGAGCAGAAGTCAGGCGTCTTTTCAGTTCCTGAAAGCTGTGCTCACATTGTGGAGTCCATTCGAACTTCTTATCTTTCTTGAGGAGTTCGGTTAGAGGTTTAGCAACTTTGGAGAAGTTCTCGACAAAGCGACGACAATAGCTTGCTAAGCCCAGAAACTCCGAACTTGCTTGACCGATTCAGGTGGAGTCCAATTAAGGACGGCTTGAACTCGCTCAGGGTTAACAGCAATACCTTTACCAGATATTACATGACCCACATAGGTCACTTCTGACAACCAGAATTCACATTTAGAAAATTTGGCATAAAGGCGATGCTCTCGAAGTTTCTTCAACACTAGCCTTAGATGTTCGGCATGTTCCTCCTCGTTCTTGGAGTAGATGAGTATATCATCGAGGTAAACCACGACGAATTTATCCAAATACTCCATGAAGATTGAGTTCATTAACCGAGAAAAGGTGGCTGGAGCGTTGGTTAAACCGAAGGACATGACGGTGTACTCGTATTGGCCATAACGAGTAACAAAGGCCGTTTTAGGAATGTCCCCGTTTCTGATTTTGATTTGATGGTAGCCCAACCTCAAATCCATCTTGGAGAAGACTGAGGATCCAGCGAGCTGATCATACAGGTCGTTGATCCTGGGAAGCGGATATTTGTTCTTGATTGTGACCAAATTGACAGGTCGGTAATCTACAACCATCCGGTCCGTACCATCCTTCTTCTTGACGAATAGGACGGGGCAAGCCCACGGAGAAGAGCTAGGTCGGATGAAACCCTTTTTCAAGGACTCATCGAGTTGTTTCTTAAGTTCGGCTAGTTCTAGGGGTGCCATCTTATAAGGTCTTCTAGCAATCGGAACGGTTCCTGGAATGAGGTCTATTACGAACTCAACATCCCTGTCAGGTGGAACACCTGGCAATTCTTCTGGGAAGACATCCAGGAAGTCACGGACTACCGGAACGTCCTCAAGGTCTGGCAAAGGGCTGGCGTTAAGAGAATATAATTGTCGCTTGGCTATTCGGGTCAAGACATCGACTATCTTCCCCGAAGGATGGGTGAGTTGAACAGTCCTAGAGAAGCAATCAATTTGGGCATGATGAGCCGACATCCAGTCCATACCCAAAATGATATTAATATCTGAAGATTTAAGGGCTATCAAAGACGCGAGGAAAACAAGTCTGTCGACTTGGATTTCATTTCCATGGCTTACTCGAGAAGTTTGCCATTTGGATCCCGGAGTTTGAATTACCATAGAGGTTGGCATATCACCGAATGCGACGTTATGCAAACGAGCATAATTTTCAGATATAAAAGAATGAGAGGCTCCTGTATCGAAAAGAACAGATGCCGGGTGGCAATTAACAAGAAGCGTACCGAGAACGACGTTGGGATCCTCTTGAGCTTCTTCGGCAGAGATACAGTTGACATGGCCACGTGAAGCGGTGACCGGCTTGGCGTGGAATATTTTTCCTGTCGTCTTGCCATGGCCAACAGCTTTAGCAGATTGATTGGGGTTGGTCTGGGGACACTCACGCATATAGTGGCCAGATTCCCCACACTTGAAACAAGTCACGGAACTGGTACGTGGAGGAGCATTGTTAGTTGGACCCCCATAGGGCTTGGCTGGAGCAGACTGTTGAACGGGGCGAGGCGCCTGGAAGGATGGCCTCGGTGTAAACCTGGGTGGCAGGGCGGTGTTGGGTACCCACACGCGGCGCTTCTGAGGACCAGCACCGGATGAGGAACCCATATCACGGCCATGCTTGCGTGTTGCGTCATAGTCAGTCTGACCAGTTTCAGCACTGATGGCTTTGTTGACAAGTTTCTGAAAAGATGTGCACTCATGCAGACGGAGGTCGCGGCGAAGCTCAGGACTAAGGCCCTTACGGAACCTTGCTTGCTTCTTGGCGTCAGTAGAAACTTCCTCGGTTGCATATCGTGCGAGGTTACCAAACTCCCTGCTGTAAGCATCCACAGACAGTCGGCCTTGGGTGAAACTGCAAAATTCTTCACGTTTACGGTCCATGAGACCCTCCGGAATGTGATGTTCACGGAAAGCCTCACTGAACTCAGCCCAAGTAGTGACATGGCCCGCTGGGCGCATAGCTCCATAATTCTCCCACCATAGACTGGCGGGGCCTTCAAGATGATATGCAGCAAAGGTGACCTTGTCAGCCTCCACCACCAGCGCGGAACGCAGTTTGTGAGAGATATTGCGAAGCCAGTCATCAGCGTCGAGAGGCTCGACGGAGTGGTGGAACGTGGGTGGATGTAATTTGATAAAATCACTGAGTGACACCACGTTAGTCCTCTGATGGTGTGCCGTGTTCTGTTCAATACGCTCTAACAAACGGTTGGTCTCCCGCTTGTTTCTCTTAGCTTCCATCATAACCTCGGCTAGTGAAGGAGGATGAGGCAGATTTACATCCCTGGCTTCACTGCCTTCGGCCTGCTCTTGAGAAGCAGGGTTAGCGCGCGTGTTGACCATCCTAGGTAAACAAAACAATGATTTAGTCAGGATGATAAAATTCCGACATAGGGTAAAATGTAAGGAATAACTCGAAATGCAAGATGATCATCCGTATGACATGGTAGATACAGAAACTGCTTCTTTATTCCATCGTCATACACACCATACAGGGTTTAGTACAAGACCAAACAAAGTACTATTACGGTGAAAGAGGATTACATCTCATCGAAGGCATTCCAAGCTCCTATACATTATTTTTCTACACCTCCGGAAGGAGTACAAACTAGGTCATATCCCACGAGTCACGCGGGACGATAGACGACACAGCTAGTGCGAACTAGTGATACTACCACTAACTCAGACCGATCCGTAGTAGTCCTCGTAAAAGTCACCTCCATAGCCTGGGAGCTCAACATGATCATCCGGAAACAGACGATCTCGCGGAGCTTGTGGACCATAGGGGCTAGGATGAGGCCTTGGACCAACAAACGGTGGCCTGCGGGGACCGCGAGGTGGGGTGATGCCTCCTACATCACGCCAAACCATCACGTCTGGCAGAGCGGATCTCACAGGATAGAGATCGCGCATATCTGAATATCCAGCTTGCACCGCCGGTGCGAACCGAGTCAAAGTGGCCCAGTGGTCAGCACGGGTATTGAAGAGCTCTAACCTCAAGGCCCGATTTTCACGGTCCTTATCCTCGAGCATCTCGGCAGTGGTGCGAGTCCGTGAATCCTCCTGAGTGGGGTCAGCATAGATAGCCTGGAGATACCCTTGTGCTCCCGGAAGTGATCCTGGCATATACCGGAAATCAGAGTCCCGAAATATACCAGATCTGACTCGCATAATGGTCATCATAGAGTAGGCGGCATCCTGCACAGCCATCTCAATGGTAACCCCGAGTCCATAAGAGCAGTGAAGAGGCTCGGTGGATCCAGGATAAGATGGAAATATCCTGACGGTGCAGAGATACTGGCTTTGATTAAAGTCTCGGAATTGCTCTTCGACCGTGTACTCAGGATACCAGCGGTATCCAGCCTCAGTCATTACCCTGACCAACTTGGCAGTATGGCCGGGTACATCTAGGCATCGAGTCAGGCGAACCACTTGATTGAGGTCGCGAGTGGCCATCTGAAAGCACAATCGTAATGCAAAGGCATTAGAATTTCTAGCGAAATTTTGGCAGCATAACAGCTGTAAAGGCTCAAGAAGGATTTTGAGACATTTGACAAAGGATTTCATACACACTCAACATCATCATATCAAAGTTCTGAATCCATTCTAACAACATGATGTGGTAGTAGAACTGAACTAGGCTTGTATCCATCAAACTTATAAGGTACTACTGATTAGTAACACGTGATCCTGATAGAGAGAATAGGTCCTAATTCCTTAACCCCTGGTGGAAGAATGGACTGACTCAGATCAGAATGTCATAAGATAAAGGAGTAAAAAGAGCCTTACGTTCCATCCCACAAACAATTCCCCTACATATAACTAAAGAATTTCTAGACTCAACATCGACCATTTTGGCTTGGAGAACCTACAGACAGTCCAGCTCTGATACCAACGCTGTCAAGACCCCGACTCGATGTCACATCGATCTAGCCGGTAACACCTCATATCACTTTGCGGCCTCACGCACGGTATCCTCACGGGTGTCGCCTTACCTTTGCCCGGGACCGTTTGCGCCTTTTGGCTCACGTATATGATAGTGTCACTAGCATCCATATGATAAAGAGCCCGGGCTGACATGACTAGTCGTAAACCCAAAGTGGCACAGACTTACAGGGACAGGCATTCATGACCCAGCTTCGAACGTGTCGGTCATCAGCAAGTGGGTCCGGGTTGTAGCACTGGGCTAGCAGGACTCTGGTAAACCGGGCTGTAGCGGGCTAACAGGACTCCGGTACTCAAAGCGTGACATTTCCCCGAAGGGACAGACACAGGAACGAAGAAGGACACATGCCGGCCAGCCTAAGTGTTCCAGAGCAGTAGCAAGCTACCATGGCTCAGCGGTAACACTAGGAGACATTTCCCGGTAAGAGAGGCTACTAAACATAAACAACTAGATAGTCAGATCCCACACATACCAAGCATTTCAATCATACACACAATATGCTCGATATGTGCAAATACAACGAAGCATCACAACATGACTCTATGACACAAGTACTTTATTTAAGGCTCAGAGAGCCATACATGACATACACAAAGGTACGGGTCTCACGACCCAACATACAAGTCATACAGTCATACAAACCAGCAGCGGAAGTAACTTGTCTGAGTACAGACAACTAGTAAAATAAAAGAGGCTTGGGAAGCCTAGCTATACTACAAGGTCCTTCACAAGCTCAGGGTCACCACCTGGGTCTTTCAGCCTACTCGTTGATGTCAACGTCTACATAGAACCCATCAGAAGGGGTTGCAGCGTCTTCTGTAAAAATGTAAATTATAGCAACATGAGTACAAAGGTACTCAGCAAGACTTACATCAGATCCTACTTACATGCTTAGTATCAAGAAGGGTTGGTGGAGTTATTGCAGCAAGCCAGCTTTGACTCTTGGCTAGACTATCCTACGAGACTCCAACTTGAAATGGTTTTGCGCACACGAGTCCACTACTCACCAATTCAATACACTACCGAGGATCCGCCTCCGTCTTCCTACGGAAGAGCCATCCTCGGCACTCACACTTATCTTGAGGCTTTTAACAGTTTCCATTTACTTGTCTATGAACTGTATAAGCAACCAAGTAGTCCTTTACCGCGGACGCGGCTATTCGAATAGATCATGTTAACCCTGCAGGGGTGTACTTCTTCATACACGCTCTCACCACTTACTGTCGTTTACACGACATGTACTCGGCAACCTTCAAGCGGAAGCCCAACGTGGGTGTCGGCCACGACCTACCTAATCACCTAAGCCTCCAGTCCAGGTTTATCGCCTATCCAGGTTCCATCCGCAGGGAGTCCGGCCGAGGTTTCCCATACGGCCCCGAACGATGTGAACAGGGTTCCCGAGATACCTAACGGGTATTCGGTACACCGTGCCACGTACCTACCGCATCACAGCCCACCCCTACGGTCAGCGCTGTCCACGGCCTCCAGTAGGCTACAAACACCAGAAACTACTTGCAACTCCTGGACGGAGAACTAGGGTGAATAAGAAGCCGAGAGGGTCCATTGGTTTCGGGCCCAATGCATGGTAGTAGCTGATTCTTAAATCACACATACAGATCTCAGTGCTTAAGGTCGGCTTCAATGAAACAACCCACCACGTACTCCTACATGGCCTCTCATCGATACCTTTACCAAATCGTGTTCACCACACCACTCTCATTACCGACATAAACATTTCACTCTAGCCCATCACCCAGATGAACCAGACCTGACACGACTCTAAGCATAGCAGGCATGGCAAGGTAGGAACAACACATACATATGGCTCAAACAACTCCTACACATGCTAGTGGGTTTCATCTAGTTACTGTGGCAATGACAGGTCATGCAGAGGAAATGGGTTCAACTACCGTAGCACACAGCAGTTTGAAACGCGATGTCTTAATGCAGTAAAAGAGAGCAGGAGCGAGAACATGGGATTGTATCGATATGATCAAATGGTTGGTTGCTTGCCTGATGGTTCGATGCACTGATACGGTTCTTCGTTAGGGTAATCACGGTACTCTTCGGGGACAGAACCTGCCGCAGAGAGCACCGATTCACAAACATTACCAAACAGTATGCAACAATATGATGCATGCATGAGACATGGCAAAATGAGTGTATTGGGCTAATGCAACTAAAACCAGAAGGGTTTGAACAAATTTGAATCAAGGATTCAAATTTCAAATTCAAATATGGCCTTTTAAAGTGCTTTTCCTTGTTCTGCTTAAAACATCAATTTAACTTGTTTGATCATGCATGAAAATAGTACAGATGGATAGATTGGATTTTTCTGATCATTTTTCATATATAATATGTCCAATTTGGAGTTACAGAATAAAAGTTATGAATTTTTGAAGTTTAAATAATATTCTGGAATTTCCTGATTTAAATTAAATCCAGAAAATCAATTACTGCGTCAGCCTGACGTCAGTGTGACGTCAGCAGGTCAACGGAACTGGTCCAGGTCAAACCTGACAGTGGGTCCCGCATGTCAGGGTGATTATTTTAATTAAAATTTAACTAAAACTAATCCTGTTTAATTAACAGGGCTGGGCCCCACCTGTCATTGACTCAGGGGAGTCAACCAGGGCCCACCCGTGGTCAAACCCGGGTCGGCTGCACCGGCGTTTAGCCGCCGGCGAGCCCGACGCGGCGGCGGGAGTGGTTTTGGCTATTCCGGCCACCAAATGGGCCGCGGAGATCACCGGAGTGGAGCTGAGGACAAACCGCAGCTCTTGGCGGAGTCCGTTGGGGTCGGGGTGGCCGGAGTTGGCGCCGGCGACGACCTTGGCGGCCACCGGGGTTCGGCCGAAGACGAACTTGACGCTAGAGGGTTCGGTGAGGCTCGTGGAGTAGCTAGCTAGGTGCTGCGGGACTTGGTGAGTAAGATGGACACCATCTTGTGGCCGGAGGATGACCGGGAGCACGTCGGCGACGAGGTCCACGGTGGTGGGTGCGGTTGAGCTCCGGGAGGTTGCTACACGGCTCGGGAGCAAGAACGGAAGGGAGGGGAAGATGGCTAAGCTCACAGTGAGTGCGACGGAGTCCTTGGTGCGGCCGGAGATGGACCGGAGCGACGATGGCGTTGAAGGGGATCTCCGGCGACGGTGAGCTCGGGCGAGGTCGGTGCGGTGGTCTCGGGCGTTGCGAGCGCTCGGGGCTCGGCTGCTCGATGAAGTGGACAGCGGCGGAGCTCCTGGACACGGTGAGACGGCGTGGGGTGGTCGGAGGGCGTGGCTACGGCGAGGGGGTGGCGGCGATGGCGTCGGCCATGGCTGGGGCGTGCGAGGGGGAGGAGCTGGAGAGGAGAGGGGGTGTCTGGGGGGTTCGGGGGAGAGAGGGAGGCCGATCCACGACGTCACCTGGCGAGGGGAGCGGCGAGGCGGCGAGCAGGTGCGTGGCGCACGCCGCGGTCGCCGTCGGGCACCTGCCTGCCTGCCTGGCCGGCAAGCAGCTCGCTGGAGCGGTGCTGGGCTGGGCCGGCAGGTGGGCCGGGGCAGGCGCCAGGTAAGTTTTTTTCATTTTCTTCTGTTTTCTGTTTTTTTAATACTTCTGCAACTTTGTTGAATTAAATAAAATACCTAGGCAAGTTCAAAAATCACCAAATCACTCCTGGTCCATAGTTGGATTATTTCCAACATGAAACATTTTAGTTTGGAGGTATTTGAGCATTTAAATATTTTATATAATTTTAAATGCCCAAATTCAAATATTTATGAATTAATTCAAAAACCCTAAGATGGCCTAGGAAAATGTGCACAACTTTTGGCAGAGGTTCTGAACCAAGACAAAAATGATGGGCATTTTAGAAGGGCATTTCAGGTTCATTGAAAATTATTTTAGTAAACCCTAGTTGGTTTCAGAGGGGACTGGGGGTTCTGTCATCCCCATTTCAAGTTTCTGATGAAAGAGTAAACATGATGCAACACTCTAATGCATGACTAGCTAGGGTGTGACATTTTTAATAAAGCCCTGAAGTTACAGAAATAATAAATAAATAAGAAAAACAGAAAAAAAAGGAGAGAGAGAGAAACTTACCAGGCGCAGCCCACCAGCCCACCTGGCTTGGCCCAGTCGACTGGCTCTTTCCAGTCGTCCTCCTCCTCTCGCCAGGAGTACGAGGAGCGCGTGGCCGGCTCCCGCGGCCACACGCCGGCCACCTCCTGCTTCCGCCGACCCCCTGGAGGCGCCTACGAGTGCCACGCCGACCCCCATGTCTCCCTCTCTTCCTTCCCACTCTCCCCGTGGCCTCTCCCCCTCTCTGGCTCTCTCCCCATCTTCCTGCCGAGCGCAGCCGTCGCTGCCGACAAGCTTCGCCGCAGCCACCGCCGTCCATTTGTTGCCCCGTCGTGCCAGGAAGCTCCGCCGTCGTCGACTACATCAAGTAGGCCGAGCCCTGAGCGCTCGCTCGCCCCGGAGACGCTGCACCGAGCTCGTCCTCAACTCCGGCCACCGGAGATCCCCTTCGCCGCCCCGCTCGCTCCAGCCCTTCCCCGAGCTCGTCGTTCGCTCCCCTGCAACCGATGTGAGCTCCGCCACCGTTTCCCCCTCTCCCCGCGCTCGTCCGCGTCCTCTAACCACCTCTGCCATCAAAGCCGAAGCTCGCCGCCGCCACCGTACGTCGCCGTCGTGGCCACAGCCACGTTGGGACGCCACCAAGCACGCCTTCATCTTCCACGCACCCGCATGAGCCCGTAGCACCCTCGCACGCCCCTCGCCGTGCCCCCTAGCGACTAGCTCGTCCTCGCCCGAACTCCAGCGACCGCCAAGGTCGTTGCCGGCGTCGTTCCCGGCCTCCCCGAGCTCCACTTTCTCCACCAAACGACGCGGCTCACTCCCTGCATCACGTAGCTGCTCTCCGCCATTGATTTGGTCGCCGGAGATGCAAACCCGAGCCCCTCCGCCGTGTCTGTCATCGCCGGCGTCAAGCCGCCGGCGAGTTGACCCTGTTTGACCCCCGTGTGGGCCCAGGTAGACCCCCCTGAGTCTATGACAGGTGGGGCCGGTCTGCTAATCAGTTTAGGATTAGTTTTAACTAATTTTAATTAGTTTAGTCACTAGCATGTGGGCCCAGGCCCCACTGACAGTCAATTAGCACTAACATAATTCTGTTAATTAGTTGTGACACTGACAGACAGGGCCCACCAGTCAAGTTTGACCTGGCCGACCCAGTTGACCCGCTGACGTCACACCTATGTCATGCTGACGCATTAATTCAATTACTGGATTTATTCTTTAATAGGAAATTCCAGAAAATAGCCAAAACTTCTAAAAATCATAGAAAATCAACCATGGCTCCAAATGCAAAGATTTATATATGAAAAATGATGAGAAAAATTCAATCTATTCATCTGTAATGGTTTCATGCATGACAAAACAAGTTAACCTTGCTGTTTAAGCAGAATAAGGTAATGCACTAATAAGGCCATGTTTAATGAGCTAACATTTGAATCTTTGATTCAAATGAGTTCTTCCCCTTCTGTTTTAGCTTGCATTAGGCCAAGACACTTTCATCTTGCCATGTCATAGCATGCATCATATTGTTGCATATTGCCATGTGTTGATTATGTTCGGTGTGTCTTTCATGGTAGGTTCTGCCTCTGAGGATAACCCCGAGTATCCGTCTGAAGGGCAGTACCCTACTACCTCTACAACAGGCAAGCAACCCATTGATCATTCCGATACAAACCCATGTTCTCGCTTCTGCTCTTGTTTAATACATTAAGACAACATGATTCAAACTGCTGTGTGCTATGGTAGTTGAACCCTTATCCTCTGCATGACCTGTCATTGCCACAGTAACTAGATGAAACCCACTAGCATGTGTAGGAGTTGATTGAGCCATGTATGTGATTCCTACCTTGCTATGCCTGCTATGCTTAGAGTTGTGTTAGGTCTGGTTCATCTGGGTGATGGGCTAGAGTGATATGATTATGTCGGTAATGAGAAGGATGTGTTAAACATGTTTTGGTAAAGGTATTGATGAGAGGCCATGTAGGAGTACATGGTGGGTTGTTTCATTGAGGCCGTCCATAAGAACTGAGATATGTATGCGTGATTTAAGATTCAGTTACTACCGCACATTGGGCCCTGAAATATGACCCCGCTCGACTTACTGACCCATCTCGTCCTCTGTCCAGGAATTGCAACTAGTTTCTTGTGTTTGTAGGTTATGTGTTGGCAGCCGTGCGTAGCGCTGACCCTAGGGGTGGGCTATGATGCGGTAGATACACCGTGGCACGGTGTACCGAGTCGCCCGTTTGGTGTCTCGGAAACCCCGCACACATCGTTTGGGGCCGTTGAGGACACCCCAGCCGGATTTCCTTGCGGATGGAACCTGAATAGGCGATAAACCTGGACTAGAGACTTGTGAGGTTAGTCAGGTCGTGGTCTACACCCACGTCGGTTTTCGCTTGAAGTCTGCCGAGCACATGTCGTGTGCAGACGCTAAGTGGTGGCAACATGTGTGACGAAGTACACCCTTGCAGGGTATAAAACTATTCGAATAGCCGCGTCTGCGGTAAAGGACTACTTGGTTGCCTATACAGTTCATAGACAAGTTAATGGTTACTACTAAAAGACTCAAGATAAGTGTGAGTACCGAGGATGGCCCTCTCGTAGGATGACGAGGGAGAATCCCCGGTGGAGTATTGTGTTGGTGAGTAATGGACTCATGTGCGAAAACTATTTTACTAGTGGAGTTCCGTAGGATAGCTTAGCCAAGAGTCAAAGCTGGCTTGCTGCAATAACCCCACCACCTTCTTGAGAATGAGCATGTATAGTAGGTTCTGTTGTAAGACTTGCTGAGTACCTTTGTACTCATGTTTGCTTAATTACTGTTTTCAGACGGCAACACCGCCCCCTCCGATGGGTTCTACGTAGACCTTGACGTCGACGAGTGACTAGCCACCCAGGTGGTGATCCTGGCCATGGAGGGGCCTATGTAGATAGACATGCTTCGAGAAGCCTTCTTTCTTTCTAGCGTCTGTACTCAGACTAGTTGCTTCCGCTTGTGCTGGTATGATTGTATGACTTGAGTGTCGGGTCATGTGACCCCTATCTGTATGAACATGTTATGTATGGCTCTCTAGAGCCTTTAAATAAAGTACTTGAGTTGTAGAGTTTTGTTGTGATGCCATGTTGTATGTACTCATATCGGCATATTGTGTGTATGATTGAAATGCTTGGTATGAGTGGGATCCAACAATCTAGTTGTTTATCCTTGGCAGCCTTTCTTATGGGGAAATGTAGTCTAGTGTTCCTCGAGCCATAGTAGTCCGCTACAGCCGGTTCACCGGAGTCCTGCTAGCCCAGCACTACTGCTCAGGACACTTGACTGGCCGGCATGTGTTTCACGTCGTTCCTATGTCTGTCCCCTCGGGGAAATGTCACGCGGTGACATCCGGAGTCCTGCCTAGCCTGCTACAGCCCAGTTTCCCCGGAGTCATGCTAGCCCAGTGCTACAGCCCGGAATCACTCGCTAATGCCCGAGATGCTCGATGTGATTCATGTATGCCTGTCTCCATAGGTCTATGCCGCTTTGGGTTCACGACTAGCCATGTCGGCCCGGGTTCTCTGTCATATGGATGCTAGTGACACTATCATATACGTGAGCCAAAAGGCGCAAACGGTCCCGGGCCATGGTAAGGCGACACTGTGGGATACCGTGCGTGAGGCCGGAAAGTGATATGAGGTGTTACCGGCTAGATCGACGTGGCTTGGAATCGGGGTCCTGACATAGTTGGTGAAGAAGGGGGCAGACGACCCAGGTGCGGCAGCTTGGAGCTCCGAAGTGTGAGGTTGGACGACTGAAGGGAACACCGGTACAATCGACAGTGCAGGGCGCTCACTCGACAATGGTACACCGAAAGTTACAGAGGCCCCGCCTGCATCTTCAGATTGCCAAGCGGTTGGTGTTGTCATCGGTCCCTGCTGAGACGTCTTGGCGGCTGCTACCTTTTTGTTTTTTCTGGACCTAAGGGCCACATCTTCATCATCATTTGGAAGATCGATGATGTTTGGTGGAGCTGCAGAGAAATCAGTCGACCCCAAGTCAATCGCTAGAATTTAATCGACCAAGTAATCAAGAACAAGATCATAAGAGCTTTTACCTGGGTTGGAGGTAACCGCGTCCTCCATCTCTCGTCTCGATATTGGTAAGAGGAAGTTCCAGATGTAGCAGCACTACAAATGTCAACATTCAGTCGGTTATGTTCTGTTACTCTAGTCGACCAAAAGAACGGATCAGATGATTACCCGGAGATGGTGGGGACGGTCACTTTGATTCTGGGCAAAGCCTTCGGTGGTTTAGAGGAGGTGGCTTTCGATGCTTTGGGCGTAGGAGGTGGCACAGTCTTGAGCTGTTTAGATACCTTCTCAGTCGGCGCTGGGGAAGACGTCCGAGGGCGCTTCGAAGAATGCCCAGTCGGTGCGGCCGCCAGGACCGGGGCACTCGCCGGGTCTTGAGCATGCTTGGACCTCCTCTCTCTGCGAGGAGGCGAGTCGACCTCTTCGTCATCACTCGAGTCATCTCTCTCCTCGTCCTCCTCTGCATCCGAGTGCCACTCGCCACTCTAGCCCCCGCTCGCCCCTTCCTCGACGTCTTGCTCCTGCACTCCATTGGGCATTGAGTACATATCAATGAGAGCCTAAAAAGACAATGAACGAAAGAAATACAATCGACCGTCAACAAGGTGTTACACAGTGAATTGAGAAGATACTTGACAATGGAGAATCATACCTGTTCCGGCTGGCGCGAATGGTCGAATGGAATCACCCTCCTGGACCCCCGGAGATTATCTTTGTTGCTGGTGATTCCTCTCAGCCACTTCTCCAACTTGTCTTCACTAACGTCCTCCGGGTGGATCCGAGTGGAGTCCTTGAGTCCCGAGTACGTCCACATCGGATGGTCATGGTCTTGGAGTGGTTGGATGCGTCGACTGAGAAAGACCTCCAGCAGGTCCATTCCAGTCACCCCGTCGCGGACAAGTTGGATGACCCTCTTGACCAATGCCTTCACATGCGCCTTCTCTTCCGGGACCACCCTCAAGGAGGAGGGCTTCTCCACTCGAGCCAAGGAAAAGGGGGGAAGTCCAGTCGACTCACCCGGGGTCGGCTGGTCCTTATAGTAAAACCAGGTCGACTGCCAGCCCCAGACCGAGTCGGGAAGGATCATAGCTGGGAAGGTGCTCTTGTTCCTCATTTGTATTCCAAGGCCTATGCACATCTAGATCATGTGCGTCCTCTCGTCACTCGGGTTGACCTTCTTGACCGACTGGGAGCGGCAGGTGAATATGTGCTTGAAGAGACCCCAGTGCGGTCGACAACCCAAGAAATTTTCGCACATTGACACAAAGGAAGCAAGATACACTATGGTGTTTGGAGTGAAGTGGTGGAGTTGAGCACCGAAGAAGTTCAAAAAAACACAAAAGAAAGGATGGGCAGGCAAAGAGAACCCGCAGTCGACATGAGTGGCGAGGAGAACGCACTCACCCTCCAGCAGCCGCGGCTCAGTCTCGTTCCTCGGGAGCCGCGCCGATTCATGGGGGATCAATCCCCCCTCAACCAGGTCGTCGAGGTCGTCTTGGCTGATCGTCGAGCGGATCCAATCACCCTGGATCTAGCCCGTCGGCAGGCCGGACCTTGACGAGGATCCGCCCCGGTTGGTCCTCTTTCCTTTCGCCTTCGCGGTCGCCTTCTTTGCGCGCTCCAACGCCACCGTCTTCTCCTTTCCCATGGCGGCGGATCGAGTCCGAGCGAGGCTATGACGCCGAGAGCGGAAGCGGGCGCAGCGGAGAAATCTGAGGAAGAAGAAAGAGAATGAGGGCGCACTGTTCAAAAGCCCGGTCCGGTGCCTTTTATAAGGTCACTTCCGAGTGACTGACTTGTAGGCCCGGACAATCTTATCAAATCCCGCAACAGTCGCCCGCACCGCACGATACATGGCCAAAAAGGTGGCGCAGGAATCGAGGCAACCTGCCTAATCTATCCCGATTACCACGGCCTCGCCTGTCTGGCGCGCTTCCCAAAATTCGAATCCCGTGAAATCCGCGGACAGCAGAACAACTTGTCAGACGGAAGACATCCTCCGCATCATCATTCGGAACTCTTCCATAGAAGTTCACTCGACAAAAACTAAGAATGGACCAAGGCGACTGAAAAAGAAGTTGGTGTCATCTGCTCAGTTCATTGATCCCGAGCAAGATATACTCATAGCACGAAAAATGAGTCGGAAGTGTTCTCAACTCCTTCCTCACTCAAACCCTGATCCATTCGGGGGCTAATGACGAAGCTATGTACCTAGGGTAGGGTCATGGATCTGTTCAAGATACCCTCTCCAAGGACATCCCTAAAGGTACCAGGAGCATTCAAAGAAAAATCATCATCCACTCGACCATGAAGTTATGTTCCACTCGACAATCCTGAAGACACTCGACCGTATAGATAATCACTCGACTACCAGTAGATCTAGAGCCTCTCCACTCTGCAACAGTCGGGAATTAAGTCATAGCTTTAATGGTCATTATGTATCTTTATTGCAGGCGTTACCAGTAACGTCTCCATCTTTATGTACCTTAAACCCCTTTGTAACTGAGGGCGGGAGGGGTCTGGCGAACTCTATATAAGCCACCCCCCTCCTCAGGGCCAGGGGTTCGCACTTTCTGTAACACACACGCATATAATCCAGTCGACCGCCTCCGGGCTCCGAGACGTAGGGCTGTTACTTCCTCCGAGAAGGGCCTGAACTCGTAAAACTCCCGAGTACAACTCCTCCATAGCTAAGATCTTGCCTCTACATTCCTACCCCCCATTCTACTGTCAGACTTAGAACCACGACAGCTGGCGTTGGAGGGACGGGGAAGACAAACAAGGCGGGTGACGGGTCGTCAAGTCGGAGTACGATGGCCTCAATGCCTTCGTCGCGTATTGCCGGCCCGCTGCCTCATCTTTCGGCTCTTCCTCCGGCACCGTCATCACCGGCCTCCTTCCGGACGATCGCCGATATGTTCTTTTGGCGTCTTCTGTTGCTCGTACCTCGCCTAGGCACTCCTTTTTCCCTTCCTCCATCTTGTTCCATTTCCTGAGGAGAGGGACAAGAAATGGATTAAGGGCATCTTATATCTTTTTAGTTTTTAAGCCTATGGGCCTTTGTAAGATTTAAATCTCGTAACCCCCTTGCTCATGTATGCATTCCGTACGAATTGTACTTGTTAGCAACGTATTAATGAGGAGAAGGGTGTTTGATGGGTTTTGTTTGCGCGTGGGCGAGGGCCACACCAAGGAACCAGTCCTCGTTATCTTAAGATAAACATTGTACCCCGGTAACATGCCTTGCCGTCTTTCTGCTATATAGCTAGGCTACACTCACACCCTTGGCAGAGGTAGGGGCCGAGTAGGATTAGGCCCTTTGCTCGTCCCCTTCCCATCGCACTACAACCAAGTTCCGGCCCAAAGTAAGGTTTTCGGACACGGGACAGAGGGAGCAAGATGGTATGAGAGCAAGCGAAGTCTCGTACGTTCAAGTTTCATATGGAGGTACAGAGTGGGGGAACAACTTATCTAATGTTGCAACCCCTGGCAAACTTGGCTTGTCATGATCGGATCCTTAGACCTGCAGCCCCCGGCAACCTTGGCTTGTCGGGGTCGGGGCGTCGGCCTATTATCTTTCTTCCAAAATAGCCTAGTAGAAATGCCCATGCACCCTGCGAACCAAAAAGGACGGGAAGGAACAGAGAGATGCATACTCGACCTTTATGCTAAGGGTTAGTCGCCGCCAAGCACTATCAACCCTAACACAGACAGAGACTCAACCTAGCATGCATGCTAAAACTTAGGGCGCCAGCGCTTCATTTATTTATGCTCAGGGTCTGCGCCTGGCTTTGTACAAAGGGCTACATGCCTTGTCGGCAAGGCTTGCACAAAAGGTGGTTTGTCGGGGAGCCCGCAACCGCGCCTTATGGGTGAAACTTGCGAAGATGTTCGATGTTCCATGAGTTTCTCACTGGAATACCATCTTCGGTCTCCAGGCGGACTGCGCCGGGCCTGGTGACTCGTATTACCCCATAAGGGCCTTCTCACTTTGGCGTCAACTTGTTGGAATTCTTGGCCGACTGAACGTGCCGAAGAACAAGGTCGCCTTCCTCAAAGCTTCGGGCACAAACCTTGCGGCTATGGTAGCGGCGTAAGGCTTGCTAGTAGCATGCTGCTCGCATAGTCGCCCGAAGACGATCTTCCTCAAGGAGCGTTGCATCATCTTGCCGCAATTATTCACTCATCATAAGCGAGCACTCGAGGTGACCCGTGTGTGAGTTCCATGGGGAGAACTGCTTCTGCCCCGTAAACGAGGGAGAAAGGGGTCTGGCCAGTGGCTCGATTTGGTGTCGTTCTGATTGACCAAAGAACCGCTGGCAATTCATCAATCTAGCGCCATCCGCACTTGTGTAGCCTGTCAAAAGTTCTTGTCCGGAGGCCTCACAATACTTCAGCATTCGCCCTCTCAGCCTGGTCGTTGCTTCGTGGGTGTGCAACAGAAGCAAAACAGACCGTGCTGCCGAGGTCCTGGATGTACTGCATGAAGGTGTGGCTCGTGAACTACGTGTCATTGTCGGTGATGACTATTTGGCACACCAAAATGGCAGACTAGTCCATTGAAGAATTTGACGGCCGACTGTGTTGTCACCTTTCTCACTGCATCCACCTCCGGCCAATTTGTGAACTTGTCGATTGTGACGTACAGGTACTCAAAGCCCCCGACAGCATGGGGAAAGGGGCCCAGTATGTCGAGCCCCTAGACCGAGAATGGCTAGGAAAGAGGGATTGTCTAGAGAGCTTGAGCTGGTTGATGATGCTTCTTTGAATGGGACTGGCACACTTCACACTTCGTTAATAAGGCCGTTGCATCCTGGAGGGCAGTGGGCCAGAAGAAACCTTGTCGGAATGCCTTGCCGGCAAGGGCCCTTGACCCTATGTGGGAGCCACATATGCCTCTGTTGATCTCTGCCAACAGCTCCAGTCCTTCCTCCTGGGGAATGCACTTCAATTTCACATTGTTCGGCCTTTTTCTGTACAGAACGTCATCGACGAACTGATACATGGCAGATCGACGGGCTACTTTCTCCGCCTCTTCCTGCTCCTTAGGAAGTTCCCCTGTTTGGAGGAATCAGACGGTATGTTGTGCCCATGCCAGAGCCTGAGGCTCGACGACAAGGGCTAAAGGCGTTTCCTCTGCCATGGGAGCGGCTGTCTCTACGGCCAGGGCTTGACGCCCTTCCGGAGTCTGTTGCCCCATGGCAGGCCCAGTGTCCACGGCAACATCTTTGTCGGCATCTCCTGGGAGCTCGGCGGGAAAGTACTTGGCGGGGCCTGATTTCCTCCGCTTGTTCTGCCCTGTTGATGGTTCAACGGATGGTTAAGTTAATCGAAGCACAAAAGTACCTGGTTCCACAGGTAATTTGAAGGCAGTGCGTTTTGACAAGTAGTCGGTGATGCCGTTCTCCACTCGGGGAACATGCTCCGCTTGTATACCGTCAAAACGCTCTTCCAGCTTCCTCACTTCATCTACGTAGGACTCCATCAATGAGCTTTGATAATCTTTGTTAACTTGCTTGACGACAAGCTGTGAATCACCCCTGACGATGATCTTCTTGATTTCGAGGTCTCCCGCGATCCTGAGACATGCAAGTAACCCCTCGTATTCAGCAGTGTTGTTTGTTGACATCTCCCTGGGAAAGTGCATCTGGACTACATACTTGAGGTGCTCTTCAGTGGGTGCGACGAGCAGCACACCAGCACCAGTGCCTTGCAGCGAGAAAGCCCCATCAAAGTACATAATCCAGTCGTGACTTGTTTCCTTGTCGGGGAGAGTGGTCTCCTCAATCTCTTCGTCGGGCGTTGAGGTCCATTCCGCAATGAACTCCGCCAAGACTCTACTCTGAATTGTCGAAATGCTTTCAAACTTCAAACCAAAGCTCGACAGTTCCAAAGCCCATTCCACCAAAGATGTCGGTGGAAACGACACCTATGGAATCACTGGGATCCCTTCTATGGTTGGCGGGCGCGGGGTTGTGCAAAGAGCGGGTCTGGTAGCCAGCACAAAGATCGTTTACCCAGGTTCGGGCCGCAAGGATGCGTAATACCCTAATCCTGCTTTGGTCTATATTTGAGTGTTCTTGAGCTTTCGAACTAGTTGTGGTGCATGCGTAGTCCAAAAGATCCGAATCCCTCTCCAGTACACCTCGGGCCTCCTTTTATAGTCAAAAGGGGTCGCCATAGTGGCACACAGGAGGTGGAAAGGTATACAATGTACAAGCTTATCGCTTGTCATTATGGGACAAGCCGCATTAAATGTGCTCCTAGGTGTCATGTTGCTTTATCGGGGGCGGTAACGAGGCTCGTCCCGTCCGTTGCCGCTCCACCTTACCCCAACACGCGTCCAGGCCAACGAGGCATGCAGCGCCACGTAGGCTGCTAGGCTGCTGAGTCGGCGTGGTGGTAAGGACTTCACGAAGATCTGCATGCCGCCACGCTGGTGTTTGGCTAGTTGGATTAGCATCCACGTACTGCCACATGGGTACTAGCCTCAGTTGGTGGGTTGGCCGTTGAGCTGGGGCGGCAAGGTCTTGTCACGGTCCCGTGTATATTTCCAGCAAGGGTCTTGCCGGGGTCTTGCAAGCGTTTTCAGCAAGGAGCCTTGTCGGGGCCTCGGGGGCTTGTGGTTGTCTTGTTTTCTGGTCATCGTCTAGTGTGGTGGGCTCTTTGTCTTCACAAAGATCTGCATGCCAACTATGCAGGTGCTTCCCGAGACTTGGTTCCAATGATGTCGATGGTGTTAGTACTCTTAGGCTCAAGGGTGGCCGCGATGTTGGCGTTGGGTGAGTTTCCCCAGCAAGGCTCTTGCCGGGGCTGCATAGGCCGCCCCTGCAAGGATCTTGCGGGGGGAAAACCTGTTTTGTTGCTCCATCTTCTGCGCCCCTGGCTGGAGCGCTGCTTTGGTATTCTTGTGCTTCTGCTTCCTCCCTTTGTCCCGCTAAGTGTGGCTGCAGGTGCGGCTCTGACTGCCCATGCGCAAGTAGAGGGGTAAAAAGGAGAGCCCCTACTTTTTTACACCGACACGAGGCTATTCTTTCCGTTCGATTTATCCTAGAGTCCGTACTAGAATAACACCTTAAGACACTAATCAACCAAAACCCTAATGTCACCTAGATACTCCAATGTCACCTCAAGTATCCGTGGGTATGGTTATACGATATGCATCACACAATCTCAGATTCATCTATTCAAACAACACAAAGAACTTCAAAGTGTGCCCCAAAGTTTCTACCGGAGATTCAAGACGAAAACATGTTCCAACCCCTATGCATAAGTCCACGAGGTCACGAAACCCGCAAGTTGAACCAAAACATACATCAAGTAGATCACGTGAATATCCCATTGTCACCATAGATAAGCACATGCAAGACATACATCAAGTGTTCTCAAATCCTTAAAGACTAAATCCGGTAAGATAACTTCAAAGGGAAAACTCAATTCATTACAAGAGAGTAGAGGGGACAAACATCATAAGATCCAACTATAATAGCAAAGCTCACGATACATCAAGATCATGCCGAATCAAGAACACGGGAGAGAGAGATCAAACACATAGCTACTGGTACATACCCTCAGCCCCGAGGGTGAACTACTCCCTCCTTGTCATGGAGAGCGCCAGGATGATGAAGATGGCCACCTTCCCCCCTCCTGCAGGGTGCCGGAACGGGTCTAGATTGGTTTTCGGTGGCTACAGAGGCTTGCGGCGGCGGAACTCCTGATCTAGGTTATTTTCTGGAGGTTTCTGTATTTATAGGAATTTTTGGCGCCGGGAACAAGTCAGGGGGGTCTCCCCCCATGCTCGTGGACGGCCCGGGACTCTTCTGGCCCAACTCTTTTACTCCGCGGGCTTCTTTTGGTCCATAAAAAATCGTCAAAAATTGGCACGTCCATTGGACTCCGTTTGGTATTCCTTTTCTGTAAAACTCAAAAATAAGGAAAAAACAAAAACTGGCACTGGGCTCTAGGTTAATAGGTTAGTCCCAAAAATTGTATAAGATAGCATATAAATGCATATAAAACATCCTAGATGGATAATATAATAGCATGGAACAATCAAAAATTATAGATACGTTGGAGACGTATCACCTTCCACCATAACTACCGCACCACCACACAAAACTTCCGCAACATAACCCATTTTATTTCTCATTGCATTTGTGGTTTTCTGAGTTGTCATTTGAGTCCTCCTAAGGTGTTTCGACTACTTAGGGACGGTTACTTCTTCATAAATCATCGATGACTTGTATCATTACATCGACTGCATCCACCACAAGCTTCCGCAATCAACGATGACCATCCATCCTTTGAGACCATCTTCAACCGGAAGCAAGGCCGGTTACCCCACGACTTCGTGAAAGGTTAAGTGTGATGAAGGTATCCATTTATCATATACTTTTCCTTCCTTGCCATTACACTTTGATAGCCCCTCCATCTTAGCGATACCTTCAAACCTATTTTTCGGCGTTCAGGGACTGGGGGTACCCAGGCCCGCTTGCTTGTGGCCTAGCATGTGGCTCCATGGGTGTCCTGGCACGGCCCAAATCCAAGGCTTCATGAGCAACACCCTCGCGAGGGCCCCTACCTCATGAGGATAACGACGACGAGGCCTCCCAAGGAGCAGCCCCTCGAGGCTGCCTCCATAGGGGCGGATATCTCCAGGCAAGCACCTCACCTCGCGAGGCGCCCGATGACATGAGACATGACGACCAAGGCCAGGAGGGCGCCAGCGGGCGCAGGCGAGGACAGTTTCCTCTTTGGTGCTAAGGAGGCAAGGAGGTATGCGGGTTCCGAAGGAATCCTCCAAAGGTTTCCATTCAAGTGCAATAAGACCAAGACCATGAGCTCAGCGGGGCGGAGGTCATCACCGAGCTCATCGCTGCATCGCGACCAGAAGCGTGGCAGGCGAAGACCACCTCTAGTCAGGATAGGGTGTACTCATGTCCCCTTTAAAATTGGCCATGGTGGATTTATCTGATACGTCTCCACCGTATCTATAATTTTTTATTGTTTCATGCCAATATTATACAAGTTTTACATACTTTTGGCAACTTTTTATATGATTTATTGGACTAACCTATTGATCAAGTGCCAATTTTTTGCATCATAGAGTATCCATATCAAAGGAAGTCCAAATGCAAAAAAAATCACGGAGAATTATTTTGGAATATATGTGATTTTTAGGAGTTGGAATCACCGCAAACGGAGGCCCGTGGTGGGCACAACCCACCAGGGCGCGCCAGAGGAGCCAGGTGTGCCATGGTGGGTTGTGCTCACCTCGTACGTCAGTTGGGGCTATACTTCGGGCGCAAGGAAGCTTATATCTGGAAAAAATCGTGTTAAAATCTCAGCGCAATCGGAGTTACAGATCTCCGGGAATATAAGAAACGGTTTTCGGCTAGATCTGGGGAACGCGAAACAAAAGAGAACAGAGAGGGAGATCCAATCTCGGAGGGGCTCCCGCCCCTCTGCCGCCATGGAGACCAAGGACCAGAGGGGGAACTCTCATCCCATCTAGGGGGGAGGCCAAGGAAGAAGAAGAAGTTGGGGGGCTCTCTCCCCCTCGCTTCCGGTGGCGTCGGAGTGCCGCCGGGGCAACGATCGGGACGGCGATCTACACCAACAATCTTGCTACCGTCAACACCAACTTTCTCCCCCTCTATGCAGCGGTGTAACAACTCTTCGCCCCGTTGTAATCTCTACTTTTACATGGTGCTGAACTCCATATATTATTTCCCAATGATCTATGGTTATCCTATGATGTTTGAGTAGATCCGTTTTGTCCTGTGGGTTAATCGTGATCTTGGTTGGTATGATTGTATATTTTATTTATGGTGCTGTCCTACGATACCCTCCGTTCTCGCTCAAACGTGAGGGGGCCCCGCTGTAGGGTGTTGCAATATGTTCATGGTTCGCTTATCGTGGGTTGCAAGAATGACAGAAACTTAAACCAGAGTAGGTGGGGTACGACGTATGGGAATAAAGAGGACTTGATACTTAATGCTATTGTTGGGTTTCACGACCTTAATGATCTTTAGTAGTTGCAGATGCTTGCTAGAGTTCCAATCATAAGTGCATATGATCCAAGTAGAGAAAGTATGTTAGCTCATGCCTCTCCCTCATATAAAATTGCAAGAGTGATTACATGTACTTGTTATCGATGGCCTAGGGACACATGACTTTCTTGTTGACAAAAACCCTTTTACTAAACACCTAAATTTTATTATCTTTCAAAGTTCTTCTAGTTTTATTCTTGCAAAGTAGTTCTGGCATCACACCTACAAAATAGTTTCATACTTGTTTCCGATAAAGCAAACGTCAAGTGTGCGTAGAGTTGTATCGGTGGTCGATAGAACTTGAGGGAATATTTGTTCTACCTTTAGCTCCTCGTTGGGTTGAACTCTCTTATTTATCGAAAAAGTCTACAAACGGTCTCCTATACTTGTGGGTTATCAAGACCTTTTTATGGTGCCGTTGCCAGGAGCAATAGCGTGGGGTGAATATTCTCGTGCGTGCTTGTTTGCTTTATCACTAAGTAGTTTTTATTTCCTGTTCTAAGTTGTTCTCTATATTTAGTTATGGATATGGAACACGAAACACCAAAAAAATTAGTGGTACTAGCTACTCATGGAGATGGGGAACCTCATAAAAACCTCGATGCTCGTTATGTGAAAAATATTATGCACTACTTTGATAATCCTGAGAGAACCCCATTCAACTTGATAATGGGAATAACGTTGGATCAACGTGAATACTTTAGGGATTATTGCTTGACTCATAAAGGGAAATTATTATGGAATCAAATTCATATGTTGCATTGGTATGCTTGGAATCTATGCTTGAGATATGATTATACTTGTTGCTCTAAGATTGAGGTTCCACACCTTCCCTATTCATGCGAATTTAATAATAATGAAACCTTGGCTTCTTATGCTAATGGTATATATGATTACTATGATGTGGAACGAATAGAAGAATTTGTTGCTTTCAAGGGTGATTAAGAAATTGAATCTTTTTTGAAAAGTTTGAAGATTTTGATGATTCAGTTTATAGACCTGAAAATTTTGCTATCCTTAAATATTGCTATGATAATTATAAATTCAATGCTGATATTGATGAATTTATTGAGAGAGTCTCCACTGTCCAAGAAGAAACTAATATTTTTTCAGGAGTCTATGGAAGAAGGAATTTATGAAACTGTGAGCTCATTGGATGAAAAAGATGATGAGGAGAGCGAAGAACAAAAGGAGGAAGAACGGATTAGCTACCCGCGCCCACCTTCTAATGAGAGTAACTCTTCAACTCATACATTATTTAATTTTCCTTCATGCTTACCGAAGGATGAATGCTATGGTAATTGCTATGATCCCGTTGATTCTTTTGAAATATCCTTTTTTGACGAATTTGATGCTTGCTATGCTTATGGCCAAGATGCCAATATGAATTATGCTTATGGAGATGAACTTGCTATAGTTCCTTATATTAATAATGAAATTGTTGCTATTGCACCCACACATGATAGTCCTATTATCTTTTTGAATTCTCCCAACTACACTATATCGGAGAAGTTTGCACTTATTAAGGATTATATTGATGGGTTTCATTTTTCTACTACACATGATGATTTTGATGAATATAATATGCATGTTCTTGCTGCTCCCACTTGCAATTATTATGAGAGAGGAACTACATCTCCGCCTCTCTATGTTTCCAACACAAAAAATTGCAAGAAACTGCTTATACTATGTATTGGCCTTTACTTGATGTGCATGAATTTTTCTTGTATGACATGTCGATGCATAGGAAGAGAGTTAGGATCCGTCATTGCTTGATATATATTGCTTTGTGGGCACTACTAACTGCTAAATCATTGTTAATTAAAATTGGCTTTGATATACCTTGGGATCCGGGTGGATTCATTACTTGAGCACTTTATGCCTAGTGTAATGGATTTAAAGAAAGTGCTGCCAGGGAGACAACCCAGAAGTTTTAGAGTCATTTATTTCTGTTGAGTGCTTTTATATAGTTTAAAAACAAAAAATATAGAGGGGAACTTAAAAACCTTTTCACAGAAGAGAAGCGATTGGAAGTTATGCATTAGAAAAGCGAGGGTCGACCTTGAACACTTGTGTTCATGCTCATGGAAACAATGTAGAATTTTTCATGAAGATTCCCACAAAAATAATTATCCCCTTGTACAATTCCATTGTATTATAAAAATAATGTTCCAAGATTTGCCTTTAGGATGAGTAGATTGCTTGTTGGTTTGTGCGGTGCAAAACAGAAACTTTGGCTGTAGTGCTTGATTTTACATTTTTTTACTGGAACGTCAAACAGTTCTGAAACCTTTTGCACTGTCTTTCTATACAAAATTTTTATTTTGTCCTAATTGTTCAGAATTTTTTGAGTTACAGAAGTATGGTAGATGTTCAAATCTTTATAGACTGTCCTGTTTTGACAGATTGCTGTTATAGCTTCATTATTTGCGTATGTTTGAAATCTTGTTGAAGCCTCCTTGATTTGGGGCCATAGAATTGTGATAGCATACAGTGGCTAATGTTTGTTTATAATTATACAATAATGTTACAGAAGTACATGATGGGGTTTCATTTCCATGTTCACTAACCCCGCCACTAAAAGTTCGGTTAAGTTTTTTGTGGATGAAGTGTTGAAGATTGAGGAGGTCTCGATGCAAGGAGAAGGAGGAGAGGCAAGAGCTCAAGCTTGGGGATTCCCAAGGCACCCCAAGTAAATATTCAAGGAGACTCAAGCATCTAAGATTGGGGATGCCCCGGAAGGCATCCCATCTTTCTTCAACAAGTATCGGTATGTTTTCGGTTTCGTTTCGTTCGCGTGATATATGCAAATCTTGGAGCATCTTTTGCTTTTAGTTTTCACTTTTCTTTTCATGCACCATGCTGGTATGAGATAGTCCATGGTTGATTTATAGAATTCTCATTGCACTTCACTTATATATTTTGACTATAGCTTTATAGAATGCTTCATGTGCTTCACTCTTATATCATTTGAAGTTTAGATTGCATGTTTCTCTTCACTTAGAAAACCGTTATTTGAAGAATGCTCTTTTGCTTCACTTATATTTGTTAGAGCATGGTCTTTTGTAGAAATAATTAAACTCTCATGCTTCACTTAGATCTATTTAGAGAGTCAACAGGAATTGGTCATTTACATGGTTAGTCATAAAATCCTACATAAAACTTATGGATCACTGAATATGATATGTTTGATTCCTTGCAATAGTTTTGCGATATAGAGATGGAATATGTGGGAGGTACTAGTAAATGGTTGTGTTAAGGTTTGTGATTCCCGAAGCATGCATGTATAGTCTCTCATTATGCTATGATGTTGGAGCATGATTTATTATTGATTGTCTTCCTTATGAGTGGAGGTCGGGGACGAGCGATGGTCTTTTCCTACCAATCTATCCCCCTAGGGGCATGCATAGTAGTACTTTGCTTCGAGCTAAACTTTTGAAATAAGTATATGAGTACTTTATGACTAATGTGAGTCCATGGATTATACGCACTCTTACCTTTCCACAATTTGCCAGCCTCTACGGTACCGTGCATTGCGCTTTCTCACATTGAGACGTGGTGCAAACTTCGCAGGAGCATCCAAACCCCGTGATATGATACACTGTATCACACATAAGCGTTATTATATCTTCCTCAAAATAGCCACCATACCTACCTATTATGGCTTTTCCATGGCCATTCCGAGATATATCCATGCAACTTCCACCGCTTCCGTTTGATGACTTAAGCATTCATTGTCATATTGTTTTGCATGATCATATAGCTGACCTAGTAGTTGTGGCTCAGCCACCGTTCATCAGTTTTCTTACATGTTACGCTAGATCATTGCACATCCTGGTACATTGCTAGAGGCATTCATATAGAGTCATATTTTGTCATAGGTATCGAGTTGTAATTTTTATTTATTTTGAGTTATAAGTAAATAGAAGTGTGATGATCATCATTATTCATTCTTAGAGCAGTGCCGCAGTGAGGAAAGGATGATGGAGACTATGATTCCCCCACAAGTCGGGATGAGACTCCGGACAATGAGAGAAAATAAATATTAAAAAAAGGAAAAAGAAGGAAAGAAAGAAAGAAACAAGAAAAAAGGGGGCATTGTTAGTATCCTTTACCACACTTGTGCTTCATAGTAGCACCATGTTTTTCATTTGGGGAGTCTCCTATGTTGTCACTTTCATATACTAGTGGGAATTTTTCATTATAGGATTAGATGCACACCCACTTAGTTTCATATTGAGCTTTCATACACTTATAGCTCATAGTGCATCCGTTGCATGGCAATCCCCACCACTCACATTGATATCAATTGACGGGCATCTCCATAGCCCATTGGTTAGCCGCATCGATGTGAGACTTTCTTACTTTTCTTCTTCTCTATATTTACCCCTATCATCATATTCTATTGCACCTGTAGTGCTATATCCATGGCTTGCACTCATGTATTGCGTGAGAGTTGAAAAATCTGAAGCGCGTTAAAAAGTATGAACCAATTGCTCGGCTTGTCATCGGGGTTGTGCATGATAAATGCATTGTGTTAAGAAGGCAAAGCATGACAAGACTATATGATTCTGTAGGGATAGCTTTCTTTAGCGTTGATATTTTGAAATACATGATTGTTTGTTGGGATGCATGAGTATTGATGTCTTTATGTCAAATTATAGACTATTGCTTTGAATCACTTATGTCTTAATATTCATGCCATGATTAGATATATGATCAAGTTTATGTTAGGTAGCATTCCACATCAAAAATTATCTTTTTTATCATTTACCTGCTCGAGGATGAGCAGGAATTAAGCTTGGGGATGCTGATACGTCTCTGTCGTATCTATAATTTTTGATTGTTTCATGCCAATATTATACAAGTTTTACATACTTTAGCAACTTTTTATATGATTTATTGGACTAACCTATTGATCTAGTGCCAATTTTTTGTATCGCAGAGTATCCATATCAAACGAAGTCCAAATGCAATAAATTTTCGCAGAGAATTATTTTGGAACATATGTGATTTTCGGGAGTTGGAATCACCGCAAACGGAGGCCCATGGTGGGCACAACCTACCAGGGCGCACCAGAGGAGCCAGGCATGCCGTGGTGGGTTGTGCTCACCTCGTACATTGGTTCGGGCTGTACTTCGGGCGCAAGGAAGCTTATATCCGGAAAAAATTGTGTTAAAATCTCAGCGCAATCGGAGTTACGGATCTCCGGGAATATAAGAAATGGTTTTCGGCCAGATCTGGGGAACGCGAAACAGAAGAGAACAAAGAGGGAGATCCAATCTTGGAGGGGCTCCTGCCCCTCTGCTGCCATGGAGACCAAGGACCAGAGGGGGAACTCTCCTCCCATCTAGGGGGGAGGCCAAGGAAGAAGAAGAAGTAGGGGGGCTCTCTCCCCCTTGCCTCCGGTGGCGCTGGAGTACCGTCGGGGCAACGATCGAGATGACGATCTACACCAATAGTCTTGCTAGCGTCAACATCAACTTTCTCCCCCTCTATGCAGCGGTGTAACACCTCTTCTCCCCGCTGTAATATTTACTTAAACATGGTGCTAAACTCCATATATTATTTCCCAATGATCTATGGTTATCCTATGATGTTTGAGTAGATCCGTTTTGTCCTATGGGTTAATCGTGATCTTGGTTGGTATGATTGTATATTTTATTTATGGTGTTGTCCTACGGTGCCCTCCGTTCTCGAGCAAACGTGAGGGGTCCCCGCTGTAGGGTGTTGCAATATGTTCATGGTTCGCTTATGGTGGGTTGCGAGAGTGACAGAAACTTAAACCCGAGTAAGTGGGGTATGACGTAGGGGAATAAAGAGGACTTGATACTTAATGCTATGGTTGGGTTTGATGACCTTAATGATCTTTAGTAGTTGCGGATGCTTTCTAGAGTTCCAATCATAAGTGCATATGATCCCAATAGAGAAAGTATGTTAGCTCATGCCTCTCCCTCATATAAAATTGCAAGAATGATTACCGGTACTTGTTATCAATTGCCTATGGACAAATAACTTTCTTGGTGACAAAAGCCCTTTTACTAAACACCTAACTTTTATTATCTTGGAAAGTACTTCTAGTTTTATTCTTGCAAAGTAGTTCTAACATCACACCTACAAAATAGTTTCATACTTGTTTCCAGTAAGCAAACGTCAAGTGTGTGTAGAGTTGTACCGGTGGTCAATAGAACTTGAGGGAATATTTGTTCGACCTTTAGCTCCTCGTTGGGTTCGAGACTCTTATTTATCGAAAAAGGCTACAAATGATCCCCTATAATATTGGGTCATCAGAATCCGTTCCCGCCTAAGCTATGAGGGAAGAGGACCAATGCCACTATAAATATAGGCTAGTCTCCACTGGAGAGAGGGGTCGAATCCTTCACCCTCAGAGCTCTTCCGAGGCAGCTCACACTTGTACTGATTCATACTCACCCTCCTCGTGAGGCAATCCACCACAAAGTAGGAGAGGGTTTTACACCGCATGGTGGCCTGAACTTGGGTAAACCACCGTGTTCACTTCTTCTTCCCTTTCCTTTTAGCCCGACGAAGCCCAGGTCGTGGGGCAGTGAGTAGCGAGCTGTAGCTAGGCAAGATCCTTCGCACACACCCCTGAGTTTGAACCTTACTGGGTCTGCGGAGCCCACGATTCTGACATTTGGCGCACCACGTAGGGGCATGTAGGAGTTCTCCATCCACTTCGCTCTGTCCTAGCCTTGCCGCTCCCATGGCCGATACCCGTCGAGTTCGCGTGGAGCGACAGGCTGCTCGGGTCGCCCAGATGGCGCCCGTGGGCTGTGCCGCTCCACACCGCTCTGCTTCTCCCGCGGCCAACGCCGCCACCGACCCTGCAGCACGCAAGCAGCAGGACTCTTCACTACCGCCCTCCGTACAGTGTGACGGCCGCACCGCCATGCCTTCCCTCACTCCCACCACAACCTCGTCCTCCCACGTTCGTCACGGGCCGGCGAACACGCAGGCTGCGCTTCTCATGCCGCGTGAGCTGCTGCGCTATTGTCCCACCAATGAAGACTACGACGCCTGGCTCGACCGCATCATCGAGCTTCTCGACGTTGCTTGCGGAGGCATGGAGCCCTTTTGCTCTCCGCCTACTTCCCTGCCCTCGTCGCAGCTCCATGCTTGCCCCTGCTGCGTCAGCTCGTCCTTCCGAGGTGGACCTAGCAGACCCCGCAATGGTGAGGCCGGGCGCAGGGCTCCTCCTCTGGCCCAGAAGGCACTTCCCTGGGCTCCGGTCAAGGTGAGCCGCGCCAACCCCCTGCGAAAGCTGCCTCGAGTGACCGCCTCTTGGCGATCACGGTTCAGAAGGCGCGGCGACGGTCAGTAGGATGACGGAGCCGGGAGTTGCCCATAGCCTCGCGCAGTGGCCTGTATCCTTGGTGGATCTCAAGCGTCGGCCTACAAACGCCACTCCAAGCAGCTCCTCCGCGAGGCGAACGCGGTGCCGCCTCGGCCGAAGGCTCTGTGGTGCCACACGCAACCCCAGGCCATCATCACCTTGGAATCTAAGGACCACCCAAGGTCTGCAACAGTCGTCGGCGCGCTCCCCATGTTGTGTACCCTGACAATCAGCAATGTCTCCGTCACCAAGACCCTCATCGATGGCAGCGCCGGCCTCAACGTGCTTTCTGTCGAAACCTTCGAGGTGCTTCAAGTGTCCCATGACCAGCTCGGGCCCACCAGGCCATTCTCTAGGGTGACTAATGGCTCCACCATCCACTGGGGCAAGTGCACCACCCAGTCACCTTCGGTAAGCGCGACAACTACCGCGTTGAGCTGATCGACTTTGACGTGGCCCGGATCGGCCTCCCTTACAATGCCATCTTGGGATACCCTGCGCTTGCCAAGTTCATGGCGGTGACCCACCCGGGCTACAACATCATCAAGATGCCAGGCAGTGGTGGCATCCGTGGCTGGGGATAGGAAGGATGCGGTCCGAGCCCTCAAGCTCGCCTACAAGGCCGCGGTGGCCTCACGCCCATACGCCGAGGGTGCCCCAGACGCCGCACCCGCAAGGAAGAAGCAGCTGTTCTCCCAAGACCGCTCCAAGACGAAGAAGGTGCCCGTCGACGGCGACAACTCGGGCCCTACCTTCACCATCGGCGCCAGCCTCCCCCGGAGCAAGAGGAAGCGCTTGTCAGCTTCCTCTGGGCAAACAAGGATGTGTTCGCATGGAAGGCCTCCGATCTGGTTGGTATCCCGAGGGAAGTAATCGTGCACCACCTGGCGGTATGCCCCAATGCCCGCCCAGTGAAGCAGAAAGCATGGCATCAGGCGCCGGAGAAGCAAGCATTCATTGTACAAGAAGTGCACAAGCTACAAGAAGTGGGGGGCATATGAGAAGTGCGGCATCCCTAGTGGCTCGCTAACCCGATGGTCGTTCCCAAAAAGGATGGAAAGGAGCGCATGTTCGTTGACTTCACGAGCCTCAACAAGGCTTGTCCTCAGGATCCTTTCCTGCTCCCACGCATCGACCAGATCATAGACTGTACCGCTGAGTGCGATCTATTGTGCTTCCTGGATGCGTTCTCGAGTTATCATCAGATCAAGATGACGACGGAGGATGTTGAGAAGAAGACCTTCATTTCTCCGTGCGGCATGTACTGCTACACCTACATGCTCTTCAGGTTGAGTAGCGCTAGCGCCACCTTCCAGCGACTAATGCACATCGTGTTGGGGCCGCAGCTGGGGAGAAACACATAGGCATACGTCGACGACTACATCATGGTCAAGTCACGTGCGGCTAGAACCCTGATCGAAGACATGGAGGAAACATTCGCCAACCTGCGCAGAGTGAATTTTAGGCTTAACCCTGATAAGTGCGTCTTCAGAGTCCTTTCTGGCAAGCTTCTCAGCTTCCTTGTCTCGCATCGAGGGATCGAGGCAAACCCCGAGAAGGTCAAGGCGATTGAAAGGCTGCGTCCACCCCAGACCCTCAAAGAAATACAGAAACTGGCGAGATGTGTGACTTCCCTGGGGCGGTTTATCTCCAAGCTTGGCAAGCACGCCTTGCTGTTCTTCAAGCTGGTGAAGAGAAAGGGCTCCTTGAGTGGACCCCGGAAGCAGAGGCGGACTTCGAATACCTCAAAAGGTACCTCATGAGCCCTCCCATCATGGTGGCGCCCCGATTCTGTGAGCCCTTAGTGCTCTACTTGGCGGCCACACTGCATTCCGCCAGCGTAGTACTCGTGGCAGTTCTGGGAGAGCGCATTAGCACCAAAGCAGGGCCAGGCGATCTACACGAGATCCCGGGGCCACTCGAGCCTTCGTCACCGCGGGGCGGCGCTCCTGAGGCACACGCCCCTCCGTCCCCCGATGAGGCACCCAGGCGTCTCACACCCCGCGCGAGGCAAGCCACCACCGACGCCCCATGCCTCGTCGAGCACCCGGTGTACTTCGTCAGCACGGTGCTTCTAGACGCACGCGCACGCTACCCCATGTAGTAGAAACTCCTTCTCGCGATCCTGGTTGCTTCAAGAAAGCTACGCCACTATTACCAAGGCCACCCCATCAAGGTTGTCTCCGCATACCCCACGGAGAAGGTATTGCGTAGCCCCAATGCCGATGGCTGGGTCGCCGAGTGGAACTTCGAGCTGCAAGCCTTCCAGCTAGAATTCAGCACAACCAGGGTCATCAAGGGGGCGGCGCTTGTCGACTTTGTGGCAGAGTGGACTGATGCCCATGACGGTGAGCCTGGCGACGACCAGCCCCTCTCGCCTGGACATGAGGCGCCTGATGGCTAGGTCATGTACTTTGATGGTGCTTTCTCCCGACAGGGCGCGGGGGTTGGGGCCATGCTCGTCTCTCCAACCAATGACAAGCTCCACTACGTCGTCCAACTATGCTTCCAGCAAGGCCAGAAGGTGTCCAACAACATTTCTGAATACGAGGGCCTGATCGCCGGCCTCAAGGTCGCTGCCTACTTTGGGGATCATGCGCCTCACCATCAAGGGTGACTCTCAGCTCCTCGTCAACTTTTCCAACAAAGAGTACAAGCCAAAGGACGAGCATATGACAGCATACCTTGAGGAGGTATGTAAAATTGAAAAGCGTTTCTTGGGCTTGGAATTGCAGCACGTCCCGCAGGGCACGAACAAGGAAGCCGACGACATTGCCAGGAGAGCGTCCCACCGCGAACCTCAATGCCCTCGTGTCTTTGAGGAGCTCTTCAACCCGTCAGCCGCACCCTTGGTTGTCGACCTAACACTGCTCCTGGAGGAGTTGCTGCCTGCACCGCCCTCGGGGGCCCCGGCCTGCGGCTTGACCTCCGAAGCCCACCTGCTCCTGGCGTTGGAACCTCAGGACGGTAGCTAGGTCGAGGAGCTCAAAGCCTACCTGCTCCATGGCACCTTGCCAGAAAAGGAGTAGGATGCGGAGCGCGTAGCTTGCCAGGCCACCAATTACTGCTTACAGGGAGGCGAGCTGTACCGCAGGCGCCCCAACGACGTATCGCTAAGATGCATTCCAGAAGATTAAGGGCGTGAACTGCTGAACGACATTCATGAAGGAGACTTCGGGCATCACTCCTCGTCACGAACACTTGTGGGCAAGGTGTTCCGCATGGATTCTACTAGCCCACAGTGCTCCACGACGCCACCGAGCTAGTCCGATCGTGTGAGGCTTGCCAGTTCCATGACAAGCAGATACACCAGCCAGTGCAGGTGCTCTAGACAATTCCACTCTCGTGGCCTTTCGTGGTCTAGGGGTTGGACATCCAGGGTCCATTCCCCCGGGCGGCCGGCGGCTACCGCTACCTCTACGTCGACATCAACAAGTTCACCAAGTGGGCGGAGGTGAATCATGTGCGCACCATCCCTGCAGGCTCACTCGTCAAGTTCATCTGGGGCCTCGTGAGCCGGTTCGGTGTCCCCAGCCGTATCATCACTGATAACAGCTCCCAGTTTACAAGCAACCTCTTCAGGTCGTATAGTGCTAACCTTGGAACACAGATATGCTACTCTTCGGTGGCGCACTAGCGGAGTAAAGGTCAGGCCAAGTGCGCCAACGCAGAGGTCATCAAGGGCTTCAAGACAAGGAGCTTCAAGAAGAAGCTTGAGGCTTGCGGCAGGGGTTGGCTGGACGAGCTACATTCCCTGTTGTGGTCCATCCGCACCACCACGACCAAGTCCACCGGCAAGACTCCCTTCTTCCTCGTCTACGGGGATGAGGCGGTCCTCCCATCTAAAATCAAGCATGGTTCCCCATGAGTCTTGGAATTTGACGAGGCGCGCCAGGACGCCTCGGGGGGTACTGATCTTGTTCTCGGGAAGGAGGCCCGCCACCAGGCCTCCCTGTGCGCTATGAGGTACCAACAGGCCTTGCGGCACTACCACAACCGCAACATCCGCTCCCTGACTCTCGAGGTCGTAGACCTCGTGGTGAGACGGGTCCTCTCCGGGGAGGGCCTCCACAAGCTCTCGCCCATGTGGGAGGGCCCGTTCAGGGTGGCCCACATCTCCAGGCCAGGTATCGCGCGCCTGGAGACGGAGGATGGGGTCCCCATGCATAATGCCTGCAATATAGAGCACCTCCGCAAGTTCTACCCGTGACACTCTCACATAATAATGAGTGGGGATGTACACGTCCCGGAGCTCCCAGTGTGCCGTTCCACGGCCTCGTGGGAGCTCCCGCCAGTGCCCAAGTGGAAGCCCCATGCTCCGCGCTGGCGGAACGGTCGAACAGCGACTATGCCCACGCACAAGTGGAGGCCCCATGCTCTGCACTGCTGGGTAGACTAGTCTAGGCACCGGACGCGATAGTTTTCCTTTGCTTCTTGTAAACCATTTGCAATATCCTCGAATAAAGCTTGGAGTTTTTGCGTACTTTTTAAGAAATGGGTTGGGATTTTGTTGTAGGGAAAAACCCTAGAGGGGATCTTTTCACACTTGGAGGGGGAAAAGAGGAAGAACACTCAAGAGCACAAGACACAAAACACTCAAATAAACCCAAATATCACATCCACTAGAGTAGCACATATGAGATCCAGAAGATTACATGAACAATTCAAGGAAAATAGCACTAGGTAAGTTCTACCCACTAGGTGAGGTCTTGATCTTGATCTTCTCCAAGAGGAGGGCTTGATAATCCCAAGGATTCTTCCCAAAGGGGGTCTAGATCTCCAAGAGGAGGGGATACAAGGAGTAAAGCTCACAAATGTCTTACATATACTATGCTAACCCTAAACATGGTTCTAGGTACGCCTTATATAGCCTTGGGGTCGAAGGAGATGAAGAGGAGGGCGAGATGCAATCTCAGCCGGCCATCTTGGGAGTCCCGTGCACACAGGGTAAGTTGGGCCCGTGCGCATGGGGGTCCCGTGGGCACGGTACACGCCCATGCGCACGGAGTGCTCCAGCGCCAGCTTCCTGGGCAGTCCGTGGGCACGGGGTCTCGGGGGTCGTGTGCACGGGGTCACCTGGGACTTCCAGTGTTGCTGTTGTTGCGCTCCGTCTTGGTTCGCATGGCCTTGGGGTGGTCCTCCTTCTCCTTGGTGATGCTCCTGAGCTTCATGGTAGTGTTCCTCTTCATACCTAATAAGACATAGCATATTTTGGTGAGGTAGCAACCAAGTCCCGTTCGTATCCGTATGCAAGTCAAGTAGGAAGGAGTTCACCTCGGTTTCCAAAGCACGTGCTCTCGCTCTTGTCACACGTCCACGTGGGGCTTGATGTGTTGGTGTAGAGTCCATGGGGAAGATGGAAGGATGCTCTGCATCAGATTTCTCCTTGCGGTGTTTCCATTTCTCGAATTTTCATGAAAGCAGCAATGATTTCCTGATGCCCGCCTCCCGATCGTCCCGCGAGCAGGGGCTGAGCACGGTGTCCATGTTTAGGCCAACCCCAGCGGTGCGAAGGACCCAGGCCGCATCAGCCGCGGTCTGCCCCTACGCACACCTCGCCAAGACTTTGGTGTCTAAGTCCTCACGCGATGCTCTTAAGCGAGCCAGCGGGCGTGAGTTGCCCTCGGTCCCTGACCTTAGGAGTCCTCATCTCCTGGCCTTGACCGGGCTTCGCGGCCCGGCATACCACTGATGATCGACCCTCGCTCGGGGACAGCGGGCGTAGAATAAGCAAAAGGAAAATTAGCCTAAGGGAGTGTAGTACTATTTCATGCATCATTAAGGAGTTTTCACCAGTAGCCTTTACATCCCCATGGGGTCACACTTAAAATATCAGCAGGAAAATGGAAGAAAGGTGTCCTAAGGGGATGCATCGTCATCACTGCCCCATGCCCCTTGGCTTCGTGCTGATCTTTGCGGCTGCCGGGGTGAACCGTGAAATCAGATCATCCACATGATCCTACACCCACTCCCCCAGGGCATCGTGAATTACCCGGGGAACGGGGTCGATCACGGCCTCAAAATCAAAGTTGGGGTCGGAGCGAAGGAGATAGCTGAAAACACACGTCTAGGCTTGCGTAAGGAGGTCGCAGCTTTCTTCGTCGACGAGCCTGCGCACCTTCTCCGCGCTTCCTTCCAGCCGCTCCACAATCCTGGTAAAGAAGGTGAGGTAGCCGGCATCGTCGGGCACGAGTGGGCTGGAGACACTCTCCTTGTAGATGGAGCACGGGGAGTGACTAGCCCTTCGTTTGAGGTCTTGGAACATCGCGGAATGCGTGAGCTGCAGCTCCCGAGCCCGATTCACCTCGTCTGTTGCTCGCTCCACCAGGGAAGTGACTTCCCCTAGTTGCTGGTAGAGGGATGCCAGCTCGGCTTCGTCCATGGCTTGGGCGTAGAGGGCAGTCTTCTGACGCTTGTCCGCCCCGGCCAGCTGCTTCTTGAGGCTGTTGATCTCGTCCTTTGGTTCATCGCACCGGGTGCATAAGCGACTCTCCTGAAGCTTCAGTTTCTGGTGATCGTCCTTGATGAGAACTCGGCGGGTACCGTGATCCCCTCGTTGATCTCCACCTGGGCCCTCGCCTCCCAAGAGGCCAGTGCAGCCTTGCTGGTTATTACTTGGCTCTCCATTACCTCCAGCCGATCGCGCTCCAGGTTCTACTCAGATGCCACCAGCTCCAATGCCTCTTCAAGAGTGAGGAGCCTCGCTTCACGGGCCAACACCCCTTCCGCGGGGGCAGGCATGGAGGCTCCGCGTGCTTGAGCTTGCCGCTCCAGGGCGGCGGCAGAGGCCAGGACCTCCCGCTCGCGCTTCTCAGCAGCCTCGTGCCGCCGGTCCGCGGCCTTGGCTTACTCAAAGGCACGGTCGCGGGCTTCTCTCACCGTAGTGGAAGACTCATCATCCTTCGAGTGAGTGGCCTCGAGATATAGGCAGCTAAAGACGATGGCTACTTCGAGCCAGCACCACCCGTGCGCCAAGCGCAGATGCTCGGCCTTGAGGTGTGATTTGACATCGCAAAGCTCTACTTCGAGTCGGTTCAGCGCGCCCCTTGCTTCCTAAAGAAGGCCATCTCGGGAGGTAGCACGGCCGCGCATGAGCTCCAACACTCGGCCAGGGCCCTGTTGAGGGAGTACTGGACTAAGGGGTCCTCGGACGTCCGGCGTGTTATCTATGGGCCGGACTGATGGGCTGTGAAGACATGAAGACCGAAGACTACACCATGTCTGGATTGGACTCTACTTGGTGTGGAAGGCAAGCTTGGTGACCAAAGATTCCTTTTTATGTAAACCCTAGATCTCCTCGGTGTCTATATAAACTGAAGGGGATAGTCCAGAAAGGACACCACATATACTCATTACCATATTATAGGCTAGACTTCTAGGGTTTAGCCATTACGATCTCGTGGTAGATCAACTCTTGTGATACTCATATTCATCAAGATCAATCAAGCAGGAAGTAGGGTATTACCTCCATAGAGAGGGCCCGAACCTGGGTAAACATCGTGTCCCCTGTATCCTATTACCATTGAACCTAGACGCATAGTTCGGGACCCCCTACCCGAGATCCGCCGGTTTTGACACCGACATTGGTGCTTTCATTGAGAGTTCCACTGTGCCGTCGACAAAAGTCTCAATGGCCCCTTCAATCGTCGACAATGACGTTGTCCAAAGAGGAACCTTCCTCCCCGGACAGATCTTCGTATTCGGTGGCTTCGTACTGCGGGCCAACTCGCTTGGCCATCTGGAGTAGATCGACAGCTACGCCCCTGGCCATCAGGTCAGATTCGGAAGCTTGAACTATGTCACGGATATTCGTGGAAACTTGATCTTCAAGGGATTTGAGCCTGCGGCGATCGCTCCCCTTCATCCCAATGAACGTGACTTAAATCTGTCATCGGATCACACCCAAGAGATGGTTCCTATGGCTGCAACGACCTTAGAGCCAAAGCAGATCGAGCCATCCAAGGACTCAGAGTCTGCGGAGTTGGAGCCGCACATGTACTCGACGCCCTACAGCAGTCGCTTTAATAGAACTTCGGACCCATCTCCGACTGTAAGTTCCGAACTGTGTACGCCCGCGGACACCGAGCTAGATCGGTTATCGATCTTCGAGTTTAGCGCCGCTGACGTGTTCCAACACTTGCCTTGGGGTGACGTTCTAAAATCTTTAAAGAATTTGTCCTTGGAAAAGGACTCACAGCCAAACTATGTCCGGTTCGAGCTAGAGATAGATGATGAGAAATTTCGCTTCCCACCCGCCACCCACTTCAGAGCCATCGTCGATGACTTAACCGACGTGCTTGACTATGGCTCCAAAGACACCGACGATATGGATGAGGATGCCGACAAGGAGCAAGGCCAAGACCCGCCATTTACTGGATGCTGGACGGCCACCTCTTCATACAACGTGTACATGGTTGATACACCAAAAAGGATCTGGCGACGACGAAGAAGAGCCGGATATGAACAAAACCTCCGAGACACAGTCCAAGCACCGGCGTCCCAAACGCCTCTCAAAGGACGGCGACACTGGCACCAGAGAAAATATTACTCCAGGCGACGCCGAAAGTAGTTCAGACCCCGCTGGGGCTACATCCAAAGAGGAACACGACAACAGGCAAGACAACACTGACGAACAGGCCATAGAAGATGACCCGGAGGATGATAGTTACCATCCGCCCTCCAAGGAGGATACAAGCCTCGGCAACGAAGACTTCATCATGCCTGAGGATCCTCTCGAGCAGGAGCGCTTTAAGCTTCAGCTCATAGCCACTGCAAGGAGCCTGAAAAAGAAACAACATCAGCTTCAAGCTGAACAAGACCTGCTCATCGACAGATGGACTCACGTCCTGACAGCCGAGGAATATGGCCTCAACCACCCAACCAAGAGCTACCCGAAACGCAGACTGCTACCTCAATTCGATGAGGAGGCGCCGGAGAACATATCTCCCTTGCGTAATGCGGACCGACCACCACGTGGTCGGGACAGGGCGGCCGAATGGCCACCCCGCGGTCGGGATAAAGCTGCAACTCATGCCGAACAGCAGACCGCCCCACCACCCCTCCATTATAAAGACGGAGAAGTCCGGAGTCACACGTACGACCTTCGACAGACCCTGGATAGTAGATCAGGACACACAAGATTGATCTACGGATCACGAGAACGTGCCTCGAGGCGTGATGATGGCTACGTATTCGGACATGACAAACCTAACCACGCTCGAGCCGAGTGCCGCAGACGGACTCCTTCAGAGGTCTGCCATGATGCGGCCCGATACAGAGGCGCCACACACCCGCTCTGCTTCACAGATGAAGTATTGGATCATGAATTCCCCGAAGGGTTCAAGCCCGTCAATATCGAATCATACGATGGCACAACCGATCCTGCAGTATGGATTGAGGATTCCATCCTCCACATCCACATGGCCCGAGGAAACGACCTCCACGCTATCAAATACCTCCCACTAAAGCTCAAAGGACCAGCTCGGCACTGGTTAAATAGCCTGCCTGAGAACTCCATTGGCAGCTGGGAAGACTTGGAAGAGGCTTTCCTCGACAACTTCCAAGGAACTTATGTCTGGCCACCAGACGTCGATGACCTAAGCCACATAGTCCAACAACCTGGAGAATCAGCCAGAAAATTCTGGACTAGGTTCCTAACCAAGAAGAACCAGATCGTTGACTGTCCGGATGCCGAGGCTCTAGCAGCCTTCAAGGATAGCATCCATGACGAATGGCTAGCATGCCACCTCAGACAAGAAAAACCAAAGTCAATGGCAGCCCTTACGGCACTCATGACCCGCTTTTGCGCAAGCGAAGACAGTTGGCTGGCTCGTAGCAAAAACACAGCCAGCGAGGTAGGCCCCACTGAGGCCAAGAATAGCATCGGCAAGCTCCAGTGCAATAGACACAAACGTCGAAGCAATGGCGACAACACCGAGGACACCTCAGTCAATGCCGGATTCAGTGGCTCCAAGTCCGGCCAACGGAAGAAGCCCTACAAAAGAAACAACAAAGGACATGCCAGCCTTGACCGCATACTCGACCGTCCGTGCCAAATTCACGGCACCCCGGATAAGCAAGCCAATCATACCAACAGGGATTGTTGGGTCTTCAAGCAGGCTGGCAAGTTAAATGCCGAAAACAAAGAAAAGGGATCACAAAGTGAGGACGACGATGAAGAGCCCTGGCAGCCGAACACTGAGGGACAGAAGAAATCCCCCCCCCACTCAAAACAGTGAATATGATATACGCCACGCACATCCCCAGAAAGGAGCGCAAATGAGCATTAAGGGACGTCTATGCGGTAGAGCCAGTCGCCCCCAAGTTCAATCCATGGTCGTCATTTCCGATCACCTTCGATCGATGAGATCATCTGACTAGTATCCGCCGTGGCGGTTCGGCCGCACTGGTCCTTGACCCAATCATTGACAGATTTCACCTCACACGAGTCCTAATGGATGGTGGAAGCAGCCTCAATCTGCTGTACCAGGATACAGTATGGAAGATGGGCATTAATCCCTCACGAATCAAACCAACAAAGACTACCTTTAAAGGAGTCATACCAGGTGTAGAGGCCCGCTGTACGGGCTCAATCACGCTGGAGGTGGTCATCGGTTCTCCAGACAACTTCCGAAGCGAAGAGTTAATCTTTGAAATCGTCCCCTTCCGCAGGGGCTACCACGCACTGCTCGGACAAACCGCGTTTGCTAGATTTAACGCAATGCCACAGTATGCTTATCTCAAGCTCAAGGTGCCCGGTCCACGCGGCGTCATAACAGTCAATGGCAATATGGAACGCTCCCTCCAAACAGAGGAGCAAACCGTCGCCCTGGCAGCAGAAGTACAGAGAAGCCTTCTAAAGCAGCATTGTAATCCAGTTGCCGAGCCCTTGGACACCATCAAGAGGGTCCGGACTACACTGCAACTGGACAGTGGCTCATCAAGAGCTCGATTAGCAATTCGGCCTCCGTCCCAGCACCAACAAGGTAGTGGCGTTCGTACCACGCGTACACAATTACGCACTCAAAATTCCATGGACATCGACGGAGGCACAAGATAACCCGGGGTCCACAATCCGGCCAGACCGATCCCGGACACACATACTTTTACTTTTTTTCTTGTTTCGGGCACCCTTTTCCACGGGCTTGATGTCAAGTCCTTTAGAAGGACTGAAATACAACGGAGGCAGGCAACACAGGTGTGTAGGTTAACCTTTATACGTTCTTCTTGATAGTATTCATACTTATTTCTCAGGACCGGCACGCTGCGCCCTATTGCTTCCAGCATGTTAAATGGCCGGATACTTCCCGCACCATATGTACAAGATACGCCTTGACGTATCCCTCCAGTTATAATAAAATGGTTCGCGGCCCAGTTCCTGTGGTTTTCGCTTCTTCCTTTGTTTTTATTTTCAATCTGCTTATTTGCTGCATCGACACTCTTTTACGTTTAATATTCGCCAGGGGCTACCTATCGCCCCACAATACGGCAGCACAGTCCGAACAATTCTTATACATAAGTTCGGCACCCCGAATTTAGCATTATATGCATTGGCTCCGAATCATGTCTTTGGTCAATAGTTGGGTTGCCCTGCTCCTGTGCTTGCTACCCTACGTTCCGCTCCATCGGCTAGGGTAGTAAAGGGAGAACTACTGCGATTGTGCCCTGGCTTGGACCGAACGAACACCTCAGTAGAGAAAGCCGAAAACTGACTGTCATGATACGGCGAGAGCCGGTCAGCTACTCGAGGGTTACAAATCGTTGGAGATTTTATCCGCATTATGCGAAAGATCATCACTTCCCGATCAGATGATGACAGCACTCTGGCCCGAACCAGGGGCTGCACCCATGCTTTATTATGAAACTCCTATGGCTAAGTGAGGGCGTTTAAGCCGAATAGTCTGATTGCCTTGTTCGTTGCCCTAAACAACTCCTTCAAGGACCATGTAATTGGATCAAGATTGTTTAGATTCCATCCCGAACACATGTGTACTATCTACGTGAGGGCACAAGCCGGCGACTGGCCAACCCTCAGATTACATATAACACGGACGCACAGGAGGAAACAATCAAAGCATAATAAAATTGCATTAACAAAACAGGCTTTGTTTCTCATAATACAAGGCAAAGGCAACATGAATACATTCATTCAAACACAATGTCCTGTGAACATTGTGCTGCCGCAAGGCGAGACCCCTCCAGGACATCCGCAAAATACCATTCTGGTGTATGGTGCTCCTTGCCCTCCGGTGGCCCCTGGTCACCTCGACGGCATCCATCTCCGCCCACCACATCTTGCAATGGGCGAAGGCCATGCGCGCACCTTCAATACAGGCCAAGCGTTTCACGACGTCCAGCCGAGGACAGGCGTTCACCACCCGCCTCACGAGTCTGAAGTAGCTGCTTGGCATAGCTTCGGCTGGCCATAGCTGGATTATCAAATCCTTAATGGCTAGTTCAGCCACCCTATGCAGCTCCACCAGCTATTTCAGCTGATCGGTGAAGGACACGGGATGCTCCAACGCTGCATACTGCGACCAGAATAGCCTCTCCGTGGAACCCCCTCCTTCGGCTTGATAGAACTCTGCGGCATCGGATACACTGCATGGAAAATTTGCAAAGGCCCCTTGGGAACTCCGAACTTGAGTTAGTAAAAGGTACTGCTTCTCCGCATACTTCCTTTGCATCTTAAATGCCTTACCTGCCGTGATCTTCTTGGCCTCCTGGATCTCCTGCAGGGCGGCCCGGGCCTCATTTCGGGCAGTCTCCGCGCTTTGACGAGCCATGGCGAGCTCGGTCCCTCTAACCGACGCATCATGCTCCAAGGCCTCGCATTTTTTCACCGCATCCTAGAGCGCCTTTGTCAGGACCCCGACTCAATGCCACATCGATCTAGCATGTAACACCCCATATCACTTTGCGGCCTCACGCACGGTATTCCCACGGGTGTCGCCTTACTTTTGCCCGGGACCGTTTGCGTCTTTTGGCACACGTATATGATAGTGTCGCTAGCATCCATATGGTAAGGAGCCCGGGCTGACATGGCTAGTTGTAAACCCAAAGTGGCACAAACTTACAGGGACAGGCATCCATGACCCAGCATCGAACGTGTCGGTCATCAGCGAGTGAATCCAGGCTGTAGCACTGGGCTAGCAGGACTCCGGTGAACCGGGCTGTAGCGGGCTAACAGGACTCTGATATTCATCGCGTGACATTTCCCCGAAGGGACAGACGCAGGAACGAAGAGGGACACATGACGGCCAGCCTAAGTGTTCCGGAGCAGTAGCAAGCTACCATGGCTCGGTGGAAACACTAGGAGACATTTCCCGGTAAGAGAGGCTACTAAAGATAAACAACTAGATGGTCAGATCCCACACATACCAAGCATTTCAATAGCATACACACAATATGCTCGATATGTGCAAATACAACATGGCATCACAACATGACTCTATGACTCAAGTAATTTATTCAATAGGCTCCGAGGAGCGAGATATTACAAACATGGGTCTCATGACCCAACAATCAGAGCATACAAATCAAAGCACAAGCGGAAGCTATCATGTCTGAGTACAGACATCTATAAATGGAAAAGGCTGAAAAGCCTGACTATCTATCAGATCCTGCCGAGGGCACAAGATCGTAGCTGAGGTATCAAGCTAAACGTCGAAGTCCACGCGGAACTACTAGTGAGACTGAAGTCTCTCTGCAAAACATAAAATAGGCAAACGTGAGTACAAATGTACCCAGCAAGACTTACATCAGAACTATCTACATATGCATCATTATCAACAAGGGGGTGGAGGGGTTGACTGCAGCAAGCCAGCTTTGACTCGGTGGCTATCCTGAACTACGACTGCAAGTAACTCTTTTGAGGTGGCGCACACGAGTCCACATATTCACCATATCAATACACCACTATGGATCCGCTCCCGTCTCCCTACGAGAACGCCATCCATAGCACTCACGCTTATCTTGCGTATTTTAGAGTATCCACTTTCACTTGTCTATGAACTGTACAAGGGGTCCAAGTTTCCATATCCGAGGAATCCGGCTATTCGAATAGATAATGATAACCCTGCAGGGGTGTACTTCTTCACACACGCTTTCGCCACTTATCGCCCTGTACACGTCATGTACCTCGACAACCTTCAAGCGGAAGCCGGGCGAGGGAGTCGGCCACGACCTGACTAACCGAACAAGTCTCTAGTCCAGGTTTATCGCCTATTCGGGTTCCATCCGCAAGGAGATCCGGCCGGGGTGTCGCTCACGGCCCCAAACGATGTGTGCAGGGTTCCCAAGCCCACCAACCGGGTGCCACTTGGTACACCGTGCCACTGTGCCTAGTCTGTCCCAAGCCCACCTGTACCGGGTGCCACTTGGTAGACTACTAACACTACCTACAAACACCAGAAACTAGTTGCAACTCCTGGACAGAGATCATGTTGATTAATAAGTCGAGAGAGTCAATTAAGGATCCCAATGTGTGGTAGTAGCTGTTCATGGATCACAAACACAGAACTCAGTTCCTGAGGACGGCTGCAATGAGACAACCCACCATGTACTCCTACATGGCCTCTCACCGCTACCTTTACCAAATCGTGTTCACACACTTAGTTCACCCATAGTAGGACATGTTCACACGCCTCTGATTCATCCCCGATGAATCAGACCTGACTCAACTCTAAGCAGTAGCAGGCATGACAAACAAGCATGAATGAGTAGGCACATCAGGGCTCAAACAACTCCTACTCATGCTAGTGGGTTTCATCTATTTACTGTGGCAATGACAGGTCATGCAAAGGATAAAGGGTTCAGCTACCGCAACAAGTATCAAATATGTCGTTGTTGTCCTAATGCAGTAAAAGAGAGCAGGAGCGAGAGAGTGGGATTTTATCGGAATGAACAAGGGGGTTTTGCTTGCCTGGCACTTCTGAAGATAACATTGAGTCTTCATCAGTGTCAACGATCACATCATCGGTATCACGTCTATCGAGAGGGGACAAATACCGGCAACATAGAAGGGAACGCAATCAATGCAATGCACAATATGATGCATGATCATGACATGGCAATATGAATGTGTTTTGGCTAATGCACCTAAAACCAGATTAAATGAAGTTGGTTTGAATCCAAGATTCAAATTCAAACTCCATATGTGGTTATTTAAATGTCATTCACTTCATTTGCCCTAAACAGTAGTGATAAGTTGTTCTAACATGCATGAAAATGGTACAGATGGATTCCTTGAATTTTTCTAATAATTTTTCATATATAAACTATTTAATTTGGAGTTACGGTTGAATTTCTATGATTTATTGAAGTTTTAGCTATTTTCTGGAATTTTCTGATTATTTATAAAATAAACTAAATTCCAGAAAAGGAATATTGCGTCAGCATGACGCCGGGGTGACGTTAGCAGGTCAAAGGCGTCGACCAGGTAAAACCTGACCAGTGGGGTCCACTGGTCAGTGACCCAGTCAACTAACCAAGTTAGTTAGCCCTAACTAACTTAGTTAGCCGGGCGGGGCCCGCATGTCAGTGGCCTATCTAATTAGCTAAGTTAATTAGCGCTAACTAATCTAACACTAATCAAGCAGGCGCCTGGGCCCACACGTCAGGGGGTCAAACCCCGGGTCAACTCGCCGGAGTTGACCCGCGGCTCGTCGCCGGCGGAGCCAGAGACGGCGGAGGGGGTCGGAAATCCTCCTCCGGCGACCAAATCGGAGACTAAGGGGCTCTACGCGTAGCTGGTGTGTGCGCGCATCGAATCGTGGCATCCGTTCGTGCTGGGGAGGTCGGACTTGGCGACGGCGGCGAGCGGGGCGGCGGCCGGAGCACGGCGAGGTCGGGGTTGGCGCTAGGGGGCACGGCAGGTCGCACGGGTGGGCGCGCTCGGCTCCTGGAAGGGTGCTGAGCACGTTGCCATGCTCGGGAGTTAGCTACGGTGGCTCTAGCACCGTCTGCGTCATCGCCGGCGGCGAGGAACGGTCGGCTCCGACAGCCAGGGTGGTTAGAGGGCGCGGACGGGCACGGGGAGAGAGGGGAAATGGACAGGGGCTCACGGTGAGTTCGAAGAGAAGGTCGGCGTGCTCGGGAAGGCGATGGAGACGGCGAATCAACGGCGGCGGTGGTCGGAGCCCGAGGTGGAAGACGACGGCGATGGCGATGTTCCGGGCCCTCCCGGCTTGCGTGGCTCATCGAAGATGAAGAAGACAACGTGGCGGAGCTTCTGGGCGCGTCGGGTTTGCGTGGGGTGGCCGGTGGCCGCGAGGGAGCCCGTCGGTGGCGGCGGCTCCGTTCGGTCGCGGGAGGGAGAGAGAGCAGAGGGGGAATAGGGACGGAGGGAGAGCGAGAGGGGTTCTAGGGAGAGTGAGAGAGAGGCCAGGGGTGTCGAGGCGTCTTCAGGCGCATCGAGGAGGGAGGCAACCAGGCAGGAGGTGGCCAAGCGCGACGGCGGTGCTCGCCACCGAGCTACTTCGTGCGCTGGCACGGGAAGAAGACAGGAGAAGGGGGCCAGGTGGGCTGGGCCGCGCAGGTGGGCTGCACAGTGTTGGGCTGTGGGTGGCTGCCAGGTAAGCTGAGGTAGGTTCTCTCTCTGCTTTTATTTATTGTTTTTCTATTTTGTTTTGTTTTGTTTTGGTTTAGTAAAATACTAAATCATTTTATAAAATCCTGAAAATAATTATGTGGCTAGAACTAAAATATACCAAACCACATAAAATATTCCAGTAATTTTTGGACATATATTATTTATATATCAAATATATATCCAATGCAAATAGCTATTTATTTAATTCAAAGGCCCAAAATAATTAACTCTGAGATACCAAAAATATTGTTTTGAGTTTTACCTCTTTGCAATATTTTCAGAGACTAAGAGGAGCATTTTCTTGGACTTCTTTGAGGAGATTTTAATGTTGATCATTTTTAGAAGGTTTCTGAGGCTTTGAAAATTCCTCAATTCAAATTTCATTTGAATTAAAACATGATGCTCACATGAGGTCTAGCCTAGTGCATAACAGGACCAGGGATGTGACAACTCACCCCCACTAAACAAGAATCTCGTCTCGAGATTCAAGCGTAGGGTAGGATGAAGGGGAAATGCAAACTAGTACAATCTTCACGATCCAGGTTGCACTTCAAATGAACGTTGATTTGAACACCATCTTTGTCTCGACGTCTAGCTCTGAGAACTCCAACTAGGATGACAGCAAGAGGAAAAGGACAACTCCGGAAGAATCGACCTTCTCAAAGGTCGAACAACTCAGGATTAACTCTCGGAATGTGACATAGCAACATCTCTCGAGCTGAGAGATGAAGCATACCTCTAGAGGGATGGAGTGGAGCAGATGACGAGGTTCACTAGGTAGACAACAATTCCATACCTAAGAAGGTGGTAAACGATTGTCAACGTAGCGAGGAGTTGAATTGCCATGATACCACGACGAAACATCCTGGAGGAGGGTGATTCGTAGATTATTACCTTAAGTGGCAAAAAGAATTACCTTTGATATAGAGATCATTGAGACTCTCTATATCAGCCTAAGGCAAATCACAGCAATCGACTGGCGGGGGTCGGTAGAATGGCATACTCGGACTTGGATGATGTGGATTACCTTGTTGAAGACAACGTAATGGATGAACTTGCTTATCACCGGAAATGGAAGAGACCCATGGTAGAATGGCACATTGGTGGTGCAAGCTGGGAACAAAATGCAAATGCTGGGAATGATTCTGGTAACTGGGGAAGAACCCAACAACAGAGAGTGAATCCACTATTTGAAAGGTTATAGCATAATCGAGGAGACTGAGGGCAATCCAGTTAGTGCCGAGGATAACACCTAGCGCTTGTGCGTGCTCTCAAGAACTTGAGCATTTCCATAATCATCAAGGTTTTACCAACATCCGTGTCAAGGATCCTGGCAACACAACATACTACCATGATGAACAACGATGGACGATGCAAATGCAAAGAGAGATAACACCTTCTCAGATTTCACCTTAGCGAGGCCAAGGGATCAAAATCTGGATGATCGACCGAGAGACATTTAGCACTCCGCTTCTAATGTTCTCCTTGACGTGCTAGTGTAACCTATTCATAGATATGGTTTGATAACTAGAACATCAAGTAAAGGTCGGACTTCGGGAGCAATAGAATCCATAAGGAACAGTCACGGAGGTAAATCCTACGAAATCCTTATGGGGAGGTGGCCAACTTCCTCAAACAAGATACTACAATAATAGGTCTTCCGGCTGGGTGTGTTGGCCACGACATCCACCTTACCGGTTATCGAGGGACCAATATTATAGTTCTTGGGAAATATTCCAACCATCATATCTGCCTGAGACTCAGATCTGGTTGGTGTCAGGATATTCCAGACTCATCGAGTCTAGGAAGAAAAATGGAAGTTTACAACACAAATCGACGAGATGACGTTGCGAGATTCTCAGGAAATGAAATACGATAGCAAGCTCCAAAACATGAGCTGGTTCTGCTACAAACATGTGAACACGTTGTTCCAGACAAGCATGCCCACATGGTAGTCTTACAATAAAACACTACCGAGTTCTGGTTGGGAGCCATCATCGAGGATATCGAAGTCTTTACGCAAGTCCATGGATTAGATCCCAAGCATAGACTTCTTTTCCTTGAACAAGTCAATCAGTGGCTTGGTGTGCTAGGATATACATATGGAATGAAGATGATCAGTCTAACAGACCACAGAATTCTTCGCACGTGCATGACCGACTTGGGATGATTCCAAAGGAGCAAAAACAAACTTTCTCGAATTCACGACGGCAACTTACATCAAACTGCACGTGAATCAAAGGAAGTCACTCCTTTCATCAAACAAGTACTTCATGAGCTAGCATGAAGAAAATGCTTTCAAAAGTTTCCAACACTAACTTAATGTTCAACAACATCATGGAGGAGATAAGGATGTTGTCAATGGGCTCAACAACAACTCATCGGAATTTCCATATCACTGGACTTCCACCATCATGTGAACACGGTGATAGCATTGATCAGACCCAAAAGATATAATGGTGTATGCTCGAGGGATCAACCACGAGTAAGACAACATTACGAACATCGTTGGTTCTGACTTGATTTGACGATAGCCCATACTCAAATCAAAGGATTGATAAGACAATAGGTCCAGCAACTGATCACAGGGACCAATCGATGAAGATATCATCTTTCTTCAATACACACTACACAAGAATATCCCTTTGGAACGAACTAAGTCAGGCAAGCTTTTATCTTCCAACCCTCCAAGTTGTCGTTTAGCTTAACCAACTAGCTCAGGGATATCTAACACCGATTCTTGGAGAGAAGGTGGTTCACAAGAAACCAACTTGATCACGAGCTCAACATAGCGGTCAGGTGACAACCTGGTAATACTTCCGAGAAGATCTTCGGAAATCACGAACCACCGATATGTTACTAAGCTCGAGAACAATCTTGCTTTTCAGGGCAAGATGATATGATCAAATGAGCGAGGACTTGACAAAATCCTACTCATCAATCAAAGAGTGCACCAGGAAATAAGGACTAGGTAGCACGATCAATCTTAGAATGGTGATTCAAAAACCAACACGCTAAGAATGAAATTATTATCCTTTAACTACCAAGCAACGAGGTCGCTGGGAGTATTGATTTCACACATCACAATTCATTTGTCGGTATTCCGATTGCATCAACACGAAGACCGAGGAATGACTAATGATGGCAAGAAGTATCACTGTACCAAGAGTTCATAGGATGGTGTGCAATTCCTATAACAATCCCGATATAAAGATGGTAATACTCCAAGGTAGAACAAAACCAAAAGCTGGATTGGCATTTGATCTGCGGAATACAACTACTTTGACCCAATCCTAGATATGGAAGAGGTACTGGAGTTTGTTTCTCCTAGTCATTCTGCGATAGAATGGCTTGACGGACCACAAGAGTAATAGGCATCGATAAACGAACACACGCATACTCTTGACTATCAATTGATAGACGAAGGTCAGTAGACAGCTAAAGAGGGACAACTCAAAGGAACATATAACTTTCTGAGTTGTGGATGCATAGATTAGTATGTCGAACCAAGTTCAACAAGTTTCTTCCGAATAACCCATGCAGAAAAGTAGAACTGGGAGAGTCACAATTATGAATGGAGAACCCATAGAGAGCACTCCTGTTGTGATCTTTTGATCCAACAAACTTTTGCCGTAAGTGGTTCATGGTATTGGAAGAAGGATATACCACGGACCTTGAGGACTATCGCAAAGGTTACTAATATCCTAAAGGCGCTAGCAATTACTATCAACATGAAGTAAGTAGAGTGAATCTCGGGTTCAAAACCCAGGAATAGAATACCTACTACTAAGTAGCATCACGGGATGCTTTCGAGAACGATGGCCAGAATCATCACACTGGGAACACAAAACGTTGCTAGATTACTAGGTGACTCCCTAAAACACCTAGGGTCATAATAATTATTCCAACATATATGTCGAGGCAATAAAGTACCTCAACTCACTGATTTGTGTGATTAATCTGACCAAAGGCACATCGGAAACAGGAGGAAGGGATTTGCAAATGCATCCGACTATTTAGGAACCTGGGATGACTCGGACAGCATAACGGATGTAAATGCTCAGAAAGATTTGAGACATTCACAAAAATGGTGGCATAACCACTCAGAAGCACAATATCAAGGTTTCGAGATCAACAGTTAACGTACGGAAGTAGTAGAAACTGAACTCAAGCTTAAATCCAACCATCTTATAAGTCTACGGATTAGTAACACGTGATCCTGATAGAAAGAAGAGATAGCCTAGTTCTTAATCCCCGTAGGAAAGATAAGATGACTCAGATCAGAAGGCATAAGGTATAAGGAGTAAAAAGAGCCTTACGTTCCATCCCACAATCAATTCCCTTATATAACTAAAGAGTTTCTAGACTCAACTTCGACCAGTTTGGCTTGGTAATCCTACAGGCAGTCAAGCTCTAATACCAACGCTGTCAGGACCCCGACTCAATGCCACATCGATCTAGCATGTAACACCCCATATCACTTTGCGGCCTCACGCACGGTATTCCCACGGGTGTCGCCTTACTTTTGCCCGGGACCGTTTGCGTCTTTTGGCACACGTATATGATAGTGTCGCTAGCATCCATATGGTAAGGAGCCCGGGCTGACATGGCTAGTTGTAAACCCAAAGTGGCACAAACTTACAGGGACAGGCATCCATGACCCAGCATCGAACGTGTCGGTCATCAGCGAGTGAATCCAGGCTGTAGCACTGGGCTAGCAGGACTCCGGTGAACCGGGCTGTAGCGGGCTAACAGGACTCTGATATTCATCGCGTGACATTTCCCCGAAGGGACAGACGCAGGAACGAAGAGGGACACATGACGGCCAGCCTAAGTGTTCCGGAGCAGTAGCAAGCTACCATGGCTCGGTGGAAACACTAGGAGACATTTCCCGGTAAGAGAGGCTACTAAAGATAAACAACTAGATGGTTAGATCCCACACATACCAAGCATTTCAATAGCATACACACAATATGCTCGATATGTGCAAATACAACATGGCATCACAACATGACTCTACGACTCAAGTAATTTATTCAATAGGCTCCGAGGAGCGAGATATTACAAACATGGGTCTCATGACCCAACAATCAGAGCATACAAATCAAAGCACAAGCGGAAGCTATCATGTCTGAGTACAGACATCTATAAATGGAAAAGGCTGAAAAGCCTGACTATCTATCAGATCCTGCCGAGGGCACAAGATCGTAGCTGAGGTATCAAGCTAAACGTCGAAGTCCACGCGGAACTACTAGTGAGACTGAAGTCTCTCTGCAAAACATAAAATAGGCAAACGTGAGTACAAATGTACCCAGCAAGACTTACATCAGAACTATCTACATATCATCATTATCAACAAGGGGGTGGAGGGGTTGACTGCAGCAAGCCAGCTTTGACTCGGTGGCTATCCTGAACTACGACTGCAAGTAACTCTTTTGAGGTGGCGCACACGAGTCCACATATTCACCATATCAATACACCACTATGGATCCGCTCCCGTCTCCCTACGAGAACGCCATCCATAGCACTCACGCTTATCTTGCGTATTTTAGAGTATCCACTTTCACTTGTCTATGAACTGTACAAGGGGTCCAAGTTTCCATATCCGAGGAATCCGGCTATTCGAATAGATAATGATAACCCTGCAGGGGTGTACTTCTTCACACACGCTTTCGCCACTTATCGCCCTGTACACGTCATGTACCTCGGCAACCTTCAAGCGGAAGCCGGGCGAGGGAGTCGGCCACGACCTGACTAACCGAACAAGTCTCTAGTCCAGGTTTATCGCCTATTCGGGTTCCATCCGCAAGGAGATCCGGCCGGGGTGTCGCTCACGGCCCCAAACGATGTGTGCAGGGTTCCCAAGCCCACCAACCGGGTGCCACTTGGTACACCGTGCCACTGTGCCTAGTCTGTCCCAAGCCCACCTGTACCGGGTGCCACTTGGTAGACTACTAACACTACCTACAAACACCAGAAACTAGTTGCAACTCCTGGACAGAGATCATGTTGATTAATAAGTCGAGAGAGTCAATTAAGGATCCCAATGTGTGGTAGTAGTTGTTCATGGATCACAAACACAGAACTCAGTTCCTGAGGACGGCTGCAATGAGACAACCCACCATGTACTCCTACATGGCCTCTCACCGCTACCTTTACCAAATCGTGTTCACACACTTAGTTCACAAATAGTAGGACATGTTCACACGCCTCTAATTCATCCCCGATGAATCAGACCTGACTCAACTCTAAGCAGTAGCAGGCATGACAAACAAGCATGAATGAGTAGGCACATCAGGGCTCAAACAACTCCTACTCATGCTAGTGGGTTTCATCTATTTACTGTGGCAATGACAGGTCATGCAAAGGATAAAGGGTTCAGCTACCGCAGCAAGTATCAAATATGTCGTTGTTGTCCTAATGCAGTAAAAGAGAGCAGGAGCGAGAGAGTGGGATTTTATCGGAATGAACAAGGGGGTTTTGCTTGCCTGGCACTTCTGAAGATAACATTGAGTCTTCATCAGTGTCAACGATCACATCATCGGTATCACGTCTATCGAGAGGGGACAAATACCGGCAACATAGAAGGGAACACAATCAATGCAATGCACAATATGATGCATGATCATGACATGGCAATATGAATGTGTTTTGGCTAATGCACCTAAAACCAGATTAAATGAAGTTGGTTTGAATCCAAGATTCAAATTCAAACTCCATATGTGGTTATTTAAATGTCATTCACTTCATTTGCCCTAAACAGTAGTGATAAGTTGTTCTAACATGCACGAAAATGGTACAGATGGATTCCTTGAATTTTTCTGATAATTTTTCATATATAAATTATTTAATTTGGAGTTACGGTTGAATTTCTATGATTTATTGAAGTTTTAGCTATTTTCTGGAATTTTCTGATTATTTATAAAATAAACTAAATTCCAGAAAAAGAATATTGCGTCAGCATGACGCCGGGGTGACGTCAGCAGGTCAAAGGCGTCAACCAGGTCAAACCTGACCAGTGGGGTCCACTGGTCAGTGACCCAGTCAACTAACCAAGTTAGTTAGCCCTAACTAACTTAGTTAGCCGGGCGGGGCCCGCATGTCAGTGGCCTATCTAATTAGCTAAGTTAATTAGCGCTAACTAATCTAACACTAATCAAGCAGGCGCCTGGGCCCACACGTCAGGGGGTCAAACCCCGGGTCAACTCGCCGGAGTTGACCCGCGGCTCGTCGCCGGCGGAGCCAGAGACGGCGGAGGGGGTCGGAAATCCTCCTCCGGCGACCAAATCGGAGACTGAGGGGCTCTACGCGTAGCTGGTGTGTGCGCGCATCGAATCGTGGCATCCGTTCGTGCTGGGGAGGTCAGACTTGGCGACGGCGGCGAGCGGGGCGGCGGCCGGAGCACGGCGAGGTCGGGGTTGGCGCTAGGGGGCACGGCAGGTCGCACGGGTGGGCGCGCTCGGCTCCTGGAAGGGTGCTGAGCACGTTGCCGTGCTCGGGAGTTAGCTACGGTGGCTCTAGCACCGTCTGCGTCATCGCCGGCGGCGAGGAACGGTCGGCTCCGACAGCCAGGGTGGTTAGAGGGCGCGGACGGGCACGGGGAGAGAGGGGAAATGGACAGGGGCTCACGGTGAGTTCGAAGAGAAGGTCGGCGTGCTCGGGGAGGCGGTGGAGACGGCGAATCAACGGCGGTGGTGGTCGGAGCCCGAGGTGGAAGACGACGGCGATGGCGATGTTCCGGGCCCTCCCGGCTTGCGTGGCTCATCGAAGATGAAGAAGACAACGTGGCGGAGCTTCTGGGCGCGTCGGGTTTGCGTGGGGTGGCCGGTGGCCGCGAGGGAGCCCGTCGGTGGCGGCGGCTCCGTTCGGTCGCGGGAGGGAGAGAGAGCAGAGGGGGAATAGGGACGGAGGGAGAGCGAGAGGGGTTCCAGGGAGAGTGAGAGAGAGGCCAGGGGTGTCGTGGCGTCTCCAGGCGCATCGAGGAGGGAGGCAACCAGGCAGGAGGTGGCCAAGCGCGACGGCGGTGCTCGCCACCGAGCTGCTTCGTGCGCTGGCACGGGAAGAAGACAGGAGAAGGGGGCCAGGTGGGCTGGGCCGCGCAGGTGGGCTGCACAGTGTTGGGCTGTGGGTGGCTGCCACGTAAGCTGAGGTAGGTTCTCTCTCTGCTTTTATTTATTGTTTTTCTATTTTGTTCTATTTTGTTTTGGTTTAGTAAAATACTAAACCATTTTATAAAATCCTGAAAATAATTATGTGGCTAGAACTAAAATATACCAAACCACATAAAATGTTCGAGTAATTTTTGGAAATATATTATTTATATATCAAATATATATCCAATGCAAATAGCTATTTATTTAATTCAAAGGCCCAAAATAATTAACTCTGAGATACCAAAAATATTGTTTTGAGTTTTACCTCTTTGCAATATTTTCAGAGACTAAGAGGAGCATTTTCTTGGACTTCTTTGAGGAGATTTTAATGTTGATCATTTTTAGAAGGTTTCTGAGGCTTTGAAAATTCCTCAATTCAAATTTCATTTGAATTAAAACATGATGCTCACATGAGGTCTAGCCTAGTGCATAACAGGACCAGGGATGTGACAGCCTTCTGTACTTCTTTGACCTGGGCCTCGAGCTTCTTACGGGCGGCTTGCTGCTGGACAGCTTTCTCCTCGGCCTCGCCCATGGCCTTCTTCAGGGCCTCGACCTCGGTCGCGGCCTCTGCACATGTAATGATACCGCTGCCACTACACAGCGCTTATCCTTTCCCGAATATATAGCAAGTCGTTCCTCACCTTGCTTCTCTTGGAGCTGAACCTTAGCCTCACCGAGCTCGTTCTCCGTCCGCTCCAGCTTCCGCTTTAGCTCGGAGACCTCGGCAGTATGCGAGGTCACGGCCAACAGCGACGCCTGCTTATTCATACATATTCTGTTAGTCTCCTACAATAAGAGGTTGATCCTCTGTCGGTTCTTCTTGCCGAACTCTGGACAGTGTCTCAGGGGCTACTGAATACATGGGGTTTTCCTCTTTCTATGTCACTTACCTCGAAACCCATCAACAGATTGTTGCAGGCTTCGTCTAGTCCACTCTTGGCGGACTGAACCTTCTCGATCACCGCACCCATAAGGACATGGTGCTTGTCCACAACGGAGGCACCTCGTAGCGCCTTCATTAGGTCATCCAGTGCCCCTGGGTGGATAGGGGCCATCGGTGGAATTGGCACGCCCCCCCTCCTTCGAAGGAGGGTGCTCTCCTGATTCTGGAGCCATATGGATCTCCGGAATCATATCCGGCTGAGGGCCGAACTGAATACGGCCCTCTTCACTGGTCTCATTGGGGATCTGCTCCCCCATCTGTCCGGCAGCAGAGGTCCCGCCTTGTGGTGCCCCCAGACAATGTCCTGAGCTCGTCCCTTCGGAGCGGCCCTCCAGGATAACACTTCGGTGTCATCCCTGGCCCCGGGGGAGCAAGCAGGCGATGGCGACATGCTCGCCATCTCCGATGGAGCCAGCGAACCACCAGATGAGGAACGCTGGAAAAGGTCACGGGCCGGACTGCAAAAGTATGGATTAACCATGTTAGCATAATAAAAAGAAAGGGCTGGATATGCGCATAAATGGGCCATGTCGCTTACGATGCGGCCTGAGGCCTAGTGCGGGGGCGTCATTCCGGACTACTGTCAACGTCCCACGCGGTGTTGACCGCTGGGGCGCCCTTCCCCTTTTTGGGCGCTTTCTCCCTCCGGATGTGCTGGGGCCACCCTCTTCTTCTTCTCCTCGGGAGGAGGGTTGTTTTCCTCCTCCTCCTCTTCCTCGTCATTGTCCTCGGGTATGGAGGAATGGGCCTCGTCGTCTTCGGATGTCACGTCCAAAGCGCCCTTGCGACGGGGGCCACTCTTGGCCTTCTTCTTGGCCTTCTTCTCCGGCGACGTATATGGCGCCGGCACCAGCATCCTCGCTAGGTGCAGGATGACTGGTTCCTTAGGCAGCGGCGCCGGACACTAGATCCGCTGCGCCTTCTCCGCCCAGTCCTGAAGGAGCAATACTAAATCTCAGACATCATCCTCGAAACATTCAAGTTGGGAATACATCAAAAGAAACATACCTCGTTGGTGGGGCGTTTACAATTGTGACCACGGTCTGAGTCCATGGCCGGTGGCTTCTCGTTTCCCTTAAAGAGCAACTTCCAGGCCCCTTCGTGAGAAGTGTCGAAGAGCCTTCTCACGGTCTGGTGCTTCTTCGAATTGAACTCCCACAAAGGGCGGCTTCAGCGCTGGCACGGAAGAATCCGGCGGACCAGCATCACCTAGATAACATCGACGAGCTTGACGTCCTTGGTCACCATGCTTTGAACGCATGTCTGCAACGCTATCAGCTCGTCAGGGGAACACCAGTCCAAACTCTTCTCGACCCAGGAAGTGAGCCACGAGGCAGCACTAGAGTAGAATTCGGCAGCTGCGGCCAGGGTGGTGCTGCGAGGTTCTGTGATATAGAACCACTGCTTCTACCATTCCTTTGCTGTCTCAATAAAGGTGCCTTTGGGCCATGAGACATTGGATAGCTTGCTCACCATGGCCCCTCTGCACTCCATGTGTTGTCCTTCCACCACCTTCGGCTTCACGTTGAAAACTTTGAGCCACAACCCAAAGTGGGGATGGACGCGGAGGAAGGCCTCGCACACGACGATGAACGCCGAAATGTTGAGGAAGGAAATCGGGGAAAGATCATGGAAATCTATCCCATAGTAGTACATCAGCCCGCGAATGAAAGGGTGGAGTGGAAACCCTAGCCCACGGAAAAAATGGGGGATGAAGACTACTCTCTCTGTGGGCTCCGGCGTGGGGACGACTTGTCCCTCAATTGGCAGACGATGGGCGATCTCCTTTGCCAAATATCTGACCGCCCGAAGCTCAGTAATGTCCTCCTCCTTGACGGAGGAGACCATCCACTTGCCCTGACCACCAGATCCGGACATGGTTGCTTGAGTGGAAAGGAGATGGGAACTTGGGCGCTGGAGCTTGAGATCAGAAGGGAGGAGATAGAGAGAAGGCGTGAGGAGAGGAAGGAGGAATTCTTATCCCCTTATAAAGGCACCAGATATTAAACGCCTCCTCACTCGCCTTAGGATTCGCCTGTTCCCTAGGGCTGTATGAATGGCACGGTTGAGTTACCCATGCCTGCATTGATGAGAATCCCGTGATAAGGGGACATGATCTCTGTTTCGACAAGACGTGCCAATAGCAACCGCGTCTCAAAACATGGGATGGCAGAAGAAAAAACGGTTCGAAATTATAACCAGACAGACACGATGCCGTGTTGGAAAGAAGCTGTCAATAGATGGGATTCGTGCAAATATTATATTCTCTCTGCTGTTGTGTATGGTGTGCGTAACAGGTCCGGATGCACTTATTTCGTCCAAAGACTATTCTGGAGTTTGGAAGGAGGGAACCCGCCTTGCAATGCCGAAGACAAATCTGCGCGCCGGACTCCTCGTCATTGAAGCCAGGTTCAGGGGCTACTGCGGGAGTCCTAGACTAAGGGGTCCTCGGACGTCCGGCCTCTTATCTATGGGCGAAGACTACACCATGTCCAGATTGGACTCTACTTGGCGTGGAAGGCAAGCTTGACGACCGAAGATTCCTTTTTATGTAACCGACTCCATGTAAACCCTAGATCTCCTCGGTGTCTATATAAACCGAAGGGGATAGTCCGGAAAGGATACCACATATACTCATTACCATATTCATAGGCTAGACTTCTAGGGTTTAGCCATTACAATCTCGTGGTAGATCAACTCTTGTAATACTCATATTCATCAAGATCAATCAAGCAGGAAGTAGGGTATTACCTCCATAGAGAGGGCCCGAACCTGGGTAAACATCGTGTCCCCTGTCTCCTGTTACCATCGATCCTAGACGCACAGTTCGGGACCCCCTACCCGAGATCCGCCGGTTTTGACACCGACACCTGTTCCGTGCTCCCGTCTGCGACAAAGGCCCGGGAAGGTTCGGTCGCGCTTGGCGGGGATCCGGGGCTCGTCGGCCCGGGGCGCGGCCGTGCACGCACTAGATACCATGCCGGCCATCAGCTCACGGCAGACCCGAGTGCCAACGAGAGATGGCGGGATGGGCGGCAGTATCACCCATGCTATCCTGATGCCACCCCCATTGGAGGGCACTGGGGCTCCGGAGCTGAGGTCCGTCAGGGGTCGCCTCGGAGGGAGCGTGACCTCTCTAGTGCATGTAGGATCGGCCGCCAGGATCACGGGGCACGTGGCTACTGCGCGCCGCCCCGGGAGGTGGTGGCGCGAGTGCCCTCGTTCCTTCGCCTGGAGAAGACCTGAGAAACAAGGGCTCAAGAAGGCTTGTCACGTGAAGGTCATGGGAAGCAGAGGACTTACTCGTTGGTGGTGACCCACTTTCTTCTCTTTAGGGCCCACGGGGGCGAGCCGGCGCCACCATCAAGCCGCCTCCTCCTCAGGGGGACACGGGCCCTGGGGGTCGGCACCTCGAGGTGTGGATGGCCTCCCTGCGCGCTCGTAGCGGTGGCCGCGCCCCCAGGCGGAGTGACGTCGCCGATGTCCAGAGGCACGGGGGAAAGCTGGTTCGCAGCAGGTGGTTCGGTGCGCCTCTCCGTCGTCGTCAGGGACGCTTCACCCTCGAAGCCCTTGGGGGCTGGAACCCTCGGGAGGCAACCCACACTCATCAAAGTGAGGCATTACCCTAATGAAGTCTCTCCCACTCATGTAGTTGTACAAGGGGAGCCCACCTTGAGGAAGCGCACTAGCTTCCCTGCCGGTCAGGAGGCGGAGTATCCCACTCAAAACGCTGGGGTGCAGGAAGGCCGCCTAGAACCTCATAGGGTCTTTGCGACCGGTGAAGGCCCACATCAGGCGAGAATGGTGCTGGAGTGGGGTGATTCGCCGTCGGACAAACTCCCTCACCACCATCACCACCGTCACGACCACCGCTCTTAGGTCAACCATCCTCGCTGTGACCTATGCGAGCCTCGAGACAGCGAGCTTCTCGTGCATCCACCCGGAGCTTGGCCTTGCCAGGGACGACGGAGTTTGGAGTAGTGGGATATACTGGGATGCGTTAACATATACCCATTGCCTCCGAAAGCCCTCTGCGTCTAGGCGGATCTTCATGTCGACGCCCTCGCCCGCCATCGCGCTCGCTACACAGAGGGACATGCACTGGAGCATTGCGCGTTGGCGGTCAGCCACAGAGAGAAGAAGTGGCGGAGTAGCGCCACCGAGGGGGCGATGCCCATGAAGGCCTCGAACAAGAAGGCTAAGGCGGCGAGAGGGTGATCAATTCTGGGTCAAAGTGTGATAACCCACAAGTATAGGGGATCACAACAGCTTTCGAGGGTAGAGTATTCAACCCAAATTTATTGATTGGACACAAGGGGAGCCAAAGAATATTCTCAAGTATTAGAAGTTGAGTTGTCAATTCAACCACACCTGGAAACTTAGTATCTACAGCAAAGTGTTTAGTAGCAAAGTAATATGATAGTGGTGGTAGCAGCAACAAAAGTAAAGACAGCAAAAGTAATGTTTTTGTTATTTTGTAGTGATTGTAACAGTAGCAGCGGAAAAGTAAATAAGAGAGAATCAATATATGGAAAACTCATAGGCACCGGATCAGTGATGGATAATTATGCCGGATGCGGTTCATCATGTAACAGTCATAACATAGGGTGACACAGAACTAGCTCCAATTCATCAATGTAATATAGGCATGTATTCCGTATATAGTCATACGTGCTTATGGAAAAGAACTTGCATGACATTTTTTGTCCTACCCTCCCATGGTAGTGGGGTCCTATTGGAAACTAAGGGATATTAAGGCCTCCTTTTAATAGAGAACCGGAACAAAGCATTAGCACATAGTGAATACATGAACTCCTCAAACTATGGTCATCACCGGGAGTGGTCCGATTATTATCACTTCGGGGTTGCCGGATCATAACACATAGTAGGTGACTATAGACTTGCAAGATACGATCAAGAACTCACATATATTCATGAAAATCATAACGCATAGTAGGTGACAATAGACTTGCAAGATAGGATCAAGAACTCACATATATTCATGAAAACATAATAGGTTCAAATCTGAAATCATGGCACTCGGGCCCTAGTGACAAGCATTAAGCATAGCAAAGTCATAGTAACATCAATCTCAGAACATAATGGATACTAGGGATCAAACCCTAACAAAACTAACTCGATTACATGATAAATCTCATCCAACCCATCACCGTCCAACAAGCCTACGATGCAATTACTCACGCACGGCGGTGAGCATCATGAAATTGGTGATGGAGGATGGTTGATGATGACAACGGCGACGAATCCCCCTCTCCGGAGCCCCGAATGGACTCCGGATCATCCCTCCCAAGAGGTTTTAGGGCTTGGCGGCGGCTCCGTATCGTAAAACGCGATGATTTCTTCTCTCTGATTTTTTTCTCTCCGAAAGCAAATATATAGAGTTGGAGTTGGTGTCGGAGGGTTTCTAGGGGGCCCACGAGGTAGGGGGCCCGCCCCCCACCCTCGTGAGAAGATGTTCCTTGGAGTTTCATGTCATTCCGAGAATATTTGTTTTCTGCACATAAAACAACACCATGGCAATTCTGCTGAAAACAGCATCAGTCCGGGTTAGTTCCATTCAAATCATACAAGTTAGAGTCCAAAACAAGGGCAAAAGTGTTTGGAAAAGTAGATACGACGGAGACGTATCAACTCCCCCAAGCTTAAACCCTTGCTTGTCCTCAAGCAATTCAGTTGACGAACTGAAAGAAAGAAAGAAAAACTTTTACAAACTCTGTTTGCTCTTGTTGTTGTAACTATGTCAAGCCAGCATTCAAGTTTTCAGCATAGTTCATAACTAACCACATTTGCAATAATTCTCAGGTCTCACAATTACTCATATCAATAGCATAATCAACTAGCAAGTCATAATAATAAATCTCAGATGACAACACTTTCTGAAAACAATCATAATATGATATAACAAGATGGTATCTCGCTAGCCCTTTCTGAGACCGCAAAACATAAATGCACAGCACCTTTAAAGATCAAGGACTGACTAGACATTGTAATTCATGGTAAAAGAGATCCAATCATAGTCATACCCAATATAAATTAACAGTGATGAATGCAAATGACGGTTGTGCTCTCCAGCTAGTGCCTTTTAATAAGAGGGTGATGACTCAACATAAAAGTAAATGGATAGGCCCTTCGCAGAGGGAAGCAGGGATTTGTAGAGGTGCCAGAGCTCGGTTTTGAAATAGAGATAAATTGTATTTTGAGTGGTATACTTTCATTGTCAACGTAACAACTAAGAGATGGCAATATCTTCCATGTTAAGCACATTATAGGTGGTTCCCAAACAGAATGGTAAAGTTTATACTCCCCCTCCACCAACAAGCATCAATCCATGGCTTGCTCGAAACAACTAGTGCCTCCAACATACATCAGGTCCCAGGGGGAGTTTTGTTTACAATTAATTTTGATTTAGTTTGCATAAAACATGGGACTGGGCATCCCGGTGACCAGCCATTTTCTCGTGAGTGAGGAGCGGAGTCCACTCCTCTTGAGAATAACCCGCCTAACACTGAAGATAAGGACAACCTTTGTTGATACATGAGCTATTCGAGCATACAAAATAGAATGTTTATTGGAAGGTTTAGAGTTTGGCACATACAAATTTACTTGGAACGGCAGGTAGATACCGCATATAGGAAGGTATGGTGGACTCATCTGGAATAACTTTGGGGTTTAAGGGATTGGATGCACAAGGAGTATTCCCGCTTAGTACAGGTGAAGGCTAGCAAAAGACTGGGAAGCAACCAACTAGAGAGCGACAACAGCCATGTACATGCATTAGAATTAATAAACATTGGATGCAAGCATGAGTAGGATATAATCCACCATGAACATAATATCATGAAGGCTATGTTGATTTGTTTCAACTACAGGCGTGAACATGTGCCAAGTCAAGTCACTTAAATCATTCAAAAGAGGATACCACCCCATCATACCACATCATAATCATCTCAATAGCATGTTGGCACACAAGGTAAATCATTATAGCTCATAGCTAATCAAGCATGGCACAAGCAACTACGATCTCTAATTGTCATTGCAAACATGTTTATTCATAATAAGCTGAATCAAGAACGACGGGCTCATCATATTTACAAAAACAAAAGAGGTCGAGTTCATACCAGCTTTTCTCATCTCAGTCAGTCCATCATATATCATCATAATTGCATTTCACTTGCACGGCCGAACGGTGTGAATAATAATAAGAGTGCAAGTGCATTTGACTAAGCTGGAATCTGCGAGCATTCAATAAACAGGAGAAGACAAGGCAATATGGGCTCTTGGTTAATTCAACAATAATGCATATAAGAGCCACTTCAACAATTTAATTATGGTCTTCTCCTACTGAACCCCAAAGAAAAGAAAATAAATAAAACTATTTACATGGGAAAGCTCCCAACAAGCAAAAGAAGAACGGGAAATATTTTTGGGTTTTCTTTTTAATTATTACTACTACGGGAGAAAAATAAACTACTACTAATTTTTTTTGGTTTTTTCTTAAGGTTTAACAAACATACAAGAAGAAAGCAGGAAAAAGAAAATAAACTAGCATGGATATTACAGTGAAAAAGTATGAGCACCGACATCTAGCAATGAGTGTGTGTGAACATAAATGTAATGTCGATGAGAAATACGTACTCCCCCAAGCTTAGGCTTTTGGCCTAAGTTGGTCTATGGCCATGGCTGGCCTGGCAGATATCCATAATAATAGTTGTTGGGGTCGTACTGCGATGAAGAATAGTTGGGATCATACTGTGATGAAGAAGAAGACTTTGACTGCCACTTGCTGACAGTCATCTCTGGATCCCAAGAATAAACAGATTGTCGTGAAGGATCAAATTGTGGTTCCCGTTCTGGCTCCTCGACTGGTGCAGGGTTCCGGTAGGCGTGAATAGCCGTCAACGGAACAAGGTACGTGCCTGTAGTCAAATCAAACAAAGAAGGAGCAGGCAAGGTAATAGTCTCGGGATGATGTTTATTAAAGAACAATTAATATTTAAGCTCCCCTCCCTATTTTTAACAATAAAATCATGTGCCACCATACTTTTATGATCTAGATAAACACGGGGCAGCACCTTTTCTTCCTTCTCAGCATGCCTAATAGGTATGTTAAAATGTGCAGCTAGGCGTGTGGCATAGATGCCTCAAAAGATGGGGCCCTTAGTACGGTTCATATTTAACCGTCTAGCAATAATATCGCCCAAACTAAAAGTGTTATCACTATATAAACCTTGGAGCAGAATAATTAAATCAGGGATACTAAGGTTTCTAGAATTTCCGCGTCCAATTAAACAACGACTAGCAAATAATGCAAAGTAACGCAAAATAGGAAAATGTATGCTAGTGATTCGTGCGTCGAAACCTTCCTGGTTTCTCCTACAGTGATATTATCAATAAACCCAGCCACATCATCATGATGTGGTTCTTCTGTCTTGCCCTCAAAAGGGACTAAACAAATCTTACAGAAATCATAAAGTGACATCTCCTTATGCTCATCATATAAATGAAACTCCACCATAGGTGGTGAGTTCCTAGAATGAAAATGAAAGTTTTGCACAAAAGTATTTGTGAGTAAGAGATACTGATCACATTGGCCATGGAGGAAAGCGGTGAGGCCTGCATTGTGAGCCAATTCATGAAAATCTTCATATATACCGGCTGCTCTCAAGAAATCTTCAGAAGGCCATTCACACGCCCGAATCTCCGCAGTGCGCGGCAAATTATACTTAGGCTTCGGTGCCTTTTCCTTCGAGCTTTGGCTTGACGAGCCCCTCAAAAATCTCCTCATTATTTTTCTGAAATAATCTGAAATTTTTAGTAACTTCAAAATAAAAGTGAACCAAACTCAATAAAACTGATAGCAACTACTCCTACATGTGCCTAGAGCCTAAATCAAGCATTAGGACTACTTGGAACCATATAAATATGACATGCAAGCTCAAGAACATGGTCACCTATGCAGCACAAATTTGCAAAGAATAAAGCACTAGAACAAAAACTAACTGGACCAATGGAGGAGTCACATACCAAGGAACAATCTCCCCAAGCAGTTTTGCGAGAGGTGCTTTGAGCAAGGAGATCGAAAATCGCAGCAAAAGTGGCTGGAACTCGTGCTTGAGTTGGGTTTTCGGGTTTGTGTGAGATAGAGGAAGAAGATTGGTGCTCGGATACGTGGAGGAGAACCACCATGGGCCCACGAGGCAGGGGGTGCGCCCTATAGGGGGGGCGCCCACCACCCTCGTGGCCAGGTGGCAGCTCCTCCCGCGGTAATTTTTGCACAGTAAATCCTCAAATATTCCCGAAAAAATCATATTAAATTGGCATGGCATTCTAAGGACTTTTATTTTTGGGATATTTTTATATTGCACGGATAAGTCAGGAAACAGACAGAAAATACTATTTTTACTTTATTTAATATAAATAACAGAAAGTAAAAGTGGGGTACAGAAGTTTGTGCTTCTAGTTTCATCCATCTCATGCTCATCAAAAAGAATCCACTAACAAGGTTGATCAAGTCTTGTTAACAAAATCATTCCGATAATCATGAAACCTGAGAAATTTTGAATAACACTAAGTTACCTCAATGGGGATATGCACATCCCCTATAATAAGTATATCATATTTCTTTTTTACAGTAGGAAGAGGAAATTCAAAACCTCCAAATATAATTGATGGAATTTTTCCAATAGAGTTGATACTGTGAACTTGAGGTTGTTTACTCGGAAAGTGTATTGTATGCTCATTACCATTAACATGAAAAGTGACATTGCCTTTGTTGCAATCAATAACAGCCCCTGCAGTATTAAGAAAAGGTCTTCCAAGAATAATAGACATACTATCATCCTCGGGAATATCAAGTATAACAAAGTCCGTTAAAATAGTAACGTTTGCAACCACAACAGGCACATCCTCACAAATACCAACAGGTATAGCAGTTGATTTATCAGCCATTTGCAAAGATATTTCAGTAGGTGTCAGCTTATTCAAGTCAAGTCTATGATATAAAGAGAGAGGCATAACACTAACACCGGCTCCAAGATCACATAAAGCAGTTTTAATATAATTTCTTTTAATGGAGCAAGGTATAGTAGGTACTCCGGGATCTCCAAGTTTCTTTGGTATTCCACCCTTAAAAGTATAATTAGCAAGCATGGTGGATATCCGGTATCTTTCTTTTATTAGTAATGATATCCTTCATATATTTAGCATAAGGATTTGTTTTGAGCACATCAGTTAATCGCATACGCAAAAAGATAGGCCTAATCATTTCAGCAAAGCGCTCAAAATCCTCATCATCCTTTTTCTTTGATGGTTTCAGAGGAAAAGGCATGGGTTTCTGAACCCATGGTTCCCTTTCTTTACCACGTTTCCTAGCAACAAAGTCTCTTTTATCATAACGTTGATTCTTTGATTGTGGGTTATCAAGATCAACAGCAGGTTTAGTTTCTACATCATTATCATTACTAGGTTGAGCATCATCATGAACATCATTATTAATATTTTTACTAGGTTCATGTTCATTACCAGATTGTGTTTCAGCATCAGACATAGATATATCATTTGGATTATCAGGTGGTTCAGCAATAGGTTCACTAGAAGTTTGTACAGTTCTATGATTTTTCTTCTTCTTCTTTTTAGAAGAACTAGTAACATCAATATTATTTCTTTGAGAATCTTGCTCGATTCTCTTAGGGTGGCCTTCATGATACAAAGGTTCTTGAGTCATTCTACCAGTTCTAGTAGCCAATCTAACAGCATAATCATTTTTCTTACTATTCATTTCATGAAGCACTTCTTTTTGAGCCTTAAGTACGTGTTCTACTTGAGTGGTAACCATAGAAGCATGTTTGCTAACAAGTTTAAGTTCACCTTTAATATTAGCCATATAATCACCCAAGTATTTGAGCATATCGGAATCATATTTCAATTGTCTACAAAAATAAGCATTGAAATTTTCTTGTTTGACAATAAAATTATCAAACTCATCAAAGCATTTCCTAGTAGACTTATAGTGAGGGATATCACCTTCATCAAATCTATAGAGAGAATTTACCTTTACTACCTGTGTCGGGATATCAGGATCAGGAGGTTCTTCAATAAATAAATAATTAAGATCATATGTTTCTTCAATAGGCTATGAATTAAGACCATGTATTTCTTCAATAGGAGGTAAATTCTTAACGTCTTCAGCTTTAATACCTTTTTCTTTTATAGATTTATTTGCCTCTTGCATATCTTCGGGACTGAGAAATAGAACACCTCTCTTCTTCGAAGTTGGTTTAAGAGTAGGCTCAGTAATTGGAGCAGGAGCTGGCTCAGGAGCTGGCTCAGGAGGTGCCCAATTATTTTCATTTGTCAACATATTATTCAATAGAATTTCGGCTTCATCCGGTGTTCTTTCCCTGAAAAGAGAGCCAGCACAACTATCCAGGTAATCTCTGGAAGCATCGGTTAGTCCATTATAAAAGATATCAAGTATTTCGGGTTTCTTAAGAGGATGATCAGGCAAAGCATTAAGCAACTTGAGAAGCCTCCCCCAAGCTTGTGGGAGACTCTCTTCTTTAATTTGCACAAAGTTGTATATATCCCTCAAAGCAGCTTGTTTCATCATCACTATCATCATCGTATTCAGATTCAATAATTTCTCTTTCTCTAGCCCTAGCAATTTGTTCATCAAAAAATTCACTAAGGGGCACAGTAGTATCAGGCATAGAAGCAGTTTCATCATAAGTATCGTGCATAGCAGAAGTGGCATCATCAATAACATGCGACATATCAGAACGAATAGCAGAAGCAGATGTAGGTGTCGCAAACTTACTCATAACAGAAGGTGAACCAAGTGCAGAGCTAGATGGCAGTTCCTTACCTCCTCTCATAGTTGAGGGATAGATCTTGGTTTTTGGATCTCTCAAGTTCTTCATAGTGTCCAGCAGATATAAATCCCAAGTGACTCAAAGAATAGAGCTATGCTCCTCGGCAACGGGGACAGAAATTAGTCTTGATAACCCACAAGTATAGGGGATCGCAACAGCTTTCGAGGGTAGAGTATTCAACCCAAATTTATTGATTCGACACAAGGGGAGCCAAAGAATATTCTCAAGTATTAGCAGCTGAGTTGTCAATTCAACCACACCTAGAAACTTAGTATTTGCAGTAAAGTGTTTAGTAGCAAAGTAATATGATAGTGGTGGCAGCAGCAACAAAAGTAAAGACATCAAAAGTAATGTTTTTGGTATTTTGTAGTGATTGTAACAGTATCAGCGGAAAAGTAAATAAGCGAGAACCAATATATGGAAAACTCATAGGCACCGGATCAATGATGGATAATTATGCCGGATGCGGTTCATCATGTAACAGTCATAACATAGGGTGACACAGAACTAGCTCCAATTCATCAATGTAATGTAGGCATGTACTCCGTATATAGTCATACGTGCTTATGGAAAAGAACTTGCATGACATCTTTTGTCCTACCCTCCCATGGCAGAGGAGTCCAATTGGAAACTAAGGGATATTAAGGCCTCCTTTTAATAGAGAACCGGAACAAAGCATTAGCACATAGTGAATACATGAACTCCTCAAACTATGGTCATCACCGGGAGTGGTCCTGATTATTGTCACTTTGGGGTTGCTAGATCATAACACATAGTAGGTGACTATAGACTTCCAAGATAGGATCAAGAACTCACATATATTCATGAAAACATAATACGTTCAGATCTGAAATCATGGCACTCGGGCCCTAGTGACAAGCATTAAGCATAGCAAAGTCATAGCAACATCAATCTCAGAACATAATGGATACTAGGGATCAAACCCTAACAAAACTAACTGAGCATCATGAAATTGGTGATGGAGGATGGTTGATGATGACGACAGCGACGAATCCCCCTCTCTGGAGCCCCGAACAGACTCCAGATCAGCCCTCCCGAGAGGTTTTAGGGCTTGGCGGTGGCTCCGTATCGTAAAATGCGATGATTTCTTCTCTCTGATTTTTCTCGCTCCGAAAGCAAATATATAGAGTTGGAGTTGGCGTCGGAGGGTTTCCAGGGGGGCCACGAGGTAGGGGGGCGCGCCCCCCACCCTCGTGAGAAGGGTGTGGGCCCCCTGGTCTTCATCTTTGGCGAGGATTTTTTATTGTTTTTTCTAAGATGTTCCGTGGAGTTTCAGGTCATTCCGAGAATATTTGTTTTCTGCACATAAAACAACACCATGGCAATTCTGCTGAAAACAGCGTCAGTACGGGTTAGTTCCATTCAAATCATACAAGTTAGAGTCCAAAACAAGGGCGAAAGTGGTTGGAAAAGTAGATACGACGGAGACGTATCAAAGTGTAGTGTGTGGACCTGATAGTGCGACAGCACGGCATTGAAGAAATTTTAAAACGGAGGCAACAAGCCGGACAAGACGACATGGAGGTGAAGGGCGATGGTGGTGGCCTCAAATTCGGTGGAGGACTGAGAAGCAAGCCAGAACTTTGTTGCCTTCCACTCATTGGAGTCGGCCGCGATCACCGGAAGGACCTTGTTCAGCCCTCGCGGTTGAGCATGGTGGACCGATCCAGGGCGGAGCCTGGCCCCGTCTGGCGGACAACCACCGTCAAGGCCCTGCTCCTCCCAATCCGGCGGGTCATGGAAGCGCAAGATCTGGCGGGCATGGCGTGAGCTTGCTTCGGAAGGAATGAGCGAAAGACGAACGCGCGGCGGAACAATGATGGCCCTGCGGCGTGCGCCAAGCGTTTTTTAGCCTGGGCAGTTGCCGAGGTGACGTGGGGAAGTGGGGGCATCCGCGTCCCATCGTGCGCCATGCGTCGAGCCTGGCCCGCAGGCGACTAGGTCCTGAGTCGCTTCGACCTCTCCTCGCTGCCTTCGCCTCAAAGCCAAGTCGAGCGCATTGTGGGCCTGGGGGCCACTGTCGGCATTCTAGGACTGGGGGTACCTAGGCCCGCCTGCCTGCGGCCCAGCACGTGGCTCCATCGTCGGCCCGGCACGGCCCAACTCCAAGGCTTCGCGAGCAAGACCCTCGCGAGGAGAACGACGATGAGGCCTCCCAAGGAGCAGCCCCTCAAGGCTGCCTCCGGAGGGGCGGACATCTCTACGCAAGCACCTCACCTTGCAAGGCATGCGATGACGTGAGCCATGACGACCAAGGCCAGGAGGGCGCCAGTGGGCGCAGGACAGGATAGTTTCCTATTTGGTGCTAGGAGGCAATGATGTACGCGGGTTCCCAAGGAATCCTCCAAAGGTTTCGATTCCACTGCAACAAGACCAAGAGCACGAGCTCAGCGGGGCGGAGGTCATCACCGAGCCCACCGGTGCGTCACGACCAGAAGCTTGGCAAGCGAAGACCACCTTTAGTCAGGATAGGGTGTACTCCTGTCCCCTTTCAATTGGTCATTGCCGAATCCCTTCCCGCATAAGCTATGAGGGAAGAGGACCAAGGCCCCTGTAAATATAGGCTAGTCTCCACCGAAGAGAGGGATCGAATCCTTCAGCCTCAGAGCTCTCCCGAGGCAGCTCACACTTATACTAGTTCATACTCACCCTCCTTGCAAGGCAATCTACCACAAAGCAGGAGTAGGGTTTTACACTGCAAGGTGGCCCGAACCAGGGTAAACCACCGTGTTCACTTCTTCTTCCCTTTCCTTTGAGCCTGACGAAGCCCAGGCCATGGGGCGGTGAGCAGCGAGTCGTAGCTAGGCAAGATCCTTCGCACACGCCCCTGAGTTCGAACCTTATTGGGCCCACGGAGCCCATGATTCCTACACTATTGAGACTAGCTATCTGTGTATTGGCGGGCTTCGTGAAAACATGTGCACCATAGTGATCTAATATCATATTGTTGCATCATTTGATATATCATATAGTGTAATTGCTTGCTCCCGTGCATATGTTGTGATACTTGTCTCATGTATGTGGTTGAGGCTTAATAAGCATATGGAAAGGAAGATAAGAGCAAAAATAATACAAAAAAAGCTTTTGAGCAAGAGAAAGAAAGATCAAAAGCTTTTAAGCGAAAGAGAGTTGAGCACGAAAGGAGATACTTGTGCATGAGGATACATGGAATAGGAAACATTTTGCTTGCATGTATATAGGTTGGTGCCAAGTGGTGAATCATGCCCAAGTGTCCAATCAAGCTAGTGCTCTCCTAGTGTTTGTGCAACACGAGCTTAGTCTTCATTAGGCAATTGTATTGCTCATCCCTATAGTTGCACAAGCCCCATTACCCTATCGTGTGTGTTTCTTTATTGCCCTCCTCTATATTTGTGATCACTTGCTTTGCATTTCGAGTCCTTTGGATTTATCTCAACATTTATAATATCTTGGACTTCAATTTGCATGAATTTGTGCCGCTTGTCCTAACCAAGCCACTTGATAAGCTTTACTTTGTAGGTGTGAGTGAACAAGTCCGGTACCATTTCCACTATTATTTCATTTCACACTGAGTGATACAGGATACATCCTCAACTTTGGAAAAAAGGTAGCTTGGTACTGTTTATCTCATTTCCTACTCACATTTGCTTGAGTCTTGTGATGGATAGGCAAAGCACATCATCTCCGGTCTATAACCACGAGACGAGTTCTATGCCATGAAGACCTTCATTGACGCCAAGATGGCAAGCACATGGAGGAGCTCAAGGTCCTCATCAACAATAGCAAGCGTTCTTCCTCATCTTCGAGAAGATGCTCAAGTGCAGGACTACTGAGGTACCAGCTCCGGCAAGGTCTCACCAGCATCGACACCATCACCAACAAGAATGTGAAGGTCAAGACCTCAACACCAACCACCCCTCTATGACTTCACCATCTACGTTGGCATCTTTGCCAAGTGACTTCAAGGCATCTTCGCCTTTGGATGTACGGCATCGTCGCCTACTCCATGAGCTCAAGTCCACTACTTCCACGAGCTACTTCGACTTTGACGATGATGATGAGATTCCATTATTTGGGACTCATGACCCCGAGGAGTACCTCGAGTGGGAGCTCAAGATGGACGAATACCTCAAGCTACATCAAGTCCCCTCCGAAGATCAAGTTAAGTGCACCACAAGTACCTTCCACGACTACGCATCGACATGGTGGCTTCACACACCTTCGAGAAACTTTGACATGAGTTGGCCCAATACGAAGAAAGTGATGCGGTGAGAATTTGTGCCTTTCACCTACACGGAACATCTTCAACGCCAATTGGAGAACACTATACAAGGATCCAAGTTCCTCGATGACATGTACCTTGGTGCTCTTAAGGTGGAGCAAGAACTCAAGAAGGCCAAGTCTACTCTACCCCAAGCACACTTCATGACGACCACGCTCCAAGATGGCGAGCATGAGGCTAGTACCGCCGAGATGTCCAAGCCTGACGAGCTCCAAGATGACGTTCCCAGGTTCTACTTCACCGCCATCCCTCTTAGTGGCACTGACGATGTCGAGTCTACTATGACTCTTTTTGAAGATGGTGCAGCGACGAGTACGACTACGGAGCAACTCAAGGATCAAGATTTGGAGGCGAGCGACATGGTGGAGAGCAAGGATAATGCTTCCATCTTTGGAGGCAAGAGTGATGATGTGCCATCTTCGGCCTTCATTTACGGTGACGACTATGAGATGGTTGAGCATGGGATTTTCACATCGACCGAGGAGGCGTATGGTGATGAGTTGAGTGACTTGTGCAACCATATTGAGAGTGAGAGTGACTTCACCACTAGCCCATATATGATGAGCTGCCCCAATTCCCATGTGAGGAGAGCCACCACCACCACCACTTGAGTGATTTGAGTGACTCCACCATATGTGACATTGAGTGCGCCTATTTTGAGGGTGTGAGTGAGCCACCACCACATAGAGAGAGTGAGGTAGTTGATAGGGCATGTGAGGCCATTTTGATTACCAACAACTTAACCTCTACCTCTATTGTGTCTTCTCATTTGGTGCTAGGTCCCATATATGATGACACGGCTTCGTCCTTCCTTTGGACAAGATGATGGCCCTGGTGGACTATGACGCACCCCCCCCCCCACATGGTTCCATCACGATGATGATGTTGACCATGACTTGGTATTTGCCACCTCACCTGCACCACATGAGTGGAATGACAAAGGTAATATAGGTAATGGTGATGCTCTGGTCCCACTAGTGGACATTCATGACATTGATTGCTTGCATGATGTTGATCCTACTATTGAGATGCTTCATGCTAGTGTGACTTCCTCATGAGATGATCTACCCATTTATGATGAGTTTTATGATTGTCATGTGGAGTCTATTAGTTGTGATGCCATGTTGCATAGGATTTCTTATGATAATTCTATCGGTCACATCATGTTTGCCAATCCGCTTGACTTGTCATATGCTATGAATGAGATCAACCGTATGTCATATTTGCAATCTCATTGTAATGATTATGCATATGCCATTAAAATAAACCCAATTTGCACATATGGTAGATGACAAACCCATGGTTATTGGCATTTGTTTTTCTTGTGATGATATTGATATGCTCCCTTTGCATCATTATCTCATATGCCATGCCATGACCACCTAGCTTTGGACATATATTGTTTGTCATGTTTTAATTTTTCTCCATATTATGCTTCTCTTGTTGCACTTGAGGAGACCCCCATAGTTTCCTCATACATTTTAGGAGATTTTGATCCATTCCATCCATTGCATGATCCTAATACTTGTGTGCACAAAATGCTTCCCATGAATGACATGCCATATAATTGCATGCTCAATTTGTGTCCCCATCATGTTATACATAACAACTATTCTTTCATGATGGATGACATGTGTTTATACTATGCATCAAATTTCTTTGAGCGATGCCTATCTTGTGCTAACTCTCACACGCACATGCACATCATGATGGATGATGTGTACATTTACCACGCACACACTTTGTTTCGTTTGTCTACTTGTTGTGTAAGTACACATGCTTCCTCATCAACCTCACAATCCCATGAGTTGACAAAATGAGCTCTAGAGAACAATGATGATTTGGGATCCCGTGGATTATCCTTACCACCGCTCCCTTCGTGCAAAGACTTCGTGCATATCTTCTACATGGCCCTCACATGGTTATGGTTATTTTCAACTACATATTCTATGACCATCTTGCCATGTTCACTTTACATGATATGCTCGTTACTATGCCTTTACCATGCATTTGTGACCCATGCTTTGCATTACACATGATGATTGATTCTAGTACTTGTATGTGTATTTGCAAGCTTGGTGGAGATATTGCTTGTTATCGCCATGTTTGTTTTGTGCCCAATGCCTATGATGATCCTTTGATCATATCTTGTTTTCATGCTTGTCCTATGTCATGCGCATTAGATATGCCTATTATTTGCCCACATGACATGTTTTCCATGATTTCCTCTAGTATGTTGCATCTTCGCACTACTAGTTTGCATGACATGATTGACATGCGTGCCTATGTTGCATCACCGATGATTCATACTTGATCGTTTCATGCGGTTGATGGCATCCATTTCCTTGATTGGCACATGTTTGACTTGATTGCCTAGCACATAATGGACAATTGCTCTTTCCATTGTGTTTAGTGCCACAATATCTTCACTACACCATATGCACTTTATGCTTGCATTGTCTTGCCCCATGTGTTTAGACACTTCATTTTCTTTGGTGTTCTGAATGATTCGTATGCATACCATAGACCATTTCTTGAGCGCTTAATGAATGCTTGCTATGACCATGAGGTAGATACTCATTCTCGTGTCACACATATTAGCATCTCTACCTCCCAGTTACATGCTTGTTTCAATGATGCCCTTGATTGTGCTCAATCCATATGCTTACATGACATGACACAATCTTTTGTCACACCATATGATATGCATGATGACAACACTTCTTCGGTGAATCACCACTTGAATGCTTGGTTTTGCACTAATGCTAACCACATTTGTTTTTCCAAGTGTTTTTTGTTCTTGCTACTTTTGAAGGAATCACATGGTGGTGCAACATTGGAGAATGCCAACTTTGAGCTTCAAGACTATGAGTACTTGGTGAACATTCACTTCTACACGGTGACGCCATCTCTTTCCCATTGTGATTTGATTTTCGATCTGAGGTCAGATCTTTCCCAAGGGAGAGGGGATGATGTGGAGCATCCTACATACATCACCATGTCAAGAGTCAGTTTCGCAAGTGACACGTGCGACATCTACTTCACATACATAAAGGTTCATCTCCTTTACACGTGTTCACTTGACCCCTTTGAGGATGGTATACTACTTGGCATCCCTCTCGTGTGCATGATAGGTATTACCGGAGCTTCATCGACGACAAGGAGGAGTTCAAGCGCAAGAGAACATCTACACCATCCAAGAAGGGAGAAGGAGGAATGATGTAGGGTAGAACCCTAATCGCCCGATCTTTCACAAAAGGAGCGGATCCCGCGAAGAACACGAGGAACACAAAGAGGGGAACGAGGGAAAATCACAAGGGAAAACACGAGAGGAACACTCAAACTAACAAGAACAAGTCACACATGGGCTAGATCCTCGAGTACATAAAGTAAGATACACGATCCACGATCAACTAGGGACGATACAAAAGGGTAGCCGGTTCTTCTCCGTGAGGAGGTCTTGATGTTCTTCCCTAAAGAGGGGTCTTGAATCCGCGTGGGGGATCTTCTCCGGTGGAGGTTCGAATCTCCGAGGAGAAGGTAACCAAGTGGATGAGCAAAGCTCTCACACAAAATATGAGCTAATCCTTTGCTAACCCTAGAAAGTTGTACGGGGTGGAGTATATATAGTCTAGGGAGGAGAAGGGATACACGGGCCTCGGCCCTTCACTGTGCGCAGACAGGGGAGGCCGGATGTTCGGGCTGGTCGGGCCGGATGTCCGGGCTTTTAGGCGACGCCGGATGTCCAGGCTGGGGGGGCGGATGTCCGGGATGGAGCGGTGGCATTTGTTGCTCTCGGGTTCGGAGGGGCCAGATTTCCGGGCCAGTGGCCGGATGTCCGGGGGTTCGGAAGGGGCCGAATGTCCGGGCTACCGGGGCCGGATATCCGGGGCCTGTAGCCTTCTGCGGCTGGACTGCTGTAGAGGAAGACGCTCCAGGGGCCGGATGTCCGGGGCCTTGGCCGGATGTCCGGGGCCTGGGAGATGCTCTTGGCTTCTTCCGTTGGTTCTCCTCATCCGTGGACTTGGGGACTTGTACATCTTCATGCGCATCTTCGGGAGGGCCCTCTTGGTGCCTAATCGTGCACAACACCTCGGACTTAGGTAGTAGCCATGTCTCATGCATAGAAAGTGGAAGTTCGGAGAGGAGTGAGTTCACCTTATCTTTGATAGCTTTGGCTCGGGCTCGTGTCATTGGTCCAAGTGGTGTCGTTGGAGGTGTCGGCGCGTCCATGGGGATGATCATGGGATGCTCCGCATCATCTCACCTCCCTTGGGGAAGATCCATCCTCGGATCGAAATCCTCATCACCATGGTAGGGTGAGAGATCTGTGATGTTGAAGATGTCGCTCATGGAGTACTTGTCACGAGGGATGTCGATCTTGTATGCGTTGTTGTTCTAGCATGCAAGGACCTTGAATGGTCCATCGGCGTGTGGTCGAAGTTTGGACTTGCGTCCTTGGGGAAAGCGGTCCTTGCGAAGGTGTAGCCACACGAGGTCTCCAATGTTGAATATCATAGGGTGCTTGTTGACATTGAGCTTGGTCGCAAGGCGTTGTACGTGGCGCTCGATGGTGTTTCTTGTATCTTCATGCACCTTCTTGAGATGGGTCGCTCGTGCACTTTTGTCCAAATTGATGCGCTCTTGGAGTGGTAGAGGGAGAATATCCAATGGTGACAAAGGGTTGAATCCGTAGACGACCTCGAAAGGGGACTTGCCGATTGTTGAGTGTCTTGCTCGGTTGTAGGCGAACTCGGCGATGGGTAGACACTCCTCCCACTCCTTGATGTTTTTCTTGATGAGTACTCGAAGGAGAGCAGAGAGTGTGCGGTTTGTCACCTCCATTTGGCCGTCGGTTTGAGGATGGTACGCCGTGGAGAAGAGTAGCTTGATTCCGAGCTTGGCGCATAGGGTCTTCCAAAAGTAGCTAAGGAACTTGACGTCACGGTCCGAGATGATAGTCTTTGGCACACCATGTAGAGGCAATATTTCCCTACAAAAGAGATTAGCAACATGTGAAGCATCGTCTATCTTGTTGCAAGGAATAAAATGTGCCGTTTTTGAGAAATGGTCCACAATGACAAATATGGAATCTTTCCCATTTCGAGTCCTAGGAAAACCAAGTACAAAGTCCATGCTAATGTCTTCACATGGGTGGTATGGAATTGGTAAAGGCATATAGAGGCCATGAGATTGAGCTTTGGACTTAGCTTTGCGACATGTAGAACATCGGTTGGCAAAACAATTGACGTCCCAAAACATCTTTGGCCAAAAGTAGCTCTTCGAGAGCGTGGCGAACATCTTGTCGCGTCCGAATTGTCCCATTAAGCCTCCTCCATGAGATTCCTGCAAAAGCAACAAACAAAGAGAGGACTCGGGGATGCAAAGTTTGTTAGCTCTCATAAGATAGCCGTCTTTGATGTAATAGCGTTCCCAGGATGTATTCGACAAACACTTGGCATAAGGAGTAGCAAAAGTTTCATCATGCTCATACAAGTCTTTGATATGCTCGAAGCCAATGACATCTAACTCAAGTTGAAATACAAGCATGCATATGCGGGAAAGAGCATCTGCTATGATGTTTTCTTTACCCTTGATGTACTTGATGACATAGGGAAAAGACTCAATAAATTCACTCCATTTAGCATGACGCTTGTTCAACTTTGTTTGTCCCTTAAGATACTTGAGAGTCTCATGATCGGTATGAATGATAAACTCATGGGGACGAAGGTAATGTTCCCATTCATGCAAAACGCGAACTAAAGCATATAGCTCTTTGTCATAGATGGGGTAATTGAGTTGCGCTCCGGAAAGTTTCTCACTAAAGTAAGCTATGGGGCGCTTCTCTTGCGTTAACACACCTCCTATGCCATTACCACTAGCATCGCAATGAATTTCAAAAGGTTTATCGAAGTTGGGTAAAGCAAGCACGGGAGCATGAGTAAGCAAATTCTTAAGCTCATTGAATGTGATATCTTGGGATGGTCCCCAAACAAAAGGTGCATTATTATTGCTCATAGCATGCAAAGGCGAAGCAATGGTGCTAAAATCCTTCACAAAGCGATGATAGAAACCCGCAAGGCCAAGAAAACTACGCACTTGATGCAAGTTAGTTGGTTGCGACCAAGTCTTAATAGCATTGATCTTGGACTCATCAACATGAACACCCTTAGAAGAAACAACAAAACCAAAGAAAACGAGCTTATCAACACCAAAAAGGCATTTCTCCATATTAGCATAGAGGCACTCTTTTCTAAGAGTTTGCAAAACGGTGCGGACATGGGTGATGTGCTCTTTGATAGATTTGCTAAACACAAGAATGTCATCAAAGTAGACCACAAAAAATATACCAATGTAAGGGAGAAAAACATGATTCAAAAGGCGCATAAAAGTGCCCGGTGCTTCCGAAAGACCCATAGGCATGACTAACCACTCATACAAACCAAACTTGGTTTTGAAGGCGGTTTTCCATTCATCACCCTCTTGTATGCGGATTTGATAGTAACCACTGTTAAGATCAATTTTGGAAAATATAGTGGCACCGCTAAGCTCATCAAGCATATCATCTAGGCGTGGAATGGGATACCTATAGCGAACATTGATAGCATTGATAGGTCTACAATCGGAGCACATGCGAAAACTACCATCACGTTTTGGCACAAAAATGACCGGAACGGCACAAGGGCTCAATCTTTCACGCACATGTCCATGGTCTATGAGATGCTTTACTTGCCTTTGTATTTCTTTTGTTTCGTTGAGGTTGACACGGTATGGAGCTTTGTTCGGAAGAGGTGCTCTGGGGATGAGGTCGATTCGGTGCTTAATGCCTCATAGAGGAGGTAGACTCGGAGGTAGCTCATCGGGGAAAACATCTTGAAATTCCTACAAAAGAGAAGACAACACTAGAGGAAGAGTGTGACAAGTGTTAGTTTTTGGTGCATTATCCTTGCACACGAGGACGTAGTGTAGGACACTAGATGGGTTCTCACACACTTCTCTCATCTCACGTTTGGTGGCAAATAGAACTAGGTTCTTGTTTTCGCTCATTGTGGAGGCACTCAATTTTGGCTTGTGGCGCTCACTCTCTTTTTGGTGGCTCGCTCTCTCACTGTGATCTCCATGATGGGTGGCTTGCTTGTTGGCGATCACTTGACTTGGCGACATTGGACGGAGGACGTACTCCTTGCCCTTCATCTTGAAGATGTAGTGGTTCGTTCGGCCGTTGTGGATGACTCTATCAAATTGCCATGGCCGTCCAAGGAGAAGATGACAAACGGTCATTGGAACGACGTCGCACTCCAAGGTGTCTTCGTAGGTGCCGATTTTGAAAGAGACTTGTACTCGGTGCTCGACTTGGATGGTGCCGGAGTCACTAAGCCATTGCACTTTGTATGGATGTGGATGCTTCGTCTTGGGCAATTGTAGCTTGGAGCAAAGCTCTTCGCTTGCGAGATTATGACAACTCCCTCCATCGATGATGACCTTGATGGATCGTCCATTGATGTCAGCCTTGGTGTGGAATATGTGGCATCGTTGGTCTTCTTCTTGGTGATGTTGGAGAGTCAAGACTTTGGAGATAACAAGTGCGGGGCTTGAGTCTTCATCGCAAAAGACTTGTTCTTCTTCATTGTTCACTTGGCGGTGCATGGCGACTTGCTCAAGGGCTTCCATTTTGCCTTCACTCATGGAGTCATAAGTGCCATCGTCGTTGAAGACCATGGTTCGCTTGTTGGTACACTCGTAGGACTTGTGGCCTCGGCCTCCGCAAGTGAACCACTTGAAGGAACTCGTCTTAACAGTCTCGTCGGTTGGGGTTGATGATGATAAAGCTCTCGGCTTGAAGTTGCTCGTAGGAGGATGGCTTGTAGTTGACGAAGCTTTCTTGGAAGTCAACTTGTCGATGTTGGTAGAAGAAGGCTGTGTAGTTGGTGTTGGAGTCGTTGAAGCTTGGTTGTTGGAGAAGCCGTAGGACTTGGATGAGAACTTGGCATACTTGAAATCATCTTGCACTTGGCATTCCGCTTTGGTAGCTTGGTGCACTAGCTCGATGAGATTTGAGTATGGTTGGAAGTCGGCGATCTTCTTGATGGGATGATTGAGTCCATTCAAGAAACGTGCCATTGTTTGCTCATCATCTTCTGTGACATTTGCTCTTATCATTGCAATCTCCATCTCCTTGTAGTATTCTTCAACGCCCTTTGTTCCTTGCTTGAGTTGTTGGAGTTTCTTGAAGAGGTCGCAGTTGTAGTAGGTAGGTAAGAAGCGTGCTCTCATGACATCCTTCATTTGCGCCCAAGTAGTGATGGGTAGTTCACCTCTTGCCTCTCGTCGCTCTATGATTTGTTCCCACCAAATGAGGACATGGTCTTGGAACTCAAGGGATGCCATTGCGATCTTCTTCTCTTCTTCATAATTGTGCAAACGGAAGATCTTGTCAACCTTCAATGCCCATCGAAGGTACTCTTCGGGATCGTTGCTTCCATTGAACTTGGGCATGGTGAACTTGAGTTTGCCATAACATTGTTCTTCATTGTGTTGGGGTCGGGGATGATGACGCCCATGTTGTTGATGATTGATCAACTCGTGGTGCTCTTGGTGCGGAGGGTTGTTATCGTCATGTTGTTCTTGTCGTGGAGGATCTCCATTGTCTTCATGCTCTGGATTGACTTGTTGTTCTTGGCGAGCTTGTGGAGGAGCTTGTCGAGCTCGAGGAGGAACTTGATGATGCATGCGAGCTTGAAATCTTCGTTCTTGAATTTCTTCGCGGGGTGCTTCCTCTTGTTCACGGGCTTTTCAGCTTCGGTCGGCAACGGCTCGACTTGAATCGCGTAGATCTTGTTGCGCCGCAAGTGCTTGAGCGTCACGGAGTTGTTGTTCTTGACGTTGTGCCTCAGCATCTTGAGCATTTTGGTGTAGACGTGCTCGCTCTTCCTCTTCATGTTGGCGTTGTCGTTGCCATTCTCGTGCTAGCGCAAAGGCCTCTTGAGTTTGACGTTGTCGGCGCTCTTGAGAGTCGGTGTCTCATAGGGGATTGAGGCTTGCTTGACGGTCGGTGCATGCGGCTCGGCGAAGAGTGTTCGATGTCGGTGTACTTGAGCCGGAGAGGGTGAAGTCGGAGTGGCGGCTTGAACGGCTCCTTCTTGAAGTTGAAGACGAGCGGTGGAGCAACAAAGCACGAATTTCGTACATCCTTGCGTCATTCTCTTGATTTTGATCATCGAGCTTGTGGTCGAAGTAGTCCCTTGTACGTTGCTCGGAAAGTCGCAAGTCGGCGGCAAGGTTGTCGATGCGTTCACTCATATCTTGTTGCTCTTGATGCAAAGCACGTTGTGCACCAAAGAGGTGACTGAAAGTGCAACTATCCCCGGGTGGTTTTGCTAATTCCTAACAACATATAGCTCATTGAGCTAACATTATTCCAAGAATAATATTTCAGGAAAATCTCAATGAATGGCATGGCATGGATGAGGAAAGTGGATCCCTCAAAATTCTAAGGACAAAAAGTTTGGCTCAAGCTTCAAGACCAAGACTCTACATTTTATATTTTAGTGATCCAAGACCACATTGAGTCTATAGGAAAGACCAATACTATTAAGGAGGGATGAGGTGTTGCTTAATGGCTTGCTTGCTCAAAGTGCTTAGTGATATGCTCCAAAACCCTCAACTACCTTCCCACATCCACATATGACCTAAACCAAAAGTCAAACTCGGCCCCACCGATTCTTTCTATCCGGTGCCACCGAGTTTCAAATGTCATAGCCACTGCCACAAACCCTAGCAATTCGGTTTCACCGATAGGGATCTCGGTCTCACTAAGATGGGATTGTAATCTCTCTGTTTCCCTTCGTAACGTTTAGGTCTTACCGAGAAGAGCGATCGGTCCCACCGAGATTGCAATGTAAACTCTCTATTTCCCTTTTGTAACATTTTGGTCTCACCGAGATGAGCGAATCGGTCCCACCAAGTTTACCTGACCAACTCTCTGGTTAGCTTATTACCAAAATCGGTCCCACTGAGTTTGTGTAATCGGTCACACCGAGATTACGTTATGCCCTAACCCTAACCATATCGGTCCTACCGAGTTGCATCTCAGTCCCACCGAAAATCCTAACAGTCACTAGGTTTGCTGAATCGGTCCGACCGAGTTTAACCATTCGGTCCCACCGAGTTTGGCAAATTGTGTGTAACGGTTAGATTCTGTGTGGAGGCTATATATACCCCTCCACCCACTCTTCATTCATGGAGAGAGCCATCAGAACATAACTACACTTCCAATACACATTTTGTGAGAGAGAACCACCTACACTTGTGTTGAGGTCAAGATATTCCATTCCAACCATATGAATCTTGATCTCTAGCCTTCCCAAGTTGCTTTCCACTCAAATCTTATTTCCACCAAATCCAAATCCTTTGAGAGAGAGTTGAGTGTTGGGGAGACTATCATTTGAAGCACAAGAGCAAGGAGTTCATCATCAACACACCATTTGTTACTTCTTGGAGAGTGGTGTCTCCTAGATTGGCTAGGTGTCACTTGGGAGCCTCCGACAAGATTGTGGAGTTGAACCAAGGAGTTTGTAAGGGCAAGGAGATTGCCTACTTCGTGAAGATCTACCGCTAGTGAGGCAAGTCCTTCGTGGGCGACGGCCGTGATGGAATAGACAAGGTTGCTTCTTCGTGGACCTTTCGTGGGTGGAGCCCTCCATGGACTCGCACAACCATTACCCTCCGTGGGTTGAAGTCTCCATCAACGTGGATGTACAATAGCACCACCTATCGGAACCATGACAAAAACATTCGTGTCTCCAATTGCGTTTGAATCCTCCAAACCCTTCCCTTTACATTCTTGCAAGTTGCATGCTTTACTTTCCGCTGCTCATATACTCTTTTGCATGCTTGCTTGAATTGTGTGGAGATTGCTTGACTTGTGCTAAGATAGCTAAAATCTGCCAAGAACTAAAATTGGGAAAAGGCTAGATTTTTATTTGGTCAAGTAGTCTAATCACCCCCTCTAGACATACTTTTGATCCTACAAGTGGTATCAGAGCTTTGGTCTCCATTTGCTTTGATTTCCATAGCTTTTGGTGGTCATAGCCTTGGTTTCACAACCTAGGAGAGTATGGCGTCTAGCGAGGGAAATTATCACCGTAGAGGTCCTTACTTTGATGGTACTAATTTTGCTAGTTGGAAGCATAAGATGAAAAGCATATTCTTGGACATAACCCCGCCGTTTGGGCTATTGTGTGTGTTGGCTTGCAAGGTGAATTCTTTGATGGGAAAGAACCAAATCGTGAAGCTACCGCGGATGAGTTGAAGATGCTACAATACAACGCTCAAGCTTGTGATATCCTCTTCAACGGATTGTGCCCCGAAGAATTCAACAAAATCAGCTGTCTTGAGAATGCAAAGGAAATTTGGGATACTTTGATTGACATGCATGAAGGTATCGACTCCGTCAAGGAATCCAAGTTGGATGTGCTTCAAAGTCAACTTGACAAGTTCAAAATGAAGGATGGTGAAGGTGTCGCTGAAATGTACTCTAGGCTTGCTCTTATCACAAATGAGATTGCCGGCTTAGGGAGTGAAGAGATGACCGATAGATTCATCATCAAGAAGATCCTAAGAGCCTTGGATGGAAAATATGATACTGTGTGAACATTGATCCAAATGATGCCCAATTACAAAGATCTCAAGCCAACGGAAGTCATCGGAAGAATTGTTGCTCATGAGATGTCACTCAAGGATAAAGAGGTACTTCACAACAAATCAAGTGGTGCTTACAAAGCCTCATGTGAAGCCCCCACATCATCGAGTGAGAAACAAACCTTCAATTAAGAATTGAGCTTAATGGTGAAGAACTTCAACAAGTTCTACAAGAGTAGAAGCAAAGAGAGAAGCTCCAAATCAAGGTCCTACAATGACAAAAGATCTTCTAGTCAAGAGCGAAACTGCTACAATTGTGGAAGGCCCGGACACTATTCCAATGAGTGTACGACCCCCTACAAGAGAAGAGAAGATTCTCCCAAGAGAAGAAGTAGAAGAGAAGAATCACCATCTAGAGAAAGAAGGAGTAGAGATGATCGTTATGAACGAAGACCCTCACGGAGAAGCAAGGATTCGGAAAGAAAGGACAAGTCATCAAGGAGCTACACAAAATGAAGACATCAAGCTCATGTTGGTGAATGGGTATCCGGCTCCGACTCCGAGAACCACTCTGAGAGAAGCTATCACTCCGACTCCGGTTATACTCAAGATGAAGGTGTTGCCGGTCTAGCACTTGTGACAACCAACTCCTACGACATATTTGACTCACCAAATGATGTAGTTGGAACATGCTTCATGGCTAAAGGCCCAAAGGTATTACACCCCGAGTATGTTGATTTCAATAGTGATGAAGATGACTTGTTAGGTGATGATGATTTACTTGTTGACAACTCTAGTGATGAATACTATGATGAAACGTCAATTAATCATGCTAATCAAGATAAAACGAATGACAATGATAAGGAGAAGATTGAGTCTCTAACTAAAGAACTAAACACTCTTAAGTTAGCTCATGAAACTATCTTAGGAGATCATCGAGAACTTTTAAGGACTCATGAGAAATTGCGCTTTGAAAAGCTCAACCTTGAGCAAGAGCATGAGTTCTTAAAAGAAATCAATGATGATCTTCGCAAGAAAAGTTCTTCTTACATTGCCAAGCGTTTACTCTTATCCACTTACATGCCTCAAGTCAAGTCTAGTAACAAGAACAAGAAAGATTCTTCCTCTAGTAGTAACAATAATCATGCGAAATCCAATATTGTTGCTTCTAGTAGTTCTCTTGATTCCACTAATGATTCTCTTAGCCAAGTTACACTTGAGCAAGAAAATAGCTTGTTGAAGGGAATTATAGAGAAAGGTGTTTACAAGAGCCTTGCCGGAAGTAAGCAATTCGAGGAAATTGTATGCAAGCAAGGAAGGCACCGGAAGAATCAAGGTGTTGGTTTTGAACGAAAGTTCAATGACAATGGAGTTGAGTGGGAAGAAGATCAATGCCCCAAGACGAAGTTTGTTCCTCAACAAGAGAAGTATGATCCTACTTCTCTCCAAGGGACACAAGCTCAAGATGATCTTCCACCACAAGACCACAAGCAAAAAGGCAAGGACAAGCTTCAAGAGGAAATTGATGCATTTGAGGAAGCTCCTAAGGCCTTGGTCAAGTGGGTTCCCAAGACTACTTCAAGTTCCACTTCATCAAGTACAACTACAACACCAAGGATTCCCATCAAGATGGTGTGGATCCCGAAGAAGAAGAACTAGAGAGTTCTTGAGGGTGACTCCGCCAACATACTTCACTCTTATCATCTTGGCAAGAACAAGTGCAATCAACTTCCACATCTTGCACTAGTTCAAGGAGTCACAAACCCTCTTGTTGGTAAGACAAGGGACAAGGTAACCTAAAAGCTTTCATAGACATCATCTTGTGTGTGCATCACTCTATGTCTATGGATATCCTTGTTTGTTCCTTGTAGGACTAACCTGTGTAGGTATTGAAAGTGCAACTCACTCCAATGGATAGCTCCAAATGATCTACATCAACATTGAGCATCCACATCTTCAACATCTACATGAAGTCATCATCGACAAAACCCAAGGTTAGTTCATCCCTCTTAGGGGGGATCTCACATCTAGGGGGAGCTTTACTCTAAGAATTGAGCTAAAGCAACTCTAATGGTGTGAACACAACAATGCTTTATGTAAAAGTGGTAACCCACTTGTGCTTAAACGATGAGTATGACCTATGATCAAATGTTCTCATTTGACTCCTATGTCAATATACTCATATATAGATGACCTAGTCATCGCAAATTGTTTGATAGATGCTAGAATTGGTTGTGCATGCTTTGCCACATATTTCAATTGCCATTTTATTGTGTGAGGATGTTGATTGCATATTTTACTCATTCGAGGACATCCACTTGTTGTTTTGATTGATTGGTTTCTTTTCTTCTGCCAAGTGGGTGGACAAGAATGCCTAAGAACCCTCTCTAGCTATCTATGCTTTTCTCGTCTCAAACTCTGTTCATGCTACATCACAAAATTTGATCAAGTCAGATTCGAACCACTCTGTGTGAGGAGCACTCGGAGTCCCCGATTCGTCATAGACTTAAACTTCCAAAACTTCTTTGTGTGTTTCGGTCTGACCGATTCCTCCATTTCGGTCATACCGAGATCACTAAGTCGATCTAGGTTTTCAATCTCGGTGCAACTATTTGAACTTTTTGGTCACACCGAGTTGCTGTAACTGACAACAGTTATGCATCTCGGTGCCACCGAGTTGTTCCACTCGGTCACACCGACAAGGTCGGGCTATATATACTCACGGGCAAAATTTTGGAAATTTCTCCGAAACCCCTTCGCCCGCACATAGCTCGCTCTGCCTCTAGGGTCTCCGGATCGTCCTCCTCGTCGCCAGCCGCCTCCTGTCGCTGGTCTCCGCTGGCGTCAACGGAATTCTTCCCCGCCGTTGCCGCCGTAGCGAGTTCATCGCCGAACTAGGGTATGGACTCGATCACAGTGCTATCCCCGTCCGATTCCCAGCACATTGTGTTCATTATAATTCTTACCACGATTGAAACGCTTCTATCCAGTCAAAACACTCCGTAGATTAGAGTTGAATCAAAAATTTAGGGTTAGGTTTCCGCCGAAACCATCTCAGACCCACCGGGTTGCAGAACACGGTTCCACCAATTCGGCCAAGGCCATTGCACATGTGGTTCTCGGTCTAACCAAGAATTGCAAATCGGTGTGACCGAGTTCAGGACTTTGTGAAACCCTAGCAGCCTCGGTGCCACCGAACTGTAACTCGGTCTGACCGAGTTCACTAGTTTAGGTTCCAACAGCTACTTCGGTATCACCGAGTTTGCAAATCGGTTGATCCGAAATGCTTTCTGTGGAAAACTAAAACTAAGTTTTTGACTCATTATTTTGCAAAAATCTCTGTATTTTGTGATGCTCATCCACTCTATCTCATCTATATCTATTCACAGGGTCTGCTATCAGTGTTTGCAACATGTCTGACCAGAGTGACAGCCAGAACAAGTCAGAGGAGCAGGTTCACCTGAGTGAGGGCACTAGTCCCTCTAGCAGTTCAGATGATGGTAGCAGGAGCACCCCAAGCAATTTGCCAAAGGCTTCCACTAGAGCAAGCAAGAAGAAAACCTCAGAGTCTGAGGATGAAGACTATGTGGCCACTGAGGATGAGGCCACATCAAAGAAGAAAGTGGTTAAGAAGGAGTACTGCTCAGCTGCAGTTAAGCCAGGGATGAAGATCAAAAGGCCAGCAGGAAGACAACCAATGTCTAAGGCCAGAGCATCCTCTCAAGCATCTTTGGAATCTCAACCCAAAGAGCCTGCTGCAGAAGGAAAGAAAAGGAAGGAAAGGGTCAAGAAGACCATGGCCAGAGTGATTGGAAAGGCTTCCATGATGGAAGAAGAAGAGGAATAAGGGGTGGTTCTTCATTGGGCCGCCCATGCCAACAAGAGACCTGGCCATTCAGCAAGTGGCATATGAAGCGCTCCTCCGTCTTGGAGACCTCCTTCCAGAAATGAAAAGAAGAACATGCCACCCGCTACCTACTGGGCAAGAACAGATTTGGAGCCCCGACTCAAGTGATGATTTCCCCAGAAGATGAGGATCCAAATCTCAAGTACCAGATCCTCTTCATCAACGCAGGAGACCACCTTCTACGTCACCTTACCGAAGCATTCCTTAAGGCTCGCCAAGACCTCCCTTCACTTTTGCACCTCCACTGCCTCGAGAAGAAGAAGGTGGCCGAGCGAGGACAGAAAATCACTGCCTTACAAGCCCACATTGCCAATCAGGAGCAACAAATCGAGGAACTTCGGAAAACCCGCAACCAAAGCCACGCAGGAGGCATAGGAATGAATTTCCATATCCACCTCGTAGAAGATCGTCGTCAGGCCATCGATGACATAACCCAAGACTGAATGAAAACCTTTTTGCTTCCGTCACTTGTCACGGGTGTGGTGAAATTGGGCACATTAAAAGGATGTGTCCCAACAGGTGGCCGACTGTCGCATACCCATTGGCACCACAAGGGGAACCCAGAAACTGAAGACTGAACGCCCTTCTCTCCGAGCAAGCACGACTACCAAGTCCGAGAACCCCTAGGGTAGGATGAGTCGTGTACCCCCATATGCGTAGTCGAGTCCGTGTGATGGTTCGAATGGAACCACGTTTTGTGTTGCTTGTTTTTATTTGTTTGTGTTGTGATATAAGTCGCACATTTGCCCTAGGCACCTTGTACGCGACTGTATCACCTACCATGTCTTAATGGAATTGTGTGTGGCCTTTACGGCACTTGTTTGTTTACACTTGCACCATAAAACCCCCTTTTAGGCATCCCCCTTCTATACTACTTCTCCCTCTCATCTCTGAAGACCAGCAAGACAAAATGCACCAAGGATTCCACCTCGGCAAGCAACTGACTTTTGCTACAGCCTCCTCGACCAAGTGCAATCCCGTAGTATTAACCCTCATGGCCAGAACCCCATCCCTAGACCCTTTGAGACTTCATGAGATAACCCATCTTGAATCCTTAACCATGTTCTTAACCCACAGAATTGCAAGAGAACCATTTAAGCCTCTGTAACCTCGCTCAACATTGGGTTCATTATGGAACTAGTGGACGCAGGGAATGAGCACATTATCATCTTAATATAGCACAAGAACTGGCGATGCCATAGGGAAGACCAGTTTGAGGATATAGGAATAGGGGACAAATGACTTGATGAGTTTATATCAATGACTTTGAGGAATTATATGAGACTATTTGGTGGATTATGAGGCTTTCATCTTGGTAGATGAACTTGGTGGGATCATGTTTATGGAGTAGCATAACTTTCCTTACCCTTGAGTAAACTGGATTTAGTAGGACAATTATGATCGCAAGCTGGAATTCTTGGAAGTATATGGAGATTTGGATTTAAATAGGTGATCCTAGAGGAGTATAGGTGGTGAGTAAGTCTACATGGTTCAGAGTAAATTGGATTTAGAATGATGATCTCCATCATGGTACCATGTTTCTCGGTGGGCGATAAACTAGGAGATTGGATTAATTGTCGGAGTTGATATAAGCTTGACTTTGGAGTTTACTTGACCATGGAAGTTGGTGGACTTACTATAGTAGAGACAGCCCTTTCAAGTATTTGGGGATTATATGGACTTTAGGAGATCATGTGGAACACCATAGACACTAGGATTTGTAGAATTAAAGGATTATTTAGTGATTAATGGAAGTTAACGTGTTGTTGGAGTTGATTCATAGGAAGGAAACAAGATTTTGGAGTGGCATACGACGTGTTTCCTTAGGATAGAGATACACTAACATGGACCTTGGAAGAATAGGATGAGCACTTAGGTTGTTGTGTTTTATTCCCGCTTGGAAGCTTGTATGCTCTGCCCATGGATTTTTAGGGGTAGCCATACATATGAGTTTTGGGATCGTAGACATATATGATTTTGTTAGACCTCCTCTCGGGAGTCACGAGAATATGGATCACATGAGTGATGATTGGATTTGACCTATACGAAATAATGCTTTCGGTGGTATAAGGTTATTTGAGGGACTAGATAGACTATTGGATGTGCTTAAGGATAAGATGATAAATGTTCACTCGCACACTAGAATCCTTGAAACCCTTAAGCCCTACCAAGCCACAACATGGTCGGATCATGACCATGAGCTTTGGCTCTAGGTCAAGTAGACCCTGACCAACACTCAACCGTGACCACCACCACTCCCCAGCCTACTTTATGTACCCTGAGAACAAGTCTCCATGGAGTACTTAGACAAGATAGTTGTCATCATTATTTGGTAACCTACTTGTCTACCCGAAGACGGAAGAAGAGCTGTTCAGCTGGTTAAGGAACATTTGAAGACTGCCATGCCAAGGAGGAAGAACTATACCAACCACCATCGTCAAGGAGTGAAATTTCTCATCAAAGACCAGGTGTATCTGCAAGCCACTTCTCTCAAAGGAATCAAGCATTTCCATGTCAAAGGGAAGCTCACACCAAGATTTATCGGCCCTCTCCAAGATCACTTCAAGACAAAGGATAGACAGCTACCAGCTAGAGTTACCACCTGAGTCACCCACTGTGCACAACATTTTTCCACACAACACCACTCCAAAAATGTTTCCAACTTCCTAACTAGTCTAGTCTCTACAAGGACATCGATCACCGAGCCATCGACCTCCAGCCCAATATGACCTATGCGAGAGACCCAAATTGCAACCTGGACCAAGTAGGACGTCATACACGAAGCCACGCCATTGAGTACATCAAGGATCAATGAAGCACCACTCGGAAGCACAAGCAGTATGAGGACGTGAAGACTACCCCAGGTCCAGTTTTTGTATTCCTTTCCACGCCTAGTTTGGGAATCTCAGGGACGAGATTCTTGTAAGGGGGTAGGTCTGTCACACCCTGATTTTCATGCCACAACACTTAAGCTAATAAATCATGATAAAGTGTGGTTTGACAAAAACTTTTGCATTATTTGGCTTTTATTTTTGAGTTGGTTTTCTCTGTGTGGTTTTTCAAGTGCTCTTTAAAGTCAACTACTCCACCTTCTGTACTTCATCTCCTTGCCCCAAACTTCTGCCCAATTATCATGCCATGTGTATAGTACAATATAGTATTTTCTTACAAAAATAATTTGGCCAAATAGTATTTTCAAAAATTAGTTTTCCAAAAAACCCTGAATTGAGGTTTGCACTACAAGTACTTGATTTGGGGTATGAAAAATATTTCAAAAAGTATATTTGAAACCTATTAGATATAGGATTCCCATAAACCACAAAAATATAGTTTTAGAAGTTATTTTCCTATTTTATTTAAAAGCTTTTTCTTAAGGGGAGAAATGGTCTTTAATAGGGAAAAATTATTTTATTGTTTCAAAAATATTTGACAAAAATCAGGGAAACTCAGTGGACATATATTTTCCATATATAAGAGTTTCAACACATGGTCATGTTCAAAATATTGGACAAAACCTCCCAAAACCATTTATGCCCATTTTAAGGATTTGAAATATTTCTACAGAAAATATTTTCATAAAAATCCAAGGAAAATCCAGCAAGTCACAAATGCATATTGTGATCATCTTGCAAAGCCTCATATTAATTAAGGTAATTTTGGCTCACCAAAATGCCCCAAAACCCTCTCTGACCAGAATCAAATTTGAACAACTTTGTACTACCAACTTTATCTCCTTGACCCCAACTTTTGTGAGCATGTTCACATGACCAAATGAGGCCACTAAACCAAGTGGTGCATCAAGGGGAAGTGATTTGCTCAACTAGATCTACACAAGTTCATTTTTGCTAATTTCTAGGGTTTACAAAAGTTGCATTGGCAACTTTTCCCAAATGAGCTCACATTTGGTGGAAGGCCCTAATTATATGTTCCATTTCACCCTATGGAGTCTTATGCCAAATCGAGTTCATTTGCTTACCCAAACAAGCAACAAACACCTTCTGCCACATTTCCAAAAACACCATTCTGACCCCTTCCACTAATCTCCATGGGCTCAAAGTTTTACGACAGCCCCTCCTAGTCCCCTTGCACCTCCAGTAACAATGTCAAATCCACATCTCAATTATTGGAGGGGCCAAACCCCACTTTCTCTCTCTGGACAGCCCATTTCCCTCTCTCTCTCTCTGTCAACCCCACTCCTCTCCTACTGGCTCTCCAGGGCACCCAATGCCCCTCCCCTCTTCTTTACTGCCCCCTAGGGCAGCTAGACATCAGTGTACGTGCCCACAATGCATATAAAATGCCATGGCATGTCATTTGCACGCTCCAGAGCGCGCTACAGTGCGGCCAGGCACTGTAGTCGCCCCCTGCCAACCACCTCCGGCCACCTCGGGCCTCCCCAACACGCCCGATGATGTGCCTCGGCGTCTGAGACACGGCAGCTGGTTGGCCCCCTCCTTCCTCCCTCTCTCCTGCTCCTGCTCGCATGCGCACCGGTCGCCCGAGCTCGCCAATGGCGCGGCTCACACGCGCGATGCTCTCTGGCCTTCCCCCGCTCTCTCCCTTAGTTCCCCTCGGCGTAGTCCACGCCCAAAAAAACCCCAGACACCGCGCCAGCTCCTCCCGAGCCCTGTGGTGACGAGAAGGAGCTCGTCGGCGCACGGGTCCACGGCACCCCGCTATTCGCCTATTTAAGGGCCTCCCCGAACTCTCCTCTCCTCACCACTTGCCCTCTGCACCACCAAATCATCCCCCTGCACCCCAGTTCCTCTCCAGAGCCGCCCGAGCTCGAGCTCGAGCTCCGCCGCTTCGGCTCGCCAGAGTTCGCGAGGTACAGGCCATCCCCGCTGCTTCTAAGCCCCGATCTGGAACCCCCGCACTCCACTGATCCGTTTCCCCCTGTTTCCCCTCTCTGTAGCTGCCGGAAACGGCCGGAGCCATCGACGCCCGACCCTCCTCAGTCGCGAACCTGGCCGTCGGCGAACCGCTGCTCCCCTCCAGCCAACTCTGGCACCACCCGAATGGCGACACGACGAGGAGTCCAACAGTGCCATCAGCTCACCCCGCCGTGCCCGGAAACATCGTCGGTGAGCTCGCCGCCCTCTGTCGCAGGGTTAGGGATGACAGGCGGGCCCCACCTGTCAACCTCTCCTCTCCCTCGCCTCCCTCTCTCTCACTGGCGCCTGGGCCCCGCCCGTCAGGTTCAAACATGGCGCGCGTGTGCCGCTCGGCTCGCCTGGGCCGAATCGCCTCTGGGCCTGTGCACTGCGGCTGTTCTGGCCCAGTTGCATAGTGGCGTTTTTCCTTTTTCCTTTTCTGTCACTTTTCCAAAAAAATCCACAAGACTAAATATTCATCCGAATGCAATAATTCCAACTCCCATATTTTTCTAAAAATCCCACCTATTTAATGGTATAACTTTTACTCATGCCCAAACAACTTTTATGTACTGTTCATATTCAAATTTGAATATGTTTAAACCCCTCTGAAAATCCATTTCTCCTATTCTGCCACTCCAAGACCAAAACTAGGAATTTTCCCCTTCTTAGTTTTCGCCCTAGTATTGAACAAAAATGGGTTGACATTTTTCTGAGCACTTCGGTTTTTCTGTTTTATTATTGCCTTATTTTTCTCGTTATTATTTTGCGACGATAGATTGTGTTGCTGACGATGGAGTTGGACCAGAAGACTTTGAAGACCCAGAAGACTTTGCTGAGCTAGGCAAGTAGCCCTTTGACCATGTCTAAGAAACCCTTTTTATGCATGTCATATGGCACTTTTATTGCTTGCATCGAAGTCATGATAATGTGGTGACCACTTGAGGTGGTTTGCCTCCGCTGCTTTTCTCGTTGACACTTGCATGAGGCATGACCCTACCTTTCTATGAGGGTTATGCGAGTGGGTGTAGTTAGGATGCTAAATAGCTGCTACGCAAATGGGTTGGGTATATGCATGGTGATGGAAGCAAGATTGTTTTCAAAAACTTTTTGAAAACCCCGTCGGGTGCCACTTATGCCCGAGGGAGATAATGAGTTGGGTAACCACTTGATGACGAAGTGGTGTACCGAGGAAAGTGTGTGTGTTGTTTTCAAAACGGATTGGTTTAAGTTGCGACCGTTATTCCAACCTTACATGCGCAACCACTCTACCCTTATATGGGAAAGGGCATTATTGATTACCTAGGGAGATACTAGCTTGGAGACCGCATTACTAGTGACGAGAGAGTTTTTGTTGCGCTCTCTCAGGACGGGGTCGTGTCAGGTAGGGCGGCCATGACTGTTTTTACAGGGCACCGGACACACCGTTGGTACCCCATGCTTGAGGTATGAGATGAATATGGGAGCGTGGCTCCAAATTCTTAAGATGAGAAATGTTGGGCACGGGGGTTGCTACCAATCGAGTGGACTCTATGTTAGTGTCGTCTAGGGAAAGGTAATGATCGGGTGCTTACCCCGGGTACTTGAGGTACCGCGGGTCGTGGATGACACGGAAGTTCCCCGGATCTTGTGGGTAAAGTGCGCAACCTCTACAGAGTGTAAAACTATTCGAATAGCCGTGTCCACGGTCAAGGATAGTTGGGTAACCGCTCTTGGGCTACGTCCACTTGTTTACAAACCACTGTGTGCGGGAAGAACTACTTGGGTCAAGTCAAAGGACTTGACATGGATGAGTTGGCTTGGAGCCCACTCCCTTTATGTTGATATCTGTAACCAGTTCCTAAGGTTACTTGAATTCATATGATGCATGTTTTACCAGTTGTTGAACATGTCATAACACAACAAAATTATCCTTCTGCAAAAATTTACCTATGGCATGCATTGTTGTATCTTGAGCCAAAACATGGGTTGCTTGCGAGTACATTCAAACTACTCATTGGCTTGCCACTTGTTATTTAATTGGCCAGGCATGGAAGAACAGGAGTTCGAAGAAGAGTTCTTTGGAGACGAACATGCGAACTAGGACGTTTCCTAGTCAGAATGCATGTAGGGTTAAGGCAGCCGGCATGGGTTCTACTTATCGACGAAGATTTCCGCTGCTAAAGTTTATTTGGTATTCAGCCCTTCTGGATTTATCTATGTAAGACTTGACCATAATGGTAATAATTTGTGTAAGACGATATGTATGGATGTAAGACTCTTGTTCAGCTTCTGTGTGTTCAGTGAGCATTGATCTTTGGGATCACTGTACACGTGCATTCAGTGATCACGACTTATGAGTCGGGGTCCCCACATCAATCTTTGTATCAAAACCTCAGATTGGTACCTATGGCTGACTAGTAGTCTTGATTACATATTGTAGTTGATGCTAGTTGGTTTATTTGGTGGAAGATTATATGTTTAGATCCATTATGATATTTATTACTCCTCTGATCATGAGCATGAATATGATTTGTGAGTAGTCGCTTTTGTTCTTGAGGGCACAGGAGAAGTCATGTTACAAGTAATCCTGTGAGTTTGATATTCGTTCAATATTTTGATGATATGTATGTTGTGATTCCCTTAGTGGTGTTATGTGAATATCGACTACATGACACTTAACCATCTTTGGGCCTAAGGAATGCATTGTGGAGTAGTTATTAGATGATATGTTGCTAGAGCGTAACGACCTGACCCGAATGGATCAAGTCTCTGTGCTTAAGTGTCATCCCTGGATCGGTATGCTGACACACACAGTACTCGAGGATTTATAACAGAGGTAAATCACATGTAAAAGTAACGTAAATACTATTACCTCAATCCAAAATAGTGGAAGTAACAAGGTTGTGGATTCCCATCAACACCAACGGCAAAGTTGAGTGTAGAAATCATAACCCTATCGTATCACTTACTCGTCGTAAGATAATCCTGCAACATGAGACGTTGCAGCCACAAAGGGTCAGTACATTGAATGTACTGGCAAATTCACACCATAGAGAATGATGAACAATGGCTATCACTACATGCACATATGGCTGGTGGAAAAGCTCTATGGTTATGGTTTGTGCAAAAAGCCAATTTTTCCCTACGGCAAAGGAATAAATTTTATTTAACTATCATGGTGGTCGTTGAACATTGAGAATGGTTGACAGCATTCTCAATCCCAATTAAGTAACATCATTAAACCCAACAAACTTAATTTAAAGTAACATGATGAGATTCACATGATAATCCAAGTACTAGATACTCAGGACGTCCATAACCGGGGACACGGCTAATCATGATTAGTTTATACACTCTGCAGAGGTTTGCGCACTTTTCCCCACAAGACTCGATCGCCTCCGTTTGGTTTCTCGCACTACATGGTGTTTGAGAAGACGGATGACCGAGACATAGTCTTTTAGAAGCGCTAGCACCTTACGATGGATAGACCATTACACCTACTTTCCCCTACATCTGCTAGTCCACCCTGTAAGAGTTCGCACGACTTAATCAACTATGCTAGAGCCCATAATAGCTTGTGGCTACACACGGAAGTTTCTAGTATGAAAAATCTCATGATCCCTTTGAGCCTGGGTGACGGTCCACAAAAAAACAGGCAATCCTGGTCTACCCAGGTGCCTAGACAGGCAATCCTGGAATACCCAGGTGCCTCAATCCACCCAGATGTGTGTTTAAGTTGCCACCTTAAGTAAACCATTAATTAACAATCTCACATCTGTCATGAATACTCTCAAAACCCAATCCACGTCTACGAGCATAGCATGGCAATGTAAGCATAACGTAAAAGTAACTCCCAAGGTTTGAATGCAGGGCAATAGGTTCCTATCTCATCAACTACTTCCCAATACCCACATGTTATCAATCCTACACATGCAATGTTCGAGGGTGAAACTAATGCATAAAACTGGGTATGAAAGGGGATATGATCAAAGTGTGAACTTGCCTGCAATATTGATGAAGATGATTCGCACTCATAACCCTTGATAGTTCTACTCGTCACACTCCGGTCAATCTATCGTAAGCAAGCAATAGTAACCACACATAAGCAATCAAGCAAAAGAAGCGAAGAAAAGATCACAGAAAACTTCGAAAACAAGCAAATAACTCTTGCAACATAAAACAATTTCTAACAGTACCAAAATTATATGAATTTGGCCTTATCAGAAAGTTTAGGTCAAGAGCTTCGATTTGCAAAAAGAATCAAATCAAACGAAGCAACGAAAGTCAAACGGCAAAAGAAACAGGCTTCGTTTACTATTCTGGATCTAGGGAAATTTTTACAGTGGCAAAAACTTGTTTAAGTTGGTTAAACGGTTAGAGGGTTTCGAGACGAAACTCCAGGCGCTTGAATCGCCTGATTCCGATAACCGAGCGAAAAGTTATACTAAAACGAAAATCGGATCAGGAATCGCGATCAGAAAAATCGCGGATTTAATCCTAGAAAAAGAAAAACGACAAACATTCACTAGAACGAACAAAAGGACGAATGCTCGCTAAATAAATCAACCGGAAAACCAATCTATTTAAAAAACCGAAACTAAAAAAACCGCGATTTTTTTAACCGCGACTTTTTTTTAAAACGGCGGCGAAAACGAGGTTGACCTGGGTCCGGCGACGGCGGGCGGGCGGCGGCGGTGGCTCGCGGATCGAGGCGCGGATCTGGTGGGCTGGGGCAGCTCGGGCGGCGGCTATTTAAAGGCTGCCCCCGGGCGGAGTCCCGCTCGGGTACGGCCCGAAGTTGGTTCGCGTTTTTTTAATTCCGCGCAGAAAAACAAATAAAAGAATACTAAACGGACTCCAAAAATCCTGAAAGAAATTTTCCCGGGCTTCTAAAATCAAGCCGCACAAGGTGAACATTTATTTGGGGCCTAAATGCAATTTTGAGAAACGCACATTTTTTCCTAAATTCAAATAAAATACCCAAAAACTCCAAAATAAAATCTTGTTTGATTTTATTATTAAATCCTCAATATTTCTTTATTTTGGGAAAGTCATTTTATTCCCTCTCTCATATTTTTGTAATAGAAATAATTGATGATAAAATAATTAAAATCAAATGATCCTATTCGCAAAATTTGAGAAAACTCAAATATGAAAATAACGAAATCCCCACCTCTCTCTGTGGGTCCTTGAGTTGCGTGGAATTTCTAGGATCAAAACCAAAAGCAAATAAATTATGATATGCAATGATGGTCTAATGTATAACATTCCAAATTGAAAATAAATTCAAAAGAACTTTGAATTTAATTCTTCGAAACTCCCAACTCATATTTCATATAATTTGAAGAAGTCATTTTATCTTCTCTCATGAAAATCATTGAGCTGCATGAAGTTTATGAATTGAAATGTTTCCAAATGAAATTCAATTATTTTCAAATACCCTTTCATTTAATTTAAATGGAAGAAGTCATATCATCTTCGCTCAAGGGTTTTGTATTTGAAAAGAATTTGAATTCATGGAGATCAGAAAGCAAAATGAAAGTTTGCGAAAGTCCTTTTATTCCCTCTCATTTAACTTTCAAAAAGGTTTCGAATTTCACTCAATTTCACACAATAATCAAACAATCAATCTATCTATCTATTTATTATAACATTCCAAAATTTAGAATTTTGGGATGTTACAAACCTACCACCCTTAAAATGAATCTCATCCTCGAGATTCGGAGAGGCTAGCAAGAAAAGGTTAGGGTTTGGGGGTCTCCTCAAAATCCATCGATCATCTCCGGGGTCTGGGGTGCTACCACCCTTAGAAGCATGGTTACGGTTTCATCAAAACTCATATACTTCATCCATATTGTTAACAGTGTCGGTCTTCTCAGATCTTCAGGATAATTCCTTATCTGGGCTCTTTCGATAGTGGCATAACATTTTCCTCAATTCTTCTGTCTTTCATCTTGGTAAGGTTCTTCTGTGACTGGGTCTTCTTAGCTGACGGGTCTGGCGCCAAAACTAAACAACTATCGATATCTCATGGTGGTCAACAATTTATGGTTTCTCCTGCAGGAAATGGTGGGTTGATCCTCACCGTATAACCTACGGTTGGCAAAAGTAGCCTTATACAAGGGAAAAATTGCTATACCATTCTAAGGTTTAAACAGGGTTTTGATCGTCGTCTCTTTACTATAGGTAAGTCACTCAGATTTACCATCCCACATAGCAAGGCGAATAATAAGAGTAAGTCTATATGGTGATCAATCCATCCCGCACCCAAATCATTACCCTGTATACGGTTTAGTGAATCTCGCATTCTAACACTCGGTCATCCTCACAAGCATTGCGGAATTTCTCTTGTCGACGAACCAAGTTCGGTTAAATCCATTAATTCTGCAAGCCAAACAACATCTATCGTTCCGTCACAACTCTCAGGTTTTGCGTTATTCCTATAAAATCATCTATCGATAAGGGCATATCCTCTTCCAGGGTCTTTCCTTCAGCAAGAGTGTGCTTGCTTCTTGGCAGGTCCTTGGGCCTGTGGGTTATGGCCCATCTCATCACTTGTAAACCTTGAACTTATCCTCTGGGCAACTTATCGTTATTCCAACATCCAACTTCCAGCTTCCTAGCATACTTAAAATCCATCCAATTGTATTGTCTTCCTTCCTTCTATTGGCATCAAACTAGGACATGATTACTCAGACTCATCATGGTGTTCCATTGATCCATATTTCCGACATCATACCTTCTTTATATCCAATAGTAATTTATCTCTTCATCCTCGTGGGATATCCCTCATATCGAGATAAAAACTTATACTTATGAAGTCCATATTCCACTTCGTGGAACATCATTATCCTTTCCAGGGTCAAGCGTCCTTACAGGGGAATATTGGCCATCTCTTCATGGCACTTCTTCAACTGGGAAACATGAAACACATCATGAACTCTTGACAGTCCTTCGGGTGACTCCAACTTGTTGGGCACTTCTCTCATACGCTCCAAAACTCGGTATGGTCCTACAAATCTCGGGGCTAACTGTCCCTTAACTCCGATTCGTTTAACTCCTCGCAGAGGGGGCACACGAAGACATGCTCTGTCTCCAATTTCATAGACTACCTCCTTGCGTTTTTAAGTCTGCATAACTCTTCTGCCTGGACTGAGCTACCTTCAGTCTATCTCGAATCAACTTAACATTCTCTTCTGACTCCTTGATCACATTTGGTCTAAACAACTGAAGGTCTCCAACTTCATCCCACACACTCTTGGGGTATCACACATATTGAGACAAAACTCGTATTCATTTTGTCCGAAATCCACTTAGTGGAGTATCCTTATCTTTTCCAGGGGTCAACGGTTCTTACAGGGTACTACCACCCTTAAAATGCACAAATCTTCCATAGACCATATTTCTCATGTCCTCAGAATGGCCAAAATTCTTCTTCATAGAGTAACAACTCATAAAATCCATATCAGTACCAATGATGCTAACTTTATTGATTCTCAATTATTACAATCTCCTGTTTTTTTCCATTACATGTCTCAACTCAACACCTCAATATAAAAGAAAATGTTCTCACTTCTACTACTCCATTTCTTCTGTTACAAACTCAACTATTTTTCACAAGTCTCCTTCTCCTTCGGACAATCTCTGGCAAAGTGCCCTGCTTCATTACAACGGAAACATATTACTTCTGACAAGTTTCGAGGTTTCCTTGTGATTTTATAGCCTCCTTGGGTCCTTGGCTTCCTTTTTGGGCAATTGTTGAGGTAGTGCCCTGACTCCTTGCACCTGTAACAGTTGATATGACTCGGGTCCTTCCAGGAATCCAATCTGCTTCTCTTCCTAGACCTTTCCATGCCAATCATGGCTTCTATTTCTTGTGGGTCATATTCTACTTCATCTATCGGGAATTCTACTAGATCCCCATTCAAACAATTTTGGGAGATGTGTCCTTCTTCTCCACATGAATAGCATGACTTGGTGCAGGGTTTAATTGGTTCTTCTTTGGGTGTGTCCCCCACCTTTTCCTTCATCAAAGTTTCTTCTAAAATTTCCATGAGGGCTCCTTTCATTACTTCTTTCCTCTGTTGGATGGTTCGTTGTACCATGGGGTAAATGTGACACTGAGCAGGATAGTGGGTAGTCCCTTCACACAAGAAACAAGTAATCTGCCTAGTTGGGCATTCTTCAACTGGGTGACTTCCTTCACAATTAGGGCATTCATCCGTGTGTTCTTTATGGGTGTGTCCTATTTCTCCACAAATCTTGCATGCACAAGGTTTCCTCATATCCTTTCCATAAGGCTTCAACTTCTGGGACACAAGGTGAGATCTTTGCAGAGTCAACTTTAATTCTCTCCAAGTGGTTACTCCTTGCCATCCATTGATGGTTTGGTACATCCTCCACCAAGTAGCAGCACCTCTTTCAAAACACTAAAGAGCATGCTGGGTCATATCCTTTCTGACTATAGGGTTATTCTCCATGTGATCCTCCATGTTCTGAATCCATCGGTCCGTCTCCAACTGACTCATCGGTCCAGAAAATACAAGCTCATCTTCATTCATCCTCTATTGGGTCCATGGGTTTGGGGTGAGATAAGAGAGATAGAGAGGGAAAGGGATGCACAATACAAACAATGGTTTTGAAAAGACAGATTTTATCTGTGGCTGTCGGAAAAACATCAAACAAATGACAGCTCACAAACGTCGCATCTAACGTAGGTATATAACAGGGGTTTGGTCTTCTAAAGGTCAATAAATCTTCAACGTCTTCAAACTCTTCAAGCCTTGTTCATGCCTCCAATGGCTTCTTCCGATCATGCTTGTCTTTCTCAACTTCTTTTGCCAGATCATCTCTGTTGATGCGAAGTCTCTCGTGACGTCCTTTAATATTCTGTAGTTTCATTCCAACTTCTGGTTTCAACATCCTTCGCATGAACCATGGTCCTACTGTCCTTCAGTTCCTGACGAATCTCCAGTATCTCAAGGTTTTGCTCCTCTAGCTTGGCTACTTTCAGCTTCTAGGTCCTGAGTTCCTCATGAAATACTTCCTTGTCAAAATACTGCTTCTTGTAGGTCCATCTTAACTTCTTGATGTAACACTCCAGATCCTGGTGATACACTTAGCTAAGGTTAAAACTTCACCTCTTGCTGATAGATGCTCCATCAGCCTTCTACCATCAAATCCTTCCATGCATATGCATGCTTAACTCAGTACGGTGACAATAGCGTAAGCGGGCCATAACATCATGGATAGCTGGGTTTCCGCTCTTGTCATTTCCATGAGCTAACTCTCCATAGTTGATATCTCCTACCTTAGGGTTTTCCTTGACAAAACTTTGAGTTCTCATGCTCCATGCTCCGATCTTTCTCTGATACACCTTGATCTCGGGTATTGATAACTTCCATAGTCTGTCAAGTTCCATAAGGGTAGCCTTCCTAGGTCACACAAATCTAGAAATTTTTCGGAGCCTCCAATTTTCCTAGTCTTCAGAGTCTTCAACAGTTGTAGTTTCCAATATCATAATGTATGGTAAAATCCTCTTCATTCCGAATGATCTCGGTTGTTCGATATCTTATACTTCTTGAAGTGATCTCATCAGCCGAATTTTCGTGTAGTCAAAAGGGAAAAGGGGGGTATGGTCTCACTAAAAGGGAATATCATCTGAATAAGCTCAGAAGAGAAGAGAGGTAAAAGATCTTTTTGAAAGGGAAAGTTGTAGAGAAAAATCTTTGCTATGGGCTTGCCAGTTTCTAGGGTCACGTCCTACAGTCAACATGTGCTCTAATACCATCTTGTAGCGACCTAACCCGAATGGATCAAGTCTCTGTGCTTAAGTGTCATCCCTGGATCGGTATGCTGACACACACAGTACTCGAGGATTTATAACAGAGGTAAATCACATGTAAAAGTAACGTAAATACTATTACCTCAATCCAAAATAGCGGAAATAACAAGGTTTTGGATTCCCATCAACACCAACGGCAAAGTTGAGTGTAGAAATTGTAACCCTATCGTATCACTTACTCGTCGTAAGGTAATCCTGCAACATGAGACGTTGCAGCCACAAAGGGTCAGTACATTGAATGTACTGGCAAATTCACACCATAGAGAATGATGAACAATGGCTATCACTACATGCACATATGGCTGGTGGAAAAGCTCTATGATTATGGTTTTTGCGAAAAGCCAATTTTTCCCTACTGCAAAGGAATAAATTTTATTTAACTATCATGGTGGTCGTTGAACATTGAGAATGGTTGACATCATTCTCAATCCCAATTAAGTAACATCATTAAACCCAACAAACTTAATTTAAAGTAACATGATGAGATTCACATGATAATCCAAGTACTAGATACTCAAGACGTCCATAACCGAGGACACGGCTAATCATGATTAGTTTATACACTCTGCAGAGGTTTGCGCACTTTTCCCCACAAGACTCGATCGCCTCCGTTTGGTTTCTCGCACTACATGGTGTTTGAGAAGACGGATGACCGAGACATAGTCTTTCAGAAGCGCTAGCACCTTATGATGGATAGACCGTTACACCTACTTTCCCCTACATTTGCTAGTCCACCCTGTAAGAGTTCACACGACTTAATCAACTATGCTAGAGCCCATAATAGCTTGTGGCTGCACACGGAAGTTTCTAGTATGAAAAATCACATGATCCCTTTGAGCCTGGGTGGCGGTCCATAAAAAACAGGCAATCCTGGTCTGCCCAGGTGCCTAGACAGGCAATCCTGGAATACCAAGGTGCCTCAATCCACCCAGATGTGTGTTTAACTTGCCACCTTAAGTAAACCATTAATTAACAATCTCACATCTGTCATGAATACTCTCAAAACCCAATCCACGTCTACGAGCATAGCATCGCAATGTAAGCATAACGTAAAAGTAACTCCCAAGGTTTGAATGCAGGGCAATAGGTTCCTACCTCATCAACTACTTCCCAATACCCACATGTTATCAATCTGTAACACCCCGGATGTAATTTGACTTATATGTATTCCAACTCTTGCCGTTTCCGGCGTGAAGTTATTTTATTTTCTCGGGTTCGGGTTTTTGTCTCCGTGTGTTGTTATCGGTGTCATGCATCTCATATCATGTCATCATGTGCATTGCATTTGCATACGTGTTCATCTCATGCATTCGAGCATTTTCCCCGTTGTCCATTTTGCATTCTGGTGCTTCGTTCTCCTCCGGTGGTCATTTCTACCTTTCTTTCGTGTGTGGGGATTAAACATTTCCGGATTGGACCGAGACTTGCCAAGCGGCCTTGGTTTACTACCGGTAGACCGCCTGTCAAGTTTCGTACCATTTGGACTTCGTTTGATACTCCAACGGTTAACCGAGGGACCGAAAAGGCCTTGTGTGTGTTGCAGCCCAACACCCCTCCAAGTTGGCCCAAAACCCACCTAAATCCTCTCATCATCTAGAGCGTTCGATCACGATCGCGTGGACGAAAACCGCACCTCATTTGGAGCTTCCTAGCTCCTCCTACCTCTATAAATATCCCCTCCCCGAAATTCCGGATCCAAACCACCCTAACCCTAGCCCCGCTCCTCATCTGCGCGCCAGACACGTCCGTCCGCGCGCCGGACATCGCCGCCTCCCACTCCCATCACGCCATGTGGCGGGCGTGCCCACATTGCTGCCGCCGGCCCGCTCAGCCCGCGTGGGGCCCTCCCCGGCCCGGCCGCGCCTCTCCACTGCCGCAGGCGACCCGAGCCGGCCCCCGCGCCACCGTACGCCGCACCGCCGCCTCTGCCGCCGTCCGCCGCGCCCGACCTCGCCGCTCCACCGCCTCAGCGCTCCGGCCGGCCACCGCGCGCCGCCCCTCGCCGACCTCGCCGCCGACGCGCCTCGCCGCCCCGACACGCTCCGGCCGGCCTCCTCCTCGCTCCACCTCGACCCCGGCGGTCGTCTTCCTCCGATCCGGCCGACTCGGACGTCAACTCCGGTGGAACGGCGACGAACCTCGAACCGCGTGCAAACCCGATCCAGATCTGAGATTCGGTTGATTTTCCGTCCCTAACCATAATTTTTTTCCTATGTTCATCGTGCCATAACTCCTCATACGTAGCTCCGTTTTGTGCGTGTAGCATATCAAAATGTTCATCTCAGAGAGTACATCATTTCATCTCATTGCATCATTTTTATTTGAGTTCATCTTGATGCACGAAATGCTGTTGGAAGAGTGCTATTTGAGATAATTGTCAGATCTGCTGCACCATTTGGATATTTGTCATTTTTTCCATGATCATTGTGTGTATGTTATGCCCATGAGCTCTACATATGTTTTGTTAAGGGTTTTGTCATCTTTCCAAAGGTGCAACCCATGTATTTTTGTGATGTGTGTGGTGACTAGCACGAGCTTGCAAAGTGGAGCATTTGTTAATGCTGATTTCAGGGACTTAGCATTTCCACTAAGTCTTTGGACTGTTTATCTCATATGGTCATATGTTCATGTTGTTTCCTAGTGATCCGTGCCTCTTTTGAGGATGATCAGTAAGGATGTTTTGTTAATCTTGTAGTGCTCTATCCATCCATGTCTTTGTTTGCAATTATGGAGAACCCTAGCTTGAGTCAATCGAGCTCTACTTTTGCTATTTCGTGAATCTGGGCAGATGGCCTACTTGTTAGCAATTTTGCCGATGATGTTGTAGTTGACCCGTGCATGCTATGTTATTGTTCTTGCCATGTCTAGCTTGTATTTTGTGTATGCTTGATGGGTGTATGCTTAGATTGTCATGACTTGCTCTTTAGTGAGTGCATCGAGCTCGTAAACATGCCTACTTGATATCTGTTTTCAGCATGCTCCAGTTTTCACCAAGTCTGTGAACTGATTATGTTTTTGCCATGTTCACATGCTTGCAAATGTATTTTCTGATCCCTTTTGGCTCAAGGTCACTAAGGGACTTTTGTTAAGCTCTTTGAGTAGCTCCATGAAATTCTTTACTTTGCCATGTTCAGGTCCTGTAGCACATAGTTTCCATGCTCCAAAGAGTGCTATCTGATCTGAAATTCCAGACAAGTGTTAATTTCACTAAGTCTGAGATCTGTTTGCCAAATGCATTTTTGCCATGCTTGTTTGAACCTGTTAATGGATGAATTGGGCGTAGCTTAGTGCTAGACTTTTGTTAAGCCTCTTGAATGGATCCCTGCCATGTATTTTGATGCCATGTTTGGGTGCTGTAGCATGTTCATCTTGTTGCATTTAGATGGCTACTTGCTGTAAATCGCAGAACGTGGTCATATTTGAATCGCTTGCCATTTCCAAACCGTAACTCGGATTCCGGCGTTCTTTATATAGTTTTCAAGCGATTTCATCTCATATTTCCAATGGCACACTTGGATTTACAAGTTGAGGCCAGGTTCATGCGTTCCTTGTCACATCTTGCATATGCATCCCGCATCGCATCCCGCATATCATACCGTCTTTGCATCATTGTTTGAGCTTTGCACGTGGTTGATTATGTCCTTGTTGCTTGTTTGTCTTGTTTGGGTAGAGCCGGGAGACGAGTTCGCTAATGAGGAGCCCATTGAGTTTGCTTTCGAGGATCCAGTCAACTCTGACAACTTTGCAGGCAAGATGATCATACCCTCGAAATCACTACTATCTTTGCTTTACTAGATGCTCGCTCTTTTGCTATGCCTATGCTACGACGCCTACCACTTGCTTATCATGCCTCCCAAATTGCCATGTCAAACCTCTAACCCACCATGTCCTGGCAAACCGTTGATTGGCTATGTTACCGCTTTGCTCAGCCCCTCTTATAGCGTTGCTAGTTGCAGGTGAAGATTGGAGACCGTTCCTTGTTGGGACATTATTTACTTGTTGGGATATCATTATATTTCCATGTTATCTTAATGCATCTATATACTTGGTAAAGGGTGGAAGGCTCGGCCTCTCGCCTAGTGTTTTGTTCCACTCTTGCCGCCCTAGTTCCCGTCATATCGGTGTTATGTTCCCAGATTTTTGCGTTCCTTACGCGGTTGGGTTATAATGGGAACCCCTTGATAGTTCTCCTTGATTAAAGCTTTTCCAGCAATGCCCAACCTTGGTTTTACCATTTGCCACCTAGCCTCTTTTTC